>NW_026967485.1:0-362188 GCF_028390025.1 Pseudophryne corroboree | reverse complement strand
AATCCAATTGAGTGATTAAACAGCTCTTCATTTTCTGGCTTTATTTTTATACTAACTAATTTGTTCTCTGAAAAGTGTCCACAAAGCCAAGTATCTGATTAACATATTTGTAGGGATGGTTTTTCACCTATTACTAAATTAAACTTGCTTCATTGGAAAGGCAGCAAGATGCATCCTCATTTCAATATCTACTGAAATAATACAGGTTGACACCAGGAAACATTAACGCCACTGCATCCTTGCTGCTTTCTCATGTGGAAGTCTGTTTAATGTGAAAACAAGGTGATATCTAATTAGCACACAGGTAAGGAATTAAGAAAATCTTTATTTAAGGGTGAAGATGTTTCTCACAAAATCGTTGCCCCAATGCATCATTGAAATTCAAGCTGGAAAGATGATTTTAATATATCACTTGTACATTTTGTATTGCTCTTATGGTGACAATGTAGTTTGTTTTTGTCAATTACCATTTTAATAATAGGGTAAAGAAAATTAAGTGGATTTTTGAAAGAAAACAATACTGTCAATATACTATTAAAACAAATTAAAATGGTAAAAGTTATTGTACTTTAAGTAAAAATAAAAGCTAAAATATCAATCCCAGTTTTGGATTACTTTAAAGAACAAAAAAAAAATTCATATAGCAAAGGATAGTTTCAATCTGCCTACCTCTGGGTTATGGGCCCAGCATGCTTCCATTGCAGTACTCTGCTGCACATGTAAGTGCAAGAGATCCTGAAGCACTCACTCATCATGCGAAAGTACCAATGTGTTTCTTCATTGGTTGCTGGAAGAAACATTTTACAAAAACTCTCCAGATTATTGACTTTTTAAAGTTTTTCTAGTAAACGTTCTAGATGAATGCTTATTAGTCTTTGTCAGTATGGGCTTTTTGCAAAGTGTCTCTGTGGCGCAATCGGTTAGTGTGTTCAGCTATTTATCAAAAGGTTGGTGGTTCAATCCCACCCAGGGACGTAATTGACCTTGTGATCAGATTTTGGTGATATTTAAGTAGACAAGTCAAAATTGCAAACCCCCTCTTATGGTATAGGGTACCTGGCCTTCTCTGATGTAATCAGAGTTAGATTTGATTAAGTGATTTTATAAAAAAACAGCTAGGAAGCACAATTTAGCAGTGGGTTGCAGAGAAAAAGAAAAATGCTGGCAGAAAAATCCAATTGAGTGATTAAACAGCTCTTCATTTTCTGGCTTTATTTTTATGATTACAAATTTGTTCTCTGAAAAGTGTCCACAAAGCCAAGTATCTGATTAACATCTTTGTAGGGATGGTTTTTCACCTATTACTAAATTAAACTTGCTTCATTGGAAAGGCAGCAAGATGCATCCTCATTTCAATATCTACGGAAATAATACAGGTTGACACCAGGAAACATTAACGCCACTGCATCTTTGCTGTTTTCTCATGTGGAAGTCTATTTAATGTAAAAACAAGGTGATATCTAATTAGCACACAGGTAAGGAATTAAGAAAATCTTTATTTAAGGGTGAAGATGTTTCTCACAAAATCGTTGCCCCAATGCATCATTGAAATTCAAGCTGGAAAGATGATTTTAATATATCACTTGTACATTTTGTATTGCTCTTCTGGTGACAATGTAGTTTGTTTTTGTCAATTACCATTTTAATAATCGGGTAAAGAAAATTAATTGGATTTTTGAAAGAAAACAATACTGTCAATATACTATTAAAACAAATTAAAATGGTAAAAGTTATTGTACTTTAAGTAAAAATAAAAGAGCAAAAATATCAATCCCAGTTTTGGATTACTTTAATTAACAAAAAAAATGCATATAGCAGAGGATAGTTTCAATCTGCCTACCTCTGGGTTATGGACCCAGCATGCTTCCATTACAGTACTCTGCTGCACATGTAAGTGCAAAAGATCCTGAAGCACTCACTCATCATGGGAAAGTACCAATGTGTTTCTTCATTGGTTGATGGAAGAAACATCTTACAAAAACTCTCCACATTATTGACTTTTTAAAATGTTTCTAGGAATCGTTCTAGATGAATGCTTATTAGCCTTTGTCAGTATGCACTTTTGCAAAGTGTCGCTGTGGCGCAATCAGTTAGTGTGTAAGGCTATTAACCAAAAGGTTGGTGGTTCAATCCCACCCAGGGACTTAATTGACCTTGTTATCAGATTTTGGTGATCTTTAAGTAGACAAGTCAAAATGTCAAACCCCCTGTTATGGTGTAGGGTACCTGGCCTTCTCTGATGTAATCTCTGATGTAATTTAGCAGTGGGTTGCAGAGAAAAAGAAATATGCTGGCAGAAAAATCCAATTGAGTGATTAAACAGCTCTTCATTTTCTGGCTTTATTTTTATGCTAACAAATTTGTGCTCTGAAAAGTGTCCACAAAGCCAAGTATCTGATTAACACATTTGTAGGGATGGTTTTTCACCTATTATTAAATTAAACTTGCTTCATTGGAAAGGCAGCAAGTGATGTCATCCAAGCAGTGGGTCAAAGTTGGCTTCAAACCTCGTCTGCTTATGAAAAGAGAAAAGGGGTATGCAGGGCATGGCGGCCTTTTGCGGTGCTTGGATGACCCCTAGTTCGCATTAAATAATGCAGTCGAGTTTCCCACATTTGGGGAAATCACAGGGGTCAGCATACCCAGAATGCAATGAATGAACCGCACCCTGGGAGAACAGTCTTCATGACCATGGTATCTCCTATGCAAAATAAGTATGATTTGGGATAGGGCTGGGGAGGGCCGCTGCTCAGGCACATCTCTGTCAAGTAAAGGAGATTCAACTGAGGCAGCACAAGGGAACTCTCATCTGGGGACAACAACTGCAGGGAGAACACATATTTTCAGATGAACATGGGAGGGCAGAAGGCTGCCTAATACTGAAGCACCCCCAAACAACAAACCAAATGCAACAACTAGTGCAAGCATTCCTGGGGGAAGGCCTGCAGCAGATGGATTTGCATATGGCGATGTCATCCAAGCAGTGGGTCAAAGTTGGCTTCAACCCTCGTCTGCATATGAAAAGAGAAAAGGGGCGTGCAGGGCATGGCGGCCTTTTGCGGCACTTGGATGACCCCTAGTTCGCATTAAACACCTCCACCCTCCGTCGGTGTGGGGCTCATGTTGGCTATGCCCCAGCCCCTGAAGGATTCAAGCTGATTTCTTGCAGCAGCTGGGCACTGTAACAGCTCCAGAGCTGCTCTGTAAGGCAAGTAAAAGGGTGTGGGCCCTGCAGCACTACCTGTAGTTCGCATTGTGCGAGACCCCTAGTTCGCATTAAACACCCCCACCCTCCTTCGGTGTGGGGCTCATGTTGGCCATGCCCCAGCCCCTGAAGCATTCACGCTGATTTCTTGCAGCAGCTGGGCACTGTAACAGCTCAAGAGCTGCTCTGTAAGGCAAGTAAAAGGGTGTGGGCCCTGCAGCACTACCTGTAGTTTGCATTGTGCATTGGAAGGCACAAAGGAAGCAGACGGGAGGAGAAGTCAGGATAGTGCACAAGGGTATAGACGGGAGGGGCTCAAGAAAAAAGAAGTGGAAACAGACAGCAAACTAGGCTTCCAATGCACAATGCAAACTACAGGTAGTGCTGCAGGGCCCACACCCTTTTACTTGCCTTACAGAGCAGCTCTGGAGCTGTTTAATCACTCAATTGGATTTTTCTGCCAGTATAATTTTTCTCTTACGTCCTAGAGGATGCTGGGGACTCCGTAAGGACCATGGGGGATAGACGGGCTCCGCAGGAGACATGGGCACTTTTAGAAAGACTTTAGATCTGGGTGTGCACTGGCTCCTCCCTTTATGCCCCTCCTCCAGACCTCAGTTTACTACTGTGCCCAGAGGAGACTGGGTGCTTTTCAGGGAGCTCTCCTGAGTTTCCTGACAGAAAGTATATTTGTTAGATTTTTTTATTTTCAGGGAGCCTGCTGGCAACAGACTCCCTGCATCGAGGGGCGGAGGGGAGAGATGCACACCTACTTCTGTGAGTTGATAGGCTCTGCTTCTTAGGCTACTGTACAGCATTAGCTCCAGAGGGATCGGTACGCAGGTCTCACCCTCGCCGTCCGTCCCAGAGCCGCGCCGCCGTCCCACTCGCAGAGCCGGAAGTTAGAAGCCGGGTGAGTATGAGAAGAAAAGAAGACTTCAGAGGCGGCGGAAGACTTCATGATCTTCACTGAGGTAACGCACAGCAGTAAAGCTGTGCTCCATTGCTCCAATACACCTCACACACGGCAGTCAGTGTAAGGGTGAAGGGCGCAGGGGGGACGCCCTGGGCAGCAATATAGACCTCTCTTTGGCAAAATAAATATATATGCAGCTAGGCACTGTATATATATATAAGAGCCCCCGCCATTTTTTTACTATATTTGAGCGGGACAGAAGCCCGTCGCTGAGGGGGTGGGGCTTCTCCCTCAGCACTCACCAGCGCCATTTTCTCCACAGCACCGCTGAGGGGAAGCTCCACGGACTCTCCCCTGCTTATACCACGGTAGAAAGAGGGTCTTAAAGAAGAGGGGGGCACATAATTAGGCGCATATGGAAATACAGCGCTACTGGGTAAACATAAAATTATTGTGTTTTTTTCCTGGGTCATATAGCGTTGGGGTGTGTGCTGGCATACTCTCTCTCTCTGTCTCTCCAAAGGGCCTTGTTGGGGAACTGTCCTCAGATAAGAGGATTCCCTGAGTATATGGTGTGTCGGTACACGTGTGTCGACATGTCTGAGGTAGAAGGCTCTCCTAGAGAGGAGCAGGAGCAAATTAATGTGGTGTCTCCATCGACAACGCCGACACCTGACTGGATGGATATGTGGAATGTTTTAAGTGCTAATGTAAACTTATTACACAAGATATTAGACAAAGCTGAAGCTAGGGAACAGTCAGGGAGTCAACCCATGCCTGTCCCTATGTCGCAGGGACCTTCGGGGTCTCAAAAGCGCCCACTATCCCAAATAGTTGACACAGATACCGACACAGATTCTGACTCCAGTGTCGACTACGATGATGCAAAGTTACAGCCAAAATTGGCTAAATGTATTCGATATATGATTATTGCAATAAAAGATGTTTTGCACATCACAGAGTCCCCTGTCCCTGACACGAGGGTACACATGTATAAGGGAAAGAAACCTGAGATAACCTTTCCCCCCTCACATGAGTTGAACGAATTATGTGAAAAAGCTTGGGAATCTACAGACAAAAAGCTGCAGATTCCCAAAAGGATTCTTATGGCGTATCCTTTCCCGCCAATGGACAGGATACGGTGGGAATCCTCCCCTAGGGTGGATAAAGCATTGACACGCTTATCCAAAAAGGTAGCGCTGCCATCCCAGGATACGGCTACCATCAGGGACCCTGCTGACCGCAAGCAGGAGGTTACCCTAAAGTCCATTTACACACATTCTGGTACCTTACTCAGACCGGCAATTGCGTCGGCCGGGGTTGTAGCGCGGTGGCAGCATGGACAGATACCTTATCAGCAGAGATTGAGACCCTAGATAAGGATGCTATGTTATTGACCATAGGGCATATAAAAGATGCTGTCCTATATATGAGAGATGCTCAAAGTGACATTAGTCTACTGGGTTCTAGAATAAACGCTATGTCGATTTCTGCTAGACGAGTCCTATGGACCCGGCAATGGACAGGTGATGCCGACTCAAAAAGGCATATGGAGGTTTTACCTTACAGGGGTGAGGAATTGTTTGGGGAAGGTCTCTCGGACCTAGTCTCCACAGCTACAGCTGGTAAATCAAATTTTTTGCCTTATATTCCCTCACAGCCTAAGAAAGCACCACATTATCAAATGCAGTCCTTTCGATCACAGAGAAACAAGAAAGTACGAGGTGCGTCCTTTCTTGCCAGAGGTAAGGGCAGAGGGAAGAAGCTGCACAACACAGCTAGTTCCCAGGAACAGAAGTCCTCCCCGGCCTCTACAAAATCCACTGCATGACGCTTGGGCTCCGCTAAAGGAGTCCGCCCAGTTGGGGGCACGTCTTCGAGTTTTCAGCCACATCTGGGTTCATTCGCAGGTGGATCCCTAGGCAATAGAAATTGTTTCTCAGGGTTACAAGCTGAAATTCGAAGAGGTGCCTCCTCGCCGGTTTTTCAAATCGGCCCTACCATCTTCTCCCCAGGAAAGGGAGATAGTGTTAAATGCAATTCACAAATTGTATCTTCAACATATGCAGATGAGGGTTCCAGCCAACTTTGGCCCACTGCTTGGATGACATCACCGTATGCAAATCCGTCTTCTGCAGACCTTCTCCCAGGAATGCTTGTACTAGTTGTTGCATTTGGTTTGTTGTTTGGGCGTGCTTCAGTATTAGGCAGCCTTCTGCCCTCCCATGTTCATCTGAAAATATGTGTTCTCCCGGCAGTTGTTGTCCCCAGATGAGAGTTCCCTTGTGCTGCCTCAGTTGAATCTCCTTTACTTGACAGAGATGTGCCTGAGCAGCGGCCCTCCCCAGCCCTATCTCAAATCATACTTATTTTGCATATGAGATACCATGGTCATAAAGATTGTTCTCCCAGGGCAAGGCTCACCCATTGCACTCTGGGTGTGCTGCTCCTGCGATTTCCCCAAATGTGGGAAACTTGACTGCATAAATTGTGTTTCCCCTGGTCGGCTCTCGTATAATTCAGATCTCTTTGTCTCAGGTCTCTCTCCAGCCTAGTTTGCTGTCTGTTTCCACTTCTGTTTTCTTGAGCCGCTCCCTTCTATGCCCTTGCGCACTATCCTGACTTCTCCCGTCTGCTTACTTTGTGCCTTCCAACGCACAATGCGAACTACAGGTAGTGCTGCAGGGCCCACACTCTTTTACTTGCCGTACAGAGCAGCTCTGGAGCTGTTACAGTGCCCAGCTTCTGCAAGAAATCAGCTTGAATGCTTCAGGGGCTGGGGCATAGCCAACATGAGCCCCACACCGAAGGAGGGTGGAGGTATTTAATGCGAACTAGGGGTCATTCAAGCACCGCAAAAGGCCGCCATGCCCTGCATAACCCTTTTCTCTTTTCATATGCAGATGAGGGTTCCAGCCAACTTTGGCCCACTGCTTGGATGACATCACCGTATGCAAATCCGTCTTCTGCAGACCTTCTCCCAGGAATGCTTTTACTAGTTGTTACATTTGGTTTGTTGTTTGGGGGTGCTTCAGTATTAGGCAGCCTTCTGCCCTCCCATGTTCATCTGAAAATATGTGTTCTCCCTGCAGTTGTTGTCCCCAGATGAGAGTTCCCTTGTGCTGCCTCAGTTGAATCTCCATTACTTGACAGAGATGTGCCTGAGCAGCGGCCCTCCCCAGCCCTATCCCAAATCATACTTATTTTGCATAGGAGTTTCCATGGTCATGAAGATTGTTCTCCCAGGGTGAGGTTCATTCATTGCATTATGGGTATGCTGACCCCTGTGATTTCCCCAAATGTGGGAAACTCGACTGCATTAATTGTGGTAGTGGGGGACTGTGTTTGTGCTTTCCTCTGGTCAGCTCTGGTAAAATACAGATTTCTTTGTCTCAGATCTTCCTCTAGCCTTGTTCTTTTTTCGAGAGTTTCCTTGTGCTGCCTCAGTTGGATCTCCTTCACTTGACAGGGGGGTGCCCGAGCAGCGACCCTCCCCATCTCTAGCCCAACTCCTACTTACCTGCCAGGTGAGATACTATGATCATGAAGGTGCTTCTCCCAGGGCAAGGCTCACCCATTGCACTCTGGGTGTGCTGCTCCTACGATTTCCCCAAATGTGGGACACTTGACTGCATAATTTGTGTTTCCTCTAGTCGGCTACTCGTATAATTCAGATCTCTTTGTCTCAGGTCTCTCTCCAGCCTAGTTTGCTGTCTGTTTCCACTTCTCTTTTCTTGAGCCGCTGCCTTCTATGCCCTTGTGCACTCTCCTGACTTCTCCTGTCTGCTTACTTTGTGCCTTCCAACGCACAATACAAACTACAGGTAGTGCTGCAGGGCCCACACCCTTTTACTTGCCTTTCAGAGCAGCTCTGGAGCTGTTACAGTGCCCAGCTGCTGCAAGAAATCAGCTTGAATGCTTCAGGGGCTGGGGCATAGCCAACATGAGCCCCACACCGACGGAGGGTGGAGGTGTTTAATGCGAACTAAGGGTCATCCAAGCGCCGCAAAAGGCCGCCATGCCCTGCATACCCCTTTTCTCTTTTCATATGCAGATGAGGGTTCCAGCCAACTTTGGCCCACTGCTTGGATGACATCACCGTATGCAAATCCGTCTTCTGCAGACCTTCCCCCAGGAATGCTTGTACTAGTTGTTGCATTTGGTTTGTTGTTTGGGGTGCTTCAGTATTAGGCAGCCTTCTGCTCTCCCATGTTCATCTGAAAATATGTGTTCTCCCTGCAGTTGTTGTCCCCAGATGAGAGTTCCCTTGTGCTGCCTCAGTTGAATCTCCTTTACTTGACAGAGATGTGCCTGAGCAGCGGCCCTCCCCAGCCCTATCCCAAATCATACTTATTTTGCATAGGAGATACCATGGTCATGAAGATTGTTCTCCCAGGGTGAGGTTCATTCATTGCATTCTGGGTATGCTGACCCCTGTGATTTCCCCAAATGTGGGAAACTCGACTGCATTATTTGTGGTAGTGGGGGACTGTGTTTGTGCTTTCCTCTGGTCAGCTCTGGTAAAAGTCAGATTTCTTTGTCTCAGATCTTCCTCTAGCCTTGTTCTTTTTTCGAGAGTTTCCTTGTGCTGCCTCAGTTGGATCTCCTTCACTTGACAGGGGGGTGCCCGAGCAGCGACCCTCCCCAGCTCAAGCCCAACTCCTACTTACCTGCCAAGTGAGATACTATGATCAGGAAGGTGCTTCTACCAGGGCAAGGCTCACCCATTGCACTCTGGGTGTGCTGCTCCTACGATTTCCCCAAATGTGGGACACTTGACTGCATAATTTGTGTTTCCTCTGGTCGGCTACTCGTATAATTCAGATCTCTTTGTCTCAGGTCTCTCTCCAGCCTAGTTTGCTGTCTGTTTCCACTTCTCTTTTCTTGAGCCCCTGCCTTCTATGCCCTTGTGCACTCTCCTGACTTCTCCTGTCTGCTTACTTTGTGCCTTCCAACGCACAATGCAAACTACAGGTAGTGCTGCAGGGCCAACACCCTTTTACTTGCCTTACAGAGCAGCTCTGGAGCTGTTACAGTGCCCAGCTGCTGCAAGAAATCAGCTTGAATGCTTCAGGGGCTGGGGCATAGCCAACATGAGCAGCAAGATGCAGCACTGGACTATTAGTAATGTACTGTTGTATGCTGAGCACCACAATGCAGCACAAGACAATGAGCAGTGATACTGAGCACTGATGAGGATACTACTGAGAACTGACACTGAGCAGGAGAGACACACTACTAGTATTACTGAGCAGCAATAAGTAACCACTGATACTGGGCACTGATATTGAGATTTCCACTGAGAGAACATAGCCACGTCCTCTCCGCTCTCTCTTCAATGCACGAGTAAAAATGGCGGCAACGCGCAGCTCTTTATATGGAATCCGAATCTCGCGAGAATCCGACAGCGGGATGATGACATTTTCCCTTGTTCAGGTTTTCCGAGTCAGGCGGGAACAACCGAGCCTGCCTCGGACCAGTGTAAACCACGTGGAGTTCGTCGGGAATTCGGTTCTCGGAGAACCGAACCCGCTCCTCTATATATACTATATTACTATGTTACTGTAGTATACAGAACACCACAATGCAATGAGCAGTGATAGTGAGCACTGATGAGGATACTAGAACTGACACTGAGCAGCAAGATGCAGCACTGGACTATTAGTAATGTACTGTAGTATGCTGAGCACCACAATGCAGCACAAGACAATGAGCAGTGATACTGAGCACTGATGAGGATACTACTGAGAACTGACACTGAGCAGGAGAGACACACTACTAGTATTACTGAGCAGCAATAAGTAACCACTGATACTGAGCACTGATATTGAGATTTCCACTGAGAGAACATAGCCACGTCCTCTCCGCTCTCTCTTCAATGCACGAGTAAAAATGGCAGCAACGCGCAGCTCTTTATATGGATTCCGAATCTCGCAAGAATCCGACAGCGGGATGATGACATTTTCCCTTGTTCAGGTTTTCCGAGTCAGGCGGGAACAACCGAGCCTGCCTCGGACCAGTGTAAACCACGTGGAGTTCGTGGGGAATTCGGTTCTCGGAGAACCGAACCCGCTCCTCTCTACCTTATACCCATCAATTTTTTTATTTTCAATCTAAGCCCCTGCAGTTTTCTGTAAGCATCTGCTTCGCTATGATGATCAACAAGTCACAAGGGCAAACACTCAGGGCTTGAGGCGTAGATCTTAGGACCAGCTGCTACAAGCATGGCAGAGGTGTCACTATCACTGGTGACACCCAGAGAGGTGGCAAGGGAGATTGTAATGCAGTGCGCGCAGATAAACAGCGCAATGGTAAAAAGGAGGCATGGTTTCATAGGTAGGGGCGTGGCCTGGTGGCCTGAATCTACATTTTGTTGCTCCGGGTGTCCCGGGGGTTGGGGGCTGCACCCGGGGACTAGTGTGTGAGCTGTGCTGGCTCCTGCACAGTGACAGGGCATGGCCACCCAGCATGACGCCTCCCTTCTTGACCATGCTGTAATTGCAGTCGCACTGCAGTTCAGCGTGATCATAAAAAATGGTGTAGGCTCCTGCTGGTGCAGGCTGTAGAGAAAAGCTGCTGTGACCACGCCCCCTGTGTCTCCTCCGTTGCAGACCCCATTTTGAAGCCTTGCCCCCGGACTAAGAGAAAAGTATGCCCTTGCGCACTATCCTGACTTCTCCTCCCGTCTGCTTAATTTGTGCCTTCCAACGCACAATGCGAACAACAGGTGGTGCTGCAGGGCCCACACCCTTTTACTTGCCTTACAGAACAGCTCTGGAGCTGTTACAGTGCCCAGCTGCTGCAAGAAATCAGCTTGAGTGCTTCAGGGGATGGGGCATGGCCAACATGAGCCCCACACCAAAGGAGGGTGGGGGTGTTTAATGCGAACTAGGGGTCATCCAAGCACTGCAAAAGGCCGCCATGCCCTGCATGCCCCTTTTCTCTTTTCATATGCAGATGAGGGTTCCAGTCAACTTTGGCCCACTGCTTGGATAACATCACCGTATGCAAATCCGTCTGCTGCAGACCTTCCCCCAGGAGTGCTTGTACTAGTTGTTGCATATGGTTTGATATTTGATGGTGCTTCAGTATTAGGCAGCCTTCCGCCCTCCCATGTTCATCTGAAAAGATGTGGTCTCCCTGCAGTTGTTGTCCCCAGATGAGAGTTCCCTTGTGCTGCCTCAGTTGAATCTCCTTTACTTGACAGAGATGTGCCTGAGCAGCGGCCCTCACCAGCCCTATCCCAAATCATACTTATTTTGCATAGGAGATACCATGGTCATGAAGATTGTTCTCCCAGGGTGAGGTTCATTCATTGCATTCTGGGTATGCTGACCCCTGTGATTTTCCCAAATGTGGGAAACTCGACTGCATATTTGTGGTAGTGGGGGACTGTGTTTGTGCTTTCCTCTGGTCAGCTCTGGTAAAAGTCAGATTTCTTTGTCTCAGATCTTCCTCTAGCCTTGTTCTTCTTTCGAGAGTTCTCTGGTGCTGCCTCAGTTGGATCTCCTTCACTTCACAGGGGGGAACCCGAGCAGCGACCCTCCCCAGCTCTAGCCCAACTCCTACTTACCTGCCAGGTGAGATACTATGATCATGAAGGTGCTTCTCCCAGGGCAAGGCTCAACCATTGCACTCTGGGTGTGCTGCTCCTGCGATTTCCCCAAATGTGGGAAACTTGACTGCATAATTTGTGTTTCCCCTCGTCGGCTCTCGTATAATTCAGATCTCTTTGTCTCAGGTCTCTCTCCAGCCTAGTTTGCTGTCTGTTTCCACTTCTCTTTTCTTGAGCCGCTCCCTTCTATGCCCTTGCGCACTATCCTGACTTCTCCCGTCTGCTTACTTCGTGCCTTCCAACGCACAATTCGAACTACAGGTAGTGCTGCAGGGCCCACACCCTTTTACTTGCCTTACAGAGTAGCTCTGGAGCAGTTACAGTGCCCAGCTGCTGCAAGAAATCAGCTTGAATGCTTCAGGGGCTGGGGCATAGCCAACATGAGCCCCACACCGAAGGAGGGTGGAGGTGTGTAATGCGAACTAGGGGTCATCCAAGCGCTGCAAAAGGCCGCCATGCCCTGCACGCCCCTTTTCTCTTTTCATATGCAGACGAGGGTTGAAGCCAACTTTGACCCACTGCTTGGATGACATCACCATATGCAAATCCATCTGCTGCAGGCCTTCCCCCAGGAATGCTTGCACTAGTTGTTGCATTTGGTTTGTTGTTTGGGGGTGCTTCAGCATTAGGCAGCCTTCTGCCCTCACATGTTCATCTGAAAATATGTGTTCTCCCTGCAGTTGTTGTCCCCAGATGAGAGTTCCCTTGTGCTGCCTCAGTTGAATCTCCTTTACTTGACAGAGATGTGCCTGAGCAGCGGCCCTCCCCAGCCCTATCCCAAATCATACTTATTTTGCATAGGCGATACCATGGTCATGAAGATTTTTCTCCCAGGGTGAGGTTCATTCATTGCATTCTGGGTATGCTGACCCCTGTGATTTCCCCAAATGTGGGAAACTCGACTGCATTATTTGTGGTAGTGGGGGACTGTGTTTGTGCTTTCCTCTGGTCAGCTCTGGAAAAAGTCAGATTTCTTTGTCTCAGATCTTCCTCTAGCCTTGTTCTTCTTTCGAGAGTTCCCTTGTGCTGCCTCAGTTGGATCTCTTTCACTTGACAGGGGGGTGCCCGAACAGCGACCCTCCCCAGCTCTAGCCCAACTCCTACTTACCTGCCAGGTGAGATACTATGATCATGAAGGTGCTTCTCCCAGGGCAAGGCTCACCCATTGCACTCTGGGTGTGCTGCCCCTGCGATTTCCCCAAATGTGGGAAACTTGACTGCATAATTTGTGTTTCCCCTGGTCGGCTCTCGTATAATTCAGATCTCTTTGTCTCAGGTCTCTCTCCAGCCTAGTTTGCTGTCTGTTTCCACTTCTCTTTTCTTCAGCCGCTCCCTTCTATACCCTTGTGCACTATCCTGACTTCTCCTCCCGTCTGCTTACTTTGTGCCTTCCAATGCACAATGCAAACTACAGGTAGTGCTGCAGGGCCCACACCCTTTTACTTGCCTTACAGAGCAGCTCTGGAGCTGTTACAGTGCCCAGCTGCTGCAAGAAATCAGCTTGAATGCTTCAGGGGATGGGGCATGGCCAACATGAGCCCCACACCAAAGGAGGGTGGAGGTGTTTAATGCGAACTAGGGGTCATCCAAGCACCGCAAAAGGCCGCCATGCCCTGCACGCCCCTTTTCTCTTTTCATATGCAGATGAGGGTTGAAGCCAACTTTGACCCACTGCTTGGATGACATCACCGTATGCAAATCCGTCTTCTGCAGAACTTCCCCCAGGAATGCTTGCACTAGTTGTTGCATTTGGTTTGTTGTTTGGGGGTGCTTCAGTATTAGGCAGCCTTCTGCCCTCCCATGTTCATCTGAAAATATGTGTTCTCCCTGCAGTTGTTGTCCCCAGATGAGAGTTCCCTTGTGCTGCCTCAGTTGAATCTCCTTTACTTGACAGAGATGTGCATGAGCAGCGGCCCTCCCCAGCCCTATTCCAAATCATACTTATTTTGCATAGGAGATACCATGGTCATGAAGATTGTTCTCCCAGGGTGAGGTTCATTCATTGCATTTTGGGTATGCTGACCCCTGTGATTTCCCCAAATGTGGGAAACTTGACTGCATTATTTGTGGTAGTGGGGGACTGTGTTTGTGCTTTCCTCTGGTCAGCTCTGGTAAAAGTCAGATTTCTTTGTCTCAGATTTTCCTCTAGCCTTGTTCTTCTTTCGAGAGTTCCATTGTGCTGCCTCAGTTGGATCTCCTTCACTTTACAGGGGGGTACCCGAGCAGCGACCCTCCCCAGCTCTAGCCCAACTCCTACTTACCTGCCAGGTGAGATACTATGATCATGAAGGTGCTTCTCCCAGGGCAAGGCTCACCCATTGCACTCTGGGTGTGCTGCCCCTGCGATTTCCCCAAATGTGGGAAACTTGACTGCATAATTTGTGTTTCCCCTGGTCGGCTCTCGTATAATTCAGATCTATTTGTCTCAGGTCTCTCTCCAGCCTAGTTTGCTGTCTGTTTCCACTTCTCTTTTCTTCAGCCGCTCCCTTCTATACCCTTGTGCACTATCCTGACTTCTCCTCCCGTCTGCTTACTTTGTGCCTTCCAATGCACAATGCAAACTACAGGTAGTGCTGCAGGGCCCACACCCTTTTACTTGCCTTACAGAGCAGCTCTGGAGCTGTTACAGTGCCCAGCTGCTGCAAGAAATCAGCTTTAATGCTTCAGGGGATGGGGCATGGCCAACATGAGCCCCACACCAAAGGAGGGGGGAGGTGTTTAATGCGAACTAGGGGTCATCCAAGCACTGCAAAAGGCCGCCATGCCCTGCATGCCCCTTTTCTCTTTTCATATGCAGATGAGGGTTCCTGTCAACTTTGGCCCACTGCTTGGATAACATCACCGTATGCAAATCCGTCTGCTGCAGACTTCCCCCAGGAGTGCTTGTACTAGTTGTTGCATATGGTTTGATATTTGATGGTGCTTCAGTATTAGGCAGCCTTCCGCCCTCCCATGTTCATCTGAAAAGATGTGGTCTCCCTGCAGTTGTTGTCCCCAGATGAGAGTTCACTTGTGCTGCCTCAGTTGAATCTCCTTTACTTGACAGAGATGTGCCTGAGCAGCGGCCCTCACCAGCCCTATCCCAAATCATACTTATTTTGCATAGGAGATACCATGGTCATGAAGATTGTTCTCCCAGGGTGAGGTTCATTCATTGCATTCTGGGTATGCTGACCCCTGTGATTTTCCCAAATGTGGGAAACTCGACTGCATTATTTGTGGTAGTGGGGGACTGTGTTTGTGCTTTCCTCTGGTCAGCTCTTGTTTAAAGTCAGATTTCTTTGTCTCAGATCTTCCTCTAGCCTTGTTCTTCTTTCGAGAGTTCCCTGGTGCTGCCTCAGTTGGATCTCCTTCACTTCACAGGGGGAAACCCGAGCAGCGACCCTCCCCAGCTCTAGCCCAACTCCTACTTACCTGCCAGGTGAGATACTATGATCATGAAGGTGCTTCTCCCAGGGCAAGGCTCAACCATTGCACTCTGGGTGTGCTGCTCCTGCGATTTCCCCAAATGTGGGAAACTTGACTGCATAATTTGTGTTTCCCCTGGTCGGCTCTCGTATAATTCAGATCTCTTTGTCTCAGGTCTCTCTCCAGCCTAGTTTGCTGTCTGTTTCCACTTCTCTTTTCTTCAGCCGCTCCCTTCTATACCCTTGTGCACTATCCTGACTTCTCCTCCCGTCTGCTTACTTTGTGCCTTTCAATGCACAATGCAAACTACAGGTAGTGCTGCAGGGCCCACACCCTTTTACTTGCCTTACAGAGCAGCTCTGGAGCTGTTACAGTGCCCAGCTGCTGCAAGAAATCAGCTTGAATGCTTCAGGGGATGGGGCATGGCCAACATGAGCCCCACACCAAAGGAGGGTGGAGGTGTTTAATGCGAACTAGGGGTCATCCAAGCACCGCAAAAGGCCGCCATGCCCTGCACGCCCCTTTTCTCTTTTCATATGCAGATGAGGGTTGAAGCCAACTTTGACCCACTGCTTGGATGACATCACCGTATGCAAATCCGTCTTCTGCAGAACTTCCCCCAGGAATGCTTGCACTAGTTGTTGCATTTGGTTTGTTGTTTGGGGGTGCTTCAGTATTAGGCAGCCTTCTGCCCTCCCATGTTCATCTGAAAATATGTGTTCTCCCTGCAGTTGTTGTCCCCAGATGAGAGTTCCCTTGTGCTGCCTCAGTTGAATCTCCTTTACTTGACAGAGATGTGCATGAGCAGCGGCCCTCCCCAGCCCTATTCCAAATCATACTTATTTTGCATAGGAGATACCATGGTCATGAAGATTGTTCTCCCAGGGTGAGGTTCATTCATTGCATTCTGGGTATGCTGACCCCTGTGATTTTCCCAAATGTGGGAAACTCGACTGCATTATTTGTGGTAGTGGGGGACTGTGTTTGTGCTTTCCTCTGGTCAGCTCTGGTTAAAGTCAGATTTCTTTGTCTCAGATCTTCCTCTAGCCTTGTTCTTCTTTCGAGAGTTCCCTGGTGCTGCCTCAGTTGGATCTCCTTCACTTCACAGGGGGGAACCCGAGCAGCGACCCTCCCCAGCTCTAGCCCAACTCCTACTTACCTGCCAGGTGAGATACTATGATCATGAAGGTGCTTCTCCCAGGGCAAGGCTCAACCATTGCACTCTGGGTGTGCTGCTCCTGCGATTTCCCCAAATGTGGGAAACTTGACTGCATAATTTGTGTTTCCCCTCGTCGGCTCTCGTATAATTCAGATCTCTTTGTCTCAGGTCTCTCTCCAGCCTAGTTTGCTGTCTGTTTCCACTTCTCTTTTCTTCAGCCGCTCCCTTCTATACCCTTGTGCACTATCCTGACTTCTCCTCCCGTCTGCTTACTTTGTGCCTTCCAATGCACAATGCAAACTACAGGTAGTGCTGCAGGGCCCACACCCTTTTACTTGCCTTACAGAGCAGCTCTGGAGCTGTTACAGTGCCCAGCTGCTGCAAGAAATCAGCTTGAATGCTTCAGGGGCTGGGGCATAGCCAACATGAGCCCCACACCAAAGGAGGGTGGAGGTGTTTAATGCAAACTAGGGGTCAGCCAAGCGCCGCAAAAGGCCACCATGCCCTGCATGCCCCTTTTCTCTTTTCATATGCAGACGAGGGTTGAAGCCAACTTTGACCCACTGCTTGGATGACATCACCATATGCAAATCCATCTGCGGCAGGCCATCCCCCAGGAATGCTTGCACTAGTTGTTGCATTTGGTTTGTTGTTTGGGGGTGCTTCAGTATTAGGCAGCCTTCTGCCCTCCCATGTTCATCTGAAAATATATGTTCTCCCTGCAGTTGTTGTCCCAAGATGAGAGTTCCCTTGTGCTGCCTCAGTTGAATCTCCTTTACTTGACAGAGATGTGCATGAGCAGCGGCCCTCCCCAGCCCTATTCCAAATCATACTTATTTTGCATAGGAGATACCATGGTCATGAAGATTTTTCTCCCAGGGTGAGGTTCATTCATTGCATTTTGGGTATGCTGACCCCTGTGATTTCCCCAAATGTGGGAAACTCGACTGCATTATTTGTGGTAGTGGGAGACTGTGTTTGTGCTTTCCTCTGGTCAGCTCTGGTAAAAGTCAGATTTCTTTGTCTCAGATTTTCCTTTAGCCTTGTTCTTCTTTCGAGAGTTCCCTTGTGCTGCCTCAGTTGGATCTCCTTCACTTTACAGGGGGGTACCCGAGCAGCGACCCTCCCCAGCTCTAGCCCAACTCCTACTTACCTGCCAGGTGAGATACTATGATCATGAAGGTGCTTCTCCCAGGGCAAGGCTCACCCATTGTACTCTGGGTGTGCTGCTCCTGCGATTTCCCCAAATGTGGGAAACTTGACTGCATAATTTGTGTTTCCCCTGGTCGGCTCTCGTATAATTCAGATCTCTTTGTCTCAGGTCTCTCTCCAGCCTAGTTTGCTGTCTGTTTCCACTTCTCTTTTCTTCAGCCGCTCCCTTCTATACCCTTGTGCACTATCCTGACTTCTCCTCCCGTCTGCTTACTTTGTGCCTTCCAATGCACAATGCAAACTACAGGTAGTGCTGCAGGGCCCACACCCTTTTACTTGCCTTACAGAGCAGCTCTGGAGCTGTTACAGTGCCCAGCTGCTGCAAGAAATCAGCTTGAATGCTTCAGGGGCTGGGGCATAGCCAACATGAGCCCCACACCGAAGGAGGGTGGAGGTGTTTAATGCAAACTAGGGGTCAGACAAGCGCCGCAAAAGGCCACCATGCCCTGCACGCCCCTTTTCTGTTTTCATATGCAGACGAGGGTTGAAGCCAACTTTGACCCACTGCTTGGATGACATTACCATATGCAAATCCGTCTTCTGCAGAACTTCCCCCAGGAATGCTTGCACTAGTTGTTGCATTTGGTTTGTTGTTTGGGGGTGCTTCAGTATTAGGCAGCCTTCTGCCCTCCCATGTTCATCTGAAAATATGTGTTCTCCCTGCAGTTGTTGTCCCCAGATGAGAGTTACCTTGTGCTGCCTCAGTTGAATCTCCTTAACTTGACAGAGATGTGCCTGAGCAGCGGCCCTCCCCAGCTCTATCCCAAATCATACTTATTTTGCATAGGAGATACCATGGTCATGAAGATTATTCTCCCAGGGTGAGGTTCATTCATTGCATTCTGGGTATGCTGACCCCTGTGATTTCCCCAAATGTGGGAAACTCGACTGCTTTATTTGTGGTAGTGGGGGACTGTGTTTGTGTTTTCCTCTGGTCAGCTCTGGTAAAAGTCAGATTTCTTTGTTTCAGATCTTCCTCTAGCCTTGTTCTTCTTTCGAGAGTTCCCTTGTGCTGCCTCAGTTGGATCTCCTTCACTTGACAGGGGGGTGCCCAAGCAGAGACCCTCCCCAGCTCTAGCCCAACTCCTACTTACCTGCCAGGTGAGATACTATGATCATGAAGGTGTTTCTCCCAGGGCAAGGCTCACCCATTGCACTCTGGGTGTGCTGCCCCTGCGATTTCCCCAAATGTGGGAAACTTAACTGCATAATTTGTGTTTCCCCTGGTCGGCTCTCGTATAATTCAGATCTCTTTGTCTCAGGTCTCTCTCCAACCTAGTTTGCTGTCTGTTTCCACTTCTCTTTTCTTCAGCCGCTCCCTTCTATACCCTTGTGCACTATCCTGACTTCTCCTCCCGTCTGCTTACTTTGTGCCTTCCAATGCACAATGCAAACTACAGGTAGTGCTGCAGGGCCCACACCCTTTTACTTGCCTTACAGAGCAGCTCTGGAGATGTTACAGTGCCCAGCTGCTGCAAGAAATCTGCTTGAATGCTTCAGGGGATGGGGCTTGGCCAACATGAGCCCCACACCAAAGGAGGGTGGAGGTGTTTAATGCGAACTAGGGGTCATCCAAGCACCGCAAAAGGCCGCCATGCCCTGCACGCTCCTTTTCTCTTTTCATATGCAGATGAGGGTTGAAGCCAACTTTGACCCACTGCTTGGATGACATCACTGTATGCAAATCCGTCTTCTGCAGAACTTCCCCCAGGAATGCTTGCACTAGTTGTTGCATTTGGTTTGTTGTTTGGGGGTGCTTCAGTTTTAGGCAGCCTTCTGCCCTCCCATGTTCATCTGAAAATATGTGTTCTCCCTGCAGTTGTTGTCCCCAGATGAGAGTTCCCTTGTGCTGCCTCAGTTGAATCTCCTTTACTTGACAGAGATGTGCATGAGCAGCGGCCCTCCCCAGCCCTATTCCAAATCATACTTATTTTGCATAGGAGATACCATGGTCATGAAGATTGTTCTCCCAGGGTGAGGTTCATTCATTGCATTTTGGGTATGCTGACCCCTGTGATTTCCCCAAATGTGGGAAACTTGACTGCATTATTTGTGGTAGTGGGGGACTGTGTTTGTGCTTTCCTCTGGTCAGCTCTGGTAAAAGTCAGATTTCTTTGTCTCAGATTTTCCTCTAGCCTTGTTCTTCTTTCGAGAATTCCCTTGTGCTGCCTCAGTTGGATCTCCTTCACTTGACAGGGGGGTGCCCGAGCAGCGACCCTCCCCAGCTCAAGCCCAACTCCTACTTACCTGCCAAGTGAGATACTATGATCAGGAAGGTGCTTCTACCAGGGCAAGGCTCACCCATTGCACTCTGGGTGTGCTGCTCCTACGATTTCCCCAAATGTGGGAAACTTGACTGCATAATTTGTGTTTCCTCTGGTCGGCTACTCGTATAATTCAGATCTCTTTGTCTCAGGTCTCTCTCCAGCCTAGTTTGCTGTCTGTTTCCACTTCTCTTTTCTTGAGCCCCTGCCTTCTATGCCCTTGTGCACTCTCCTGACTTCTCCTGTCTGCTTACTTTGTGCCTTCCAACGCACAATGCAAACTACAGGTAGTGCTGCAGGGCCAACACCCTTTTACTTGCTTTACAGAGCAGCTCTGGAGCTGTTACAGTGCCCAGCTGCTGCAAGAAATCAGCTTGAATGCTTCAGGGGCTGGGGCATAGCCAACATGAGCTCCACACCGAAGGAGGGTGGAGGTGTTTAATGCGAACTAGGGGTCATCCAAGCGCCGCAAAAGACCGCCATGCCCTGCACACCCCTTTTTTCTTTTCATATGCAGACGAGGGTTGAAGCCAACTTTGACCCACTGCTTGGATGACATCACCATATGCAAATCCATCTGCTGCAGGCCTTCCCCCAGGAATGCTTGCACTAGTAGTTGCATTTGGTTTGTTGTTTGGGGGTGCTTCAGTTTTAGGCAGCCTTCTGCCCTCCCATGTTCATCTGAAAATATGTGTTCTCCCTGCAGTTGTTGTCCCCAGATGAGAGTTCCCTTGTGCTGCCTCAGTTGAATCTCCTTTACTTGACAGAGATGTGCCTGAGCAGCGGCCCTCCCCAGCCCTATCCCAAATCATACTTATTTTGCATAGGAGATACCATGGTCATGAAGATTGTTCTCCCATGGTGAGGTTCATTCATTGCATTCTGGGTATGCTGACCCCTGTGATTTCCCCAAATGTGGGAAACTCGACTGCATTATTTGTGGTAGTGGGGGACTGTGTTTGTGCTTTCCTCTGGTCAGCTCTGGTAAAAGTCAGATTTCTTTGTCTCAGATCTTCCTCTAGCCTTGTTCTTCTTTCGAGAGTTCCCTTGTGCTGCCTCAGTTGGATCTCCTTCACTTGACAGGGGGTGCCCAAGCAGCAATCCTCCACAGCTCTAGCCCAACTCCTACTTACCTGCCAGGTGAGATACTATGATCTTCACTGTTAGGGCAATCAGGATGTGGAATTCCCTGCCAGGGAAGGTGGTAATGGTGGACTCTGTAATTGGATTTAAAAAAGGAATGGATACATTTCTGAATGAAAAAGCTATCCAAGGTTATAATACTTAAAATATCAACATGGTTAATCCGGGGGTAACATGAGTTGTAGTAGTTAACTAGTCATAAAACATTATTCAGCAAGTATGTAGAATCATCACAACTTAAAACAGGTTGAACACGATGGGCAATTTGCCTCTTTTCAACCTCAAAAACTATATTACTATATGTTACTATATTACTATGTTACTGTAGTATACAGAACACCACAATGTAATGAGCAGTGATAGTGAGCACTGATGAGGATACTAGAACTGACACTGAGCAGCAAGATGCAGCACTGGACTATTAGTAATGTACTGTAGTATGCTGAGCACCACAATGCAGCACAAGACAATGAGCAGTGATACTGAGCACTGATGAGGATACTACTGAGAACTGACACTGAGCAGGAGAGACACACTACTAGTATTACTGAGCAGCAATAAGTAACCACTGATACTGAGCACTGATATTGAGATTTCCACTGAGAGAACATAGCCACGTCCTCTCCACTCTCTCTTCAATGCACGAGTAAAAATGGCGGCAACACGCAGCTCTTTATATGAAATCCGAATCTCGCGAGAATCCGACAGCGGGATGATGACATTTTCCCTTGTTCAGGTTTTCCGAGTCAGGCGGGAACAACCGAGCCTGCCTCGGACCAGTGTAAACCACGTGGAGTTCGTGGGGAATTCGGTTCTCGGAGAACCGAACCCGCTCCTCTCTACCTTATACCCATCAATTTTTTTATTTTCAATCTAAGCCCCTGCAGTTTTCTGTAAGCATCTGCTTCGCTATGATGATCAACAAGTCACAAGGGCAAACACTCAGGGCTTGAGGCGTAGATCTTAGGACCAGCTGCTACAAGCATGGCAGAGGTGTCACTATCACTGGTGACACCCAGAGAGGTGGCGAAGGAGATTGTAATGCAGTGCACGCAGATAAGCAGCGCAATGGTAAAAAGGAGGCATGGTTTCATAGGTAGGGGCGTGGCCTGGTGGCCTGAATCTACATTTTGTTGCTCCGGGTGTCCCGGGGGTTGGGGGCTGCACCCGGGGACTAGTGTGTGAGCGGTGCTGGCTCCTGCACAGTGACAGGACATGGCCACCCAGCATGACGCCTCCCTTCTTGACCATGCTGTAATTGCAGTCGCACTGCAGTTCAGCGTGATCATAAAAAATGGTGTAGCCTTCTGCTGGTGCAGACTGTATGTGCGCGCAGGAAGCCGCCACCATTTTTGTGATCACAGCGGCTGAATGTGATGTCATACAGCCGCTGTGACCACGCCCCCTGTGTCTCCTCCGTTGCAGACCCCATTTTGAAGCCTTGCCCCCGCACCGCTCCATCCCTGACTTGGAAATGGAGTGTTGCTGACCCCCCTCTCCCCCCCTGCCCCGATTGACAGGCAGAGGCGATCGCATTCTCTGCGGGGTGCCGCAGAAAATGCAGGCACATGCGTATGCTCTTAGCAATTTTTGCAGTTGGATCGCTTATTGTGATTGCAACCCAACCTGAATCAGGCCCTATTACCTATCACAATGCGCTGCAGGCAGTACAAAATTGGTTTAATATGGGAGAAAAACCCCCAGACCTGTGCTCCTTAACTGTACCTGATGGCTTGTGGAGCGGCTGCCCAGTAATCAGTGTCCACGCCAGTGCGCACACGGTCCACCCCCTACGGCCACGCTCCCCCTCATCAGCGGCCTCGTGATCCGGAAGGGCGGTGTGTGTGTGACTGACCTTAGGAAGAAACCGGAGCCTCCGCTGCAGTGATCCAGCAACCAGGGCACGGGAGTATACAGCGCCGCTGGGAGTGATGAAGCTGCAGTAAAGATGTCTATTAGACCTAGCCTGCTGCAGCCCTTGTAGATTCTCATAAAAAAAGTTCTTATTTTCTTGTCAAAATTAATAGCTAAGAATAGGCTGCCTGAGGCAGGCCCCTGTTAAGTGGCCTGCTACTGAAGGCACCAACTACAAACTGAGCTCCCTGTTCATGGAAGCGGGGTTATAGAGGAGAATGCGCTGAGCATCTTGGGAACAGTCAAAAGCTTTGAGCCGGTTGGTGCCTCAGATCAAGATCCTACTCTACACCCCAATGTGAATCCTTGTGGAGTCCAGTGTACCCCACAGAAGAAATTAATGTGTCACACCCATTGGCAGCAACCTTAGAATAGCTGCTGACGGGCACAATTGAGAAAGGAAGGGGGGGGGGGACATTTGAATCCAGCACATAGATGCAATTCAAATATGTAATTTGAACCTTCCTATTTTAAAATATAATGGATGAACCTCACCCTGTGAGAACAATCTTCATGATATAGAGATCTCATATGCAAAATAAGTATGAGTTGGGATAGGGCTGGGGAGGGTGGCTGCTCGGGCAAGCCCCTCCCCCGTCAAGTTAAGGAGATTCAACTGAGGAGGCACAAGGGAACTCTCGTCTGGGGACAACAACTGCAGGGAGACCACATCTTTTCAGATGAACATGGGAGGGCGGAAGGCTGCCTAATACTGAAGCACCATCAAATATCAAACCATATGCAATAACTAGTACAAGCATTCCTGGGGGAAGGTCTGCAGGAGACGAATTTGCATACGGTGATGTCATCCAAGCAGTGGGCCAAACTTGGCTGGAACCCTCATCTGCATATGAAAAGAGAAAAGGGTTATGCAGGGCATGGCGGCCTTTTGCGGCGCTTGGATGACCCCTAGTTCGCATTAAACACCTCCACCCTCCTTCGGTGTGGGGCTCATGTTGGCTATGCCCCAGCCCCTGAAGCATTCAAGCTGATTTCTTGCAGCAGCTGGGCACTGTAACAGCTCCAGAGCTGCTCTGTAAGGCAAATAAAAGGGTGTGGGCCCTGCAGCACTACCTGTAGTTCGCATTGTGCGTTGGAAGGCACAAAGTAAGCAGACGGGAGAAGTCAGGATAGTGCGCAAGGGCATAGAAGGGAGCGGCTCAAGAAAAGAGAAGTGGAAACAGACAGCAAACTAGGCTGGAGAGAGACCTGAGACAAAGAGATCTGAATTATACGAGAGTCGACCAGAAGACGGATTTGCATACGGTGATGTCATCCAAGCAGTGGGCCAAAGTTGGCTGGAACCCTCATCTGCATATGAAAAGAGAAAAGGGGCATGCAGGGCATGGCGGCCTTTTGCGGTGCTTGGATGACCCCTAGTTCGCATTAAACACCCCCACCCTCCTTTGGTGTGGGGCTCATGTTGGCCATGCCCCATCCCCTGAAGCATTCAAGCTGATTTCTTGCAGCAGCTGGGCACTGTAACAGCTCCAGAGCTGTTCTGTAAGGCAAGTAAAAGGGTGTGGGCCCTGCAGCACCACCTGTAGTTCGCATTGTGCGTTGGAAGGCACAAAGTAAGCAGACGGGAGGAGAAGTCAGGACAGGATAGTGCGCAAGGGCATCCTTTTCTCTTAGTCCGTAGAGGATGCTGGGGTCACATTAAGAACCATGGGGTATAGACGGGATCCGCAAGAGACATGGGCACTTTAATACTTTCAAAGGGTGTGAACTGGCTCCTCCCTCTATGCCCCTCCTCCAGACTCCAGTTATAGGAACTGTGCCCAGGGAGACGGACATTTCGAGGAAAGGATTTATTGTTAAACTAAGGTGAGCATCTTACCAGCTCACACCTTAAGCATGCCGCAGAACGTGGCATTCAACAGAACACAAGCCAACGGCATGAACAATTGCAGCAAAAAGCTGACCAGAACCATAACACAACATGTGTATAACCACAAGTAATAACTGCAGACACAGTATGGACTGGGACGGGTGCCCAGCATCCTCTACGGACTAAGAGAAAAGGATTTACCGGTAGGTATTAAAATCCTATTTTCTCATACGACCTAGAGGATGCTGGGGTCACATTAAGAACCATGGGGTTATACCAAAGCTCTTGAACGGGTGGGAGAGTGCGTACGACTCTGCAGCACCGAATGACCCAACTTGAGGTTATCATCAGCCAAGGTATCAAACTTGTAAAACTTAGCAAAAGTGTTTACTAAATAGCTGCTCGGCAAAGTTGCAATGCCGAGACTCCCCGACCAGCTGCCCAGGATGAACCCACCTTTCTAGTAGAATGGGTCTTCACCTAATTCAGTAACGGCAATCCTGCCGTGGATTGAGCATGCTGAATCTTACCACAGATCCAGCGCATAATGGTCTACATGGAAGCAGGACACCCAATCCTGTTGGGAGCATACAGGACAAACAGAGCCTCTGTTTTCCTAATCTGAACCGTTCTGGTGACATAAATTTTCAAAGTTCTGACCACAGCCAGAGACTTTGACTTAACGAAGGTGTCAGTGGCCAAAGGCACCATGTGGAAAGATGAACCACCTTCGGCAGAAATTGTTGATGTGTCCTTAATTCTGCTCTATCTTCATGAAAGATCAAATAAAGGCTCTTGTGATACTGCATGGTTTGTACTGTTTTCCATGTGCTCCCAGATCTTTCAAGCAAGTAGCATGGTCAAGAAAGTTCTGTTTGAAAAGAAACAAACATTTACTGTCATTGTTATGCAAATAAACTTACATTAAAGCTAACAAGAAAGCACACTCGTTCTGTCTTTAAACTGATAAAAGAAACCCCAATAATATGGGCATACCTCCCAACTTTGTCGGCTCGCATAGAGGGACACACGCGCGGCGAAGTCGCGCGCGCTCCCAAAAAGGGCGTGGCCTAAGTAAAAGGGGGTGTGGCTTCGCGGGAGGACCCGCGATCGCGAGTCACGCCCCCGTTTTCGGCACTGAGGGGGCATGCCCAGCGCTCTGTGAGCCGCTGGCATGCCACCTCTCCCTCTGACTTCAGTGAATAGACGCTGTGCGCATGCGCACAGCGTCTATTCACCGCTGCTCTGCTAAGCAGGGCAGCGACAGACAGAGCCTCCCAATTGTCCTCCCCACCGCGGGACACTGCGGCCCGCAGGTGGGACAGCGGGACAGTCCCCAAAAAACGGGACTGTCCCGCGAAAATCGGGACAGTTGGGAGGTATGATATGGGGCATGCAAAAATTGAGATAAAACTCAGTTTTGCTCCTCTCCACGGAAATCTTTAATAAAAGGCGAAATATTTGTTAGTTCTGAAGAGAAACCAGAGCATGACCAAGATTCCACCTGTCGCCTGAGTGCCATGCCAGCAGTTCTCATTCAGCCAGGGCCGGCGCTACCACTAGGCAGCTTTAGGCAGCTGCCTATGGGCGGCGACCACTGGAGGGCGGCACTGCTTAGTGAACGAAAGTGAAAGAGAACACTTTTTTATCATGTGCCTCAGCAGAAACAGAGGAGCTGCTCGTGTGCGCCCAACACGTCTGTCTGACTCTGCCTTCAAAAGTGAGTTGACTGACTGTGTGCCTACTTCTGCAACCCTGCCGTGCCGCCGCCCCCCCACCTCTGCGATCATAACACATTCCACTATGTTATGTGGGCTATGTGCAGCCTGCTGCTGCCTGTGCTCCTGAGTCCGGGGTCCCGGGTCCCACAGTATCAGCCTATCACTGACTACCCGCCGCTCCCCCACGCGATGGTCTCCCGCGTCCCCCCCCATCACCCCTGCATTTGGGCACAGGGCACATGAAGGAGAGTCACCCGCTGGCCTGGTCCGCTCCGCATCACTGACTACCCGCCGCTCCCCCACGCGATGGTCTCCCGCGCCGCGTCCCCCCCCCCATCACCCCTGCATTTGGGCACAGGGCACATGAAGGAGAGTCACCCGCTGGCCTGGTCCGCACTGCTGCCGCATCGGGCGCCGCCTCTCCCTACAATCCAGTGCAAATTGTTATCCGCGCTACCCCCCCAATCCCGCGACCGGCTCCCGCATCAGTACCTGCTGCTGCCTCTTTTTGTGACAAGCGCCCCCACAGCTATTAGGCTCCCGCTGCACACCCCCCCCCCCTCCCCTCCTGTTAGCTTTAATGTAAGTTTATTTGCATAACAATGACAGTAAATGTTTGTTTCTTTTCAAACAGAACTTTCTTGACCATGCTACTTGCTTGAAAGATCTGGGAGCACATGGAATACAGTACAAACCATGCTTATAGCAAGGAGAAGCCAGGTGAGAAATCTGCTTTCATTCAAATTGGGCGCTCACTTTGATCTGAATGAGGACTGCTGGCACAGCACTCAGGCGACAGGTGGAATCTTGGTCATGCTCTGGTTTCTCTTCAGAACGAACAAATCTTTCGCCTTTTATTAAAGATTATCCGTGGAGAGGAGCAAAACTGAGTTTTATCTCAATTTTTGCATGCCCCATATTATTGGGGTTTCTTTTATCAGTTTAAAGACAGAACGAGTGTGCTTTCTTGTTAGCTTTAATGTAAGTTTATTTGCATAACAATGACAATAAATGTCTGTTTCTTTTCAAGCAGAACTTTCTTGACCATACTAATTGCTTGAAAGATCTGGGAGCACATGGAAAAGAGTACAAACCATGTTTATAGCAAGGGGAAGCCTGGTGACAAATCTGCTTTCTTTCTTTCAAATTGGGTGCTCACTTTGAGCTGAATGAGGACTGCTGGCATGGCACTCAGGCGACAGGTGGAATCTTGGTCATGCTCTGGTTTCTCTTCAGAACGAACAAATCTTTCGCCTTTTACTAAAGATTTCCGTGGAGAGGAGCAAAACTGAGTTTTATCTCAATTTTTGCATGCCCCATCTTATTGGGGTTTTATTTTATCTGTTTAAAGATAGAACGAGTGTGCTTTAATGTAAGCTCATTTGCATAGAAATTACAGTAAATGTTTGTTTCTTTTCAAACAGAACTTTCTTGACCACACTAATTGCTTGAAAGATCTGGGAGCACATGGAAAAGAGTACAAACCATGTTTATAGCAAGGGGAAGCCTGGTGAGAAATCTGCTTTCTTTCATTCAAATTGGGTGCTCACTTTCAGCTGAATGAGAACTGCTGGCATGGCACTCAGGCGACAGGTGGAATCTTGGTCATGCTCTGGTTTCTCTTCAGAACTAACAAATATTTCGCCTTTTATTAAAGATTTCCGTGGAGAGGAGCAAAACTGAGTTTTATCTCAATTTTTGCATGCCCCATATCATACCTCCCAACTGTCCCGATTTTCGCGGGACAGTCCCGTTTTTTGGGGACTGTCCCGCTGTCCCACCTGCGGGCCGCAGTGTCCCGCGGTGGGGAGGACAATTGGGAGGCTCTGTCTGTCGCTGCCCTGCTTAGCAGAGCAGCGGTGAATAGACGCTGTGCGCATGCGCACAGCGTCTATTCACTGAAGTCAGAGGGAGAGGTGGCATGCCAGCGGCTCACAAAGCGCTGGGCATGCCCCCTCAGTGCCGAAAACGGGGGCGTGACTCGCGATCGCGGGTCCTCCCGCGAAGCCACGCCCCCTTTTACTTAGGCCACGCCCTTTTGGGAGCGCGCGCGACTTCGCCGCGCGTGTGTCCCTCTTTGCGAGCCGACAAAGTTGGGAGGTATGCCCATATTATTGGGGTTTCTTTTATCAGTTTAAAGACAGAACGAGTGTGCTTTCTTGTTAGCTTTAATGTAAGTTTATTTGCATAACAATGACAGTAAATGTTTGTTTCTTTTCAAACAGAACTTTCTTGACCATGCTACTTGCTTGAAAGATCTGGGAGCACATGGAAAACAGTACAAACCATGCAGTATCACAAGAGCCTTTATTTGATCTTTCATGAAGATAGAGCAGAATTGAGGACACGTCAACAATTTCTGCCGAAGGTGGTTCATCTTTCCACATGGTGCCTTTGGCCACTGACACCTTCGTTGAGTCAAAGTCTCTGGCTGTGGTCAGAACTTTGAAAATTTATGTCACCAGAACGGTTCAGATTAGGAAAACAGAGGCTCTGTTTGTCCTGTATGCTCCCAACAGGATTGGGTGTCCTGCTTCCATGCAGACCATTATGCGCTGGATCTGTGGTAAGATTCAGCATGCTCATTCCACGGCAGGATTGCCGTTACTGATTTAGGTGAAGACCCATTCTACTAGAAAGGTGGGTTCATCCTGGGCAGCTGGTCGGGGAGTCTCGGCATTGCAACTTTGCCGAGCAGCTATTTAGTAAACACTTTTGCTAAGTTTTACAAGTTTGATACCTTGGCCGATGATAACCTCAAGTTGGGTCATTCGGTGCTGCAGAGTCGTACGCACTCTTCCACCCGTTCAAGAGCTTTGGTATAACCCCATGGTTCTTAATGTGACCCCAGCATCCTCTAGGTCGTATGAGAAAATAGGATTTTAATACCTACCGGTAAATCCTTTTCTCTTAGTCTGTAGAGGATGCTGGGCACCCGTCCCAGTCCATACTGTGTCTGCATTTATTACTTGTGGTTATACACATGTTGTGTTATGGTTCTGGTCAGCTTTTTGCTGCAATTGTTCATGCCGTTGGCTTGTGTTCTGTTGAATGCCATGTTCTGCGGCATGCTTAAGGTGTGAGCTGGTAAGATGCTCACCTTAGTTTAACAATAAATCCTTTCCTCGAAATGTCCGTCTCCCTGGGCACAGTTCCTATAACTGGAGTCTGGAGGAGGGGCATAGAGGGAGGAGCCAGTTCACACCCTTTGATAGTCTTAAAGTGCCCATGTCTCTTGCGGATCCCGTCTATACCCCATGGTTCTTAATGTGACCCCAGCATCCTCTACGGACTAAGAGAAAAGGATGCCCTTGCGCACTATCCTGACTTCTCCTCCCGTCTGCTTACTTTGTGCCTTCCAACGCACAATGCAAACTACAGGTGGTGCTGCAGGGCCCACACCCTTTTACTTGCCTTACAGAACAGCTCTGGAGCTGTTACAGTGCCCAGCTGCTGCCAGAAATCAGCTTGAATGCTTCAGGGGATGGGGCATGGCCAACATGAGCCCCACACCAAAGGAGGGTGGGGGTGTTTAATGAGAACTAGGGGTCATCCAAGCACTGCAAAAGGCCGCCATGCCCTGCACGCCCCTTTTCTCTTTTCATATGCAGATGAGGGTTCCAGCCAACTTTGGCCCACTGCTTGGATAACATCACTGTATGCAAATCCGTCTGCTGCAGACCTTCCCCCAGGAATGCTTGTACTAGATGTTGCATATGGTTTGATATTTGATGGTGCTTCAGTATTAGGCAGCCTTCCGCCCTCCCATGTTCATCTGAAAAGATGTGGTCTCCCTGCAGTTGTTGTCCCCAGACGAGAGTTCCCTTGTGCTTCCTCAGTTGAATCTCCTTAACTTGACGGGGGAGGGGCTGCCCGAGCAGCCACCCTCCCCAGCCCTATCCCAACTCATACTTATTTTGCATATGAGATCTCTTGATCATGAAGATTGTTCTCACAGGGTGAGGTTCATCCATTATATTTTAAAATAGGAAGGTACAAATTACATATTTGAATTGCATTTATGTGCTGGATTCAAATGTCCCCCCCCCCCCCCTTCCATTCTCAATTGTGCCCGTCAGCAGCTATTCTAAGGTTGCTGCCAATGGGTGTGACACATTAATTTCTTCTGTGGGGTACACTGGACTCCACAAGGATTCACATTGGGGTGTAGAGTAGGATCTTGATCTGAGGCACCAACCGGCTCAAAGCTTTTGACTGTTCCCAAGATGCTCAGTGCATTCTCCTCTATAACCCCGCTTCCATGAACAGGGAGCTCAGTTTGTAGTTGGTGCCTTCAGTAGCAGGCCACTTAACAGGGGCCTGCCTCAGGCAGCCTATTCTTAGCTATAAATTTTGACAAGAAAAGAAGAACTTGTTTTATGAGAATCTACAAGGGCTGCAGCAGGCTAGGTCTAATAGACATCTTTACTGCAGCTTCATCACTCCCAGCGGCGCTGTATACTCCCATGCCCTGGTTGCTGGGTCACTGCAGCGGAGGCTCCGGTTTCATCCTAAGGTCAGTCACACACACACCACCCTTCCGGATCACGAGGCCGCTGATGAAGGGGAGCGTGGCCGTAGGGGGTGGACCGTGTGCGCACAAGCGTGGACACTGATTACTGGGCAGCCGCTCCACTAGCCACCAGGTACAGTTAAGGAGCACAGGTCTGGGGGTTTTTCTCCTATATTAACCCAATTTTGTACTGCCCGCAGCGCATTGTGATAGGTATTAGGGCCTGATTCAGGTTGGATTGCAATCACAATAAGCGATCCAACTGCAAAAATTGCTAAGAGCATACGCATGTGCCTGCATTTTCTGCGGCACCCCGCAGAGAATGCGATCGCCTCTGCCTGTCAATCGAGGCGGGGGGGGGGGGATAGGTGGGTCAGCAACACTCCATTTCCAAGTCAGGGATGGAGCGGTGCGGGGGCAAGGCTTCAAAATGGGGTCTGCAACGGAGGAGACACAGGGGGCGTGGTCACAGCGGCTGTATGACATCACATTCAGCCGCTGTGATCACAAAAATGGTGGCGGCTTCCTGCGCGCACATACAGTCTGCACCAGCAGGAGGCTACACCATTTTTTATGATCACGCTGAACTGCAGTGCGACTGCAATTACAGCATGGTCAAGAAGAGAGGCGTCATGCTGGGTGGCCATGCCCTTTCACTGTGCAGGAGCCAGCACCGCTCACACACTAGTCCCCGGGTGCAGCCCCCAACCCCCGGGACACCCGGAGCAACAAAATGTAGATTCAGGCCACCAGGCCATGCCCCTACCTATGAAACCATGCCTCCTTTTTACCATTGCGCTGCTTATCTGCGCGCACTGCATTACAATCTCCCTCGCCACCTCTCTGGGTGTCACCAGTGATAGTGACACCTCTGCCATGCTTGTAGCAGCTGGTCCTAAGATCTACGCCTCAAGCCCTGAGTGTTTGCCCTTGTGACTTGTTGATCATCATAGCGAAGCAGATGCTTACAGAAAACTGCAGGGGCTTAGATTGAAAATATAAAAATTGATAGGTATAAGGTAGAGAGGAGCGGGTTCGGTTCTCCGAGAACCGAATTCCCCACGAACTCCACGTTGTTTACACTGGTCCGAGGCAGGCTCGGTTGTTCCCGCCTGACTCGGAAAACCTGAACAAGGGAAAATGTCATCATCCCGCTGTCGGATTCTCGCGAGATTCGGATTCCATATAAAGAGCTGCGCGTTGCCGCCATTTTTACTCGTGCATTGAAGATAGAGCGGAATGGACGTGGCTATGTTCTCTCAGTGGAATTCTCAATATCAGTGCTCAGTATCAGTGGTTACTTATTGCTGCTCAGTAATACTAGTAGTGTGTCTCTCCTGCTCAGTGTCAGTTCTCAGTAGTATCCTCATCAGTGCTCAGTATCACTGCTCATTGTCTTGTGCTGCATTGTGGTGCTCAGCATACTACAGTACATTACTAATAGTCCAGTGCTGCATCTTGCTGCTCAGTGTCAGTTCTAGTATCCTCATCAGTGCTCACTATCACTGTTTATTGCATTTTGGTTTTCTGTATACTACAGTAACATAGTAATATAGTAACATATAGTAACATAGTTTTTGAGGTTGAATAGAGGCAAATTGCCCATCGTGTTCAACCTGTTTTAAGTTGTGATGATTCTACATACTTGCTGAATAATGTTTTATGACTAGTTAGCTACTATAACTCATGTTACCCCCGGATTAACCATGTTGATATTTTAAGTATTATAACCTTGGATAGCTTTTTCATTCAGAAATGTATCCATTCCTTTTTTAAATCCAATTACAGAGTCCGCCATTACCACCTTCCCTGGCAGGGAATTCCACATCCTGATTGCCCTAACAGTGAAGATCATAGTATCTCACCTGGCAGGTAAGTAGGAGTTCGGCTAGAGCTGTGGAGGATTGCTGCTCCGGGCACCCCCTGTCAAGTGAAGGAGATCCAACTGAGGCAGCACAAGGGAACTCTCGAAAGAAGAACAAGGCTAGAGGAAGATCTGAGACAAAGAAATCTGACTTTTACCAGAGCTAACCAGAGGAAAGCACAAACACAGTCCCCCACTACCACAAATAATGCAGTCGAGTTTCCCACATTTGGGGAAATCACAGGGGTCAGCATACCCAGAATGCAATGAATGAACCTCACCCTGGGAGAACAATCTTCATGACCATGGTATCTCCTATGCAAAATAAGTATGATTTGGGATAGGGCTGGGGAGGGCCGCTGCTCAGGCACATCTCTGTCAAGTAAAGGAGATTCAACTGAGGCAGCACAAGGGAACTCTCATCTGGGGACAACAACTGCAGGGAGAACACATATTTTCAGATGAAAATCTTGGTCATGCTCTGGTTTCTCTTCAGAACGAACAAATCTTTCGCCTTTTACTAAAGATTTCCGTGGAGAGGAGCAAAACTGAGTTTTACCTCAATTTTTGCATGCCCCATCTTTTTGGGGTTTCTTTTATCGGTTTAAAGATAGAATGAGTGTGCTTTAATGAAAGCTCATTTGCATAGAAATTACAGTAAATGTTTGTTTCTTTTCAAAGAGAACTTTCTTGACCATGCTACTTGCTTGAAAGATCCGGGAGCACATGGAATACAGTACAAACCATGCTTATAGCAAGGAGAAGCCAGGTGAGAAATCTGCTTTCTTTCAAATTGGGCGCTCACTTTGATCTGAATGAGGACTGCTGGCATGGCACTCAGGCGACAGGTGGAATCTTGGTCATGGTCTGGTTTTTCTTCAGAATGAGCAAATCTTTCGCCTTTTATTAAAGATTTCCGTGGAGAGGAGCAAAACTGAGTTTTATCTCAATTTTTGCATGCCCCATATTATTGGGGTTTCTTTTATCAGTTTAAAGACAGAACGAGTGTGCTTTCTTGTTAGCTTTAATGTAAGTTTATTTGTATAACAATGACAGTAAATGTCTGTTTCTTTTCAAGCAGAACTTTCTTGACCATACTAATTGCTTGAAAGATCTGGGAGCACATGGAAAAGAGTACAAACCATGCTTATAGCAAGGGGAAGCCTGGTGAGAAATCTGCTTTCTTTCTTTCAAATTGGGTGCTCACTTTGAGCTGAATGAGGACTGCTGGCATGGCACTCAGGCGACAGGTGGAATCTTGGTCATGCTCTGGTTTCTCTTCAGAACGAACAAATCTTTGCCTTTTACTAAAGATTTCCGTGGAGAGGAGCAAAACTGAGTTTTATCTCAAATTTTGCATGCCCCATCTTATTGGGGTTTTATTTTATCGGTTTAAAGATAGAACGAGTGTGCTTTAATGTAAGCTCATTTGCATAGAAATGACAGTAAATGTTTGTTTCTTTTCAAACAGAACTTTCTTGACTATACTAATTGCTTGAAAGATCTGGGAACACATGGAAAAGAGTACAAACCATGTTTATAGCTAGGGGAAGCCTGGTGAGAAATCTGCTTTCTTTCTTTCAAATTGGGTGCTCACTTTGAGCTGAATGAGAACTGCTGGCATGGCACTCAGGCGACAGGTGGAATCTTGGTCATGCTCTGGTTTCTCTTCAGAACGAACAAATCTTTCGCCTTTTACTAAAGATTTCCGTGGAGAGGAGCAAAACTGAGTTTTATCTCATTTTTTCCTTGCCCCATCTTATTGGGGTTTTATTTTATCTGTTTAAAGATAGAACGAGTGTGCTTTAATGTAAGCTCATTTGCATAGAAATTACAGTAAATGTTTGTTTCTTTTCAAACAGAACTTTCTTGACCACACTAATTGCTTGAAAGATCTGGGAGCACATGGAAAAGAGTACAAACCATGTTTATAGCAAGGGGAAGCCTGGTGAGAAATCTGCTTTCTTTCATTCAAATTGGGTGCTCACTTTCAGCTGAATGCAGGGCCGGTGCAAGGTTCCTCGGCACCCTAGGCAAATCTTCATCGCCCCCCCCCCCCCCCCCAATGCCCGGCCTCTCAGGTGAAACAGTGCGTAGGTAGCGTCTTCTAAGCTCCTTTTAAGCTTTATAAATATATACAATATACTCCTGTACTTGTGCGCAGCACTTGCGCAGAAATAGCTTAACAACGTTTCGGATGCTTTGATATTGAATCTTTAATATTGGATGTTTTGTCAAAAGATGCAACATTAAAGCATCTGAAAAGTTGATAAGCTACAGTTGTATTTCCGCATATGTGCATACTGTACTTCTTTGAAACATGTGGAGTGCCACCCATAAATACAGGAGTGCCACCCATAAATACATATATATATAGTATATACATACATAATAATTTTGACACATCCTCCAACACCGCTACACCAGTTCCCCAGTCCCCCCCAAGCCCTAGATGCTTGTACAAAGTTAAAAAAAAAAACCTCTGCAGGGTGGTGTGTTTATTAAATGTGACGTTTCAGGGACCGTATCCCCTATCTTGAAGAAGGGGAACGGTCCCCAAATGTCACATTTAATAAACAACACACCCTGCACAGGGTTTTTTTTCCACTTTGTACAAGCCTCTGAGTGCCGCCAGCTATTTGGATACCATATGCATGTGAGCATGTACCCTTATGGAGTGACAGAGGAAACAGGTTACTATATATATATATATATATATATATATATATATATAGTGGAAAGGAAATCAGCGGCACTCAGCAGACTGTTGTAAAGTAAAAAAGTCTTTAATCCGGTCCATATATATATATCTAAAAAGATCTATCAAGATAGATGTACTGTGTTTATACATAGATGGATATACTGTGTTGTGTGTATATGTGTGTATATATGTGTATATATATATATATATACACACACACACGTGTATATTACTGTGGCCGTTTATTGTGGCCACCTACAGACAGCTGCCACCTCTCAGGCACTAGAGAGGCGCAGCTGCTGCAGAACCTATTGCCTTTCACATAAATTAAATAAGAAGAGGCAGAGGGGGGGGAAGAAGTGAACCTAGCTACAAGATGCAGGAGGGGGGGGGGGAGCAGCGGGAGCCTAATAGCTGTGGGGGAGCTGGTAATAAGAAGAGGCAGAGGGGGGGGGGGGGGAAAGAAGTGAACCTAGCTACAAGATGCAGGAGGGGGGGGGGAGCAACGGGAGCCTAATAGCTGTGGGGGAGCTGGTAATTAGAAGAGGCAGAGGTGGGGGGGGAGAAGTGAACATAGCTACAAGATGCAGAAGGGGGGGGAGAAGTGAACATAGCTACAAGATGCAGAAGGGGGGGGAGAAGTGAACAAAGCTACAAGATGCAGAAGGGGGGGGGGAAGTGAACAAAGCTACAAGATGCAGGAGGGGAGGGGGGGGGGGTGCAGCGGGAGCCTAATAGCTGTGGGGGCGCTTGTCACAAAAAGAGGCAGCAGCAGGTACTGATGCGGGAGCCGGTCGCGGGATTGGGGGGGTAGCGCGGATAACAATTTGCACTGGATTGTAGGGAGAGACGGCGCCCGATGCGGCAGCAGTGCGGACCAGGCCAGCGGGTGACTCTCCTTCATGTGCCCTGTGCCCAAATGCAGGGGTGATGGGGGGGGGGGACGCGGCGCGGGAGACCATCGCGTGGGGGAGCGGCGGGTAGTCAGTGATGCGGAGCGGACCAGGCCAGCGGGTGACTCTCCTTCATGTGCCCTGTGCCCAAATGCAGGGGTGATGGGGGGGGACGCGGGAGACCATCGCGTGGGGGAGCGGCGGGTAGTCAGTGATAGGCTGATACTGTGGGACCCGGGACCCCGGACTCAGGAGCACAGGCGGCAGCAGGCTGCACATAGCCCACATAACATAGTGGAATGTGTTATGATCGCAGAGGTGGGGGGGCGGCGGCACGGCAGGGTTGCAGAAGTAGGCACACAGTCAGTCAACTCACTTTTGAAGGCAGAGTCAGACAGACGTGGTGGGCGCACACGAGCAGCTCCTCTGTTTCTGCTGAGGCACATGATAAAAAAGTGTTCTCTTTCACTTTCGTTCACTAAGCAGTGCCGCCCTCCAGTGGTCGCCGCCCATAGGCAGCTGCCTAAAGCTGCCTAGTGGTAGCGCCGGCCCTGGCTGAATGAGAACTGCTGGCATGGCACTCAGGCGACAGGTGGAATCTTGGTCATGCTCTGGTTTCTCTTCAGAACTAACAAATATTTCGCCTTTTATTAAAGATTTCCGTGGAGAGGAGCAAAACTGAGTTTTATCTCAATTTTTGCATGCCCCATATCATACCTCCCAACTGTCCCGATTTTCGCGGGACAGTCCCGTTTTTTGGGGACTGTCCCGCTGTCCCACCTGCGGGCCGCAGTGTCCCGCGGTGGGGAGGACAGTTGGGAGGCTCTGTCTGTCGCTGCCCTGCTTAGCAGAGCAGCGGTGAATAGACGCTGTGCGCATGCGCACAGCGTCTATTCACTGAAGTCAGAGGGAGAGGTGGCATGCCAGCGGCTCACAGAGCGCTGGGCATGCCCCCTCAGTGCCGAAAACGGGGGCGTGACTCGCGATCGCGGTTCCTCGCGCGAAGCCACACCCCCTTTTACTTAGGCCACGCCCTTTTTGGGAGCGCGCGCGACTTCGCCACGCGTGTGTCCCTCTATGCGAGCCGACAAAGTTGGGAGGTATGCCCATATTATTGGGGTTTCTTTTATCAGTTTAAAGACAGAACGAGTGTGCTTTCTTGTTAGCTTTAATGTAAGTTTATTTGCATAACAATGACAGTAAATGTTTGTTTCTTTTCAAACAGAACTTTCTTGACCATGCTACTTGCTTGAAAGATCTGGGAGCACATGGAAAACAGTACAAACCATGCAGTATCACAAGAGCCTTTATTTGATCTTTCATGAAGATAGAGCAGAATTGAGGACACGTCAACAATTTCTGCCGAAGGTGGTTCATCTTTCCACATGGTGCCTTTGGCCACTGACACCTTCGTTGAGTCAAAGTCTCTGGCTGTGGTCAGAACTTTGAAAATTTATGTCACCAGAACGGTTCAGATTAGGAAAACAGAGGCTCTGTTTGTCCTGTATGCTCCCAACAGGATTGGGTGTCCTGCTTCCATGCAGACCATTATGCGCTGGATCTGTGGTAAGATTCAGCATGCTCATTCCACGGCAGGATTGCCGTTACTGAATTAGGTGAAGACCCATTCTACTAGAAAGGTGGGTTCATCCTGGGCAGCTGGTCGGGGAGTCTCGGCATTGCAACTTTGCCGAGCAGCTATTTAGTAAACACTTTTGCTAAGTTTTACAAGTTTGATACCTTGGCCGATGATAACCTCAAGGTGGGTCATTCGGTGCTGCAGAGTCGTACGCACTCTTCCACCCGTTCAAGAGCTTTGGTATAACCCCATGGTTCTTAATGTGACCCCAGCATCCTCTAGGTCGTATGAGAAAATAGGATTTTAATACCTACCGGTAAATCCTTTTCTCTTAGTCTGTAGAGGATGCTGGGCACCCGTCCCAGTCCATACTGTGTCTGCAGTTATTACTTGTGGTTATACACATGTTGTGTTATGGTTCTGGTCAGCTTTTTGCTGCAATTGTTCATGCCGTTGGCTTGTGTTCTGTTGAATGCCACGTTCTGCGGCATGCTTAAGGTGTGAGCTGGTAAGATGCTCACCTTAGTTTAACAATAAATCCTTTCCTCGAAATGTCCGTCTCCCTGGGCACAGTTCCTATAACAGGAGTCTGGAGGAGGGGCATAGAGGGAGGAGCCAGTTCACACCCTTTGATAGTCTTAAAGTGCCCATGTCTCTTGCGGATCCCGTCTATACCCCATGGTTCTTAATGTGACCCCAGCATCCTCTACGGACTAAGAGAAAAGGATGCCCTTGCGCACTATCCTGACTTCTCCTCCCGTCTGCTTACTTTGTGCCTTCCAACGCACAATGCGAACTACAGGTGGTGCTGTAGGGCCCACACCCTTTTACTTGCCTTACAGAACAGCTCTGGAGCTGTTACAGTGCCCAGCTGCTGCAAGAAATCAGCTTGAATGCTTCAGGGGATGGGGCATGGCCAACATGAGCCCCACACCAAAGGAGGGTGGGGGTGTTTAATGAGAACTAGGGGTCATCCAAGCACTGCAAAAGGCCGCCATGCCCTGCACGCCCCTTTTCTCTTTTCATATGCAGATGAGGGTTCCAGCCAACTTTGGCCCACTGCTTGGATAACATCACTGTATGCAAATCCGTCTGCTGCAGACCTTCCCCCAGGAATGCTTGTACTAGATGTTGCATATGGTTTGATATTTGATGGTGCTTCAGTATTAGGCAGCCTTCCGCCCTCCCATGTTCATCTGAAAAGATGTGGTCTCCCTGCAGTTGTTGTCCCCAGACGAGAGTTCCCTTGTGCTTCCTCAGTTGAATCTCCTTAACTTGACGGGGGAGGGGCTGCCAGAGCAGACACCCTCCCCAGCCCTATCCCAACTCATACTTATTTTGCATATGAGATTTCTTGATCATGAAGATTGTTCTCACAGGGTGAGGTTCATCCATTATATTTTAAAATAGGAAGGTACAAATTACATATTTGAATTGCATTTATGTGCTGGATTCAAATGTCCCCCCCCTTCCATTCTCAATTGTGCCCGTCAGCAGCTATTCTAAGGTTGCTGCCAATGGGTGTGACACATTTATTTCTTCTGTGGGGTACACTGGACTCCACAAGGATTCACATTGGGGTGTAGAGTAGGATCTTGATCTGAGGCACCAACCGGCTCAAAGCTTTTGACTGTTCCCAAGATGCTCAGTGCATTCTCCTCTATAACCCCGCTTCCATGAACAGGGAGCTCAGTTTGTAGTTGGTGCCTTCAGTAGCAGGCCACTTAACAGGGGCCTGCCTCAGGCAGCCTATTCTTAGCTATAAATTTTGACAAGAAAAGAAGAACTTTTTTTATGAGAATCTACAAGGGCTGCAGCAGGCTAGGTCTAATAGACATCTTTACTGCAGCTTCATCACTCCCAGCGGCGCTGTATACTCCCGTGCCCCGGTTGCTGGGTCACTGCAGCGGAGGCTCCGCTTTCATCCTAAGGTCAGTCACACACACACCACCCTTCCGGATCACGAGGCCGCTGATGAAGGGGAGCGTGGCCGTAGGGGGTGGACCGTGTGCGCACTGGCGTGGACACTGATTACTGGGCAGCCGCTCCACTAGCCACCAGGAACAGTTAAGGAGCACAGGTCTGGGGGTTTTTCTCCTATATTAACCCAATTTTGTACTGCCCGCAGCGCATTGTGATAGGTAATAGGGCCTGATTCAGGTTGGATTGCAATCACAATAAGCGATCCAACTGCAAAAATTGCTAAGAGCATACGCATGTGCCTGCATTTTCTGCGGCACCCCGCAGAGAATGCGATCGCCTCTGCCTGTCAATCAGGGCGGGGGGGGGGGGGGATAGGTGGGTCAGCAACACTCCATTTCCAAGTCAGGGATGGAGCGGTGCGGGTGCAAGGCTTCAAAATGGGGTCTGCAACGGAGGAGACACAGGGGGCGTGGTCACAGCGGCTGTATGACATCACATTCAGCCGCTGTGATCACAAAAATGGTGGCGGCTTCCTGCGCGCACATACAGTCTGCACCAGCAGGAGGCTACACCATTTTTTATGATCACGCTGAACTGCAGTGCGACTGCAATTACAGCATGGTCAAGAAGGGAGGCGTCATGCTGGGTGGCCATGCCTTTTCACTGTGCAGGAGCCAGCACCACTCACACACTAGTCCCCGGGTGCAGCCCCCAACCCCCGGGACACCCGGAGCAACAAAATGTAGATTCAGGCCACCAGGCCACGCCCCTACCTATGAAACCATGCCTCCTTTTTACCATTGCGCTGCTTATCTGCGCGCACTGCATTACAATCTCCCTCGCCACCTCTCTGGGTGTCACCAGTAATAGTGACACCTCTGCCATGCTTGTAGCAGCTGGTCCTAAGATCTACGCCTCAAGCCCTGAGTGTTTGCCCTTGTGACTTGTTGATCATCATAGCGAAGCAGATGCTTACAGAAAACTGCAGGGGCTTAGATTGAAAATAAAAAAATTGATGGGTATAAGGTAGAGAGGAGCGGGTTCGGTTCTCCGAGAACCGAATTCCCCACGAACTCCACGTGGTTTACACTGGTCCGAGGCAGGCTCGGTTGTTCCCGCCTGACTCGGAAAACCTGAACAAGGGAAAATGTCATCATCCCGCTGTCGGATTCTCGCGAGATTCGGATTCCATATAAAGAGCTGTGCGTTGCCGACATTTTTACTCGTGCATTGAAGAGAGAGCGGAATGGACGTGGCTATGTTCTCTCAGTGGAAATCTCAATATCAGTGCTCAGTATCAGTGGTTACTTATTGCTGCTGAGTAATACTAGTAGTGTGTCTCTCCTGCTCAGTGTCAGTTCTCAGTAGTATCCTCATCAGTGCTCAGTATCACTGCTCATTGTCTTGTGCTGCATTGTGGTGCTCAGCATACTACAGTACATTACTAATAGTCCAGTGCTGCATCTTGCTGCTCAGTGTCAGTTCTAGTATCCTCATCAGTGCTCACTATCACTGTTCATTGAATTTTGGTTTTCTGTATACTACAGTAACATAGTAATATAGTAACATATAGTAACATAGTTTTTGAGGTTGAATAGAGGCAAATTGCCCATCGTGTTCAACCTGTTTTAAGTTGTGATGATTCTACATACTTGCTGAATAATGTTTTATGACTAGTTAGCTACTATAACTCATGTTACCCCCGGATTAACCATGTTGATATTTTAAGTATTATAACCTTGGATAGCTTTTTCATTCAGAAATGTATCCATTCCTTTTTTAAATCCAATTACAGAGTCCGCCATTACCACCTTCCCTGGCAGGGAATTCCACATCCTGATTGCCCTAACAGTGAAGATCATAGTATCTCACCTGGCAGGTAAGTAGGAGTTGGGCTAGAGCTGTGGAGGATTGCTGCTCGGGCACCCCCTGTCAAGTGAAGGAGATCCAACTGAGGCAGCACAAGGGAACTCTCGAAAGAAGAACAAGGCTAGAGGAAGATCTGAGACAAAGAAATCTGACTTTTACCAGAGCTGACCAGAGGAAAGCACAAACACAGTCCCCCACTACCACAAATAATGCAGTCGAGTTTCCCACATTTGGGGAAATCACAGGGGTCAGCATACCCAGAATGCAATGAATGAACCTCACCCTGGGAAAACAATCTTCATGACCATGGTATCTCCTATGCAAAATAAGTATGATTTGGGATAGGGCTGGGGAGGGCCGCTGCTCAGGCACATCTCTGTCAAGTAAAGGAGATTCAACTGAGGCAGCACAAGGGAACTCTCATCTGGGGACAACAACTGCAGGGAGAACACATATTTTCAGATGAAAATCTTGGTCATGCTCTGGTTTCTCTTCAGAACGAACAAATCTTTCGCCTTTTACTAAAGATTTCCGTGGAGAGGAGCAAAACTGAGTTTTACCTCAATTTTTGCATGCCCCATCTTTTTGGGGTTTCTTTTATCGGTTTAAAGATAGAATGAGTGTGCTTTAATGAAAGCTCATTTGCATAGAAATTACAGTAAATGTTTGTTTCTTTTCAAACAGAACTTTCTTGACCATGCTACTTGCTTGAAAGATCTGGGAGCACATGGAATACAGTACAAACCATGCTTATAGCAAGGAGAAGCCAGGTGAGAAATCTGCTTTCTTTCAAATTGGGCGCTCACTTTGATCTGAATGAGGACTGCTGGCATGGCACTCAGGCGACAGGTGGAATCTTGGTCATGCTCTGGTTTCTCTTCAGAATGAACAAATCTTTCGCCTTTTATTAAAGATTTCCGTGGAGAGGAGCAAAACTGAGTTTTATCTCAATTTTTGCATGCCCCATATTATTGGGGTTTCTTTTATCAGTTTAAAGACAGAACGAGTGTGCTTTCTTGTTGGCTTTAATGTAAGTTAATTTGTATAACAATGACAGTAAATGTCTGTTTCTTTTCAAGCAGAACTTTCTTGACCATACTAATTGCTTGAAAGATCTGGGAGCACATGGAAAAGAGTACAAACCATGCTTATAGCAAGGGGAAGCCTGGTGAGAAATCTGCTTTCTTTCTTTCATATTGGGTGCTCACTTTGAGCTGAATGAGGACTGCTGGCATGGCACTCAGGCGACAGGTGGAATCTTGGTCATGCTCTGGTTTCTCTTCAGAACGAACAAATCTTTCGCCTTTTACTAAAGATTTCCGTGGAGAGGAGCAAAACTGAGTTTTGTCTCAATTTTTGCATGCCCCATATTATTGGGGTTTCTTTTATCAGTTTAAAGACAGAACGAGTGTGCTTTCTTGTTAGCTTTAATGTAAGTTGCCATAGATGCAGTGAAACACGCGTGTAGGGCACGGCGTGTCCGCGTGTATTTGACTCATGTGAAATGTTATAAAACAAAAATATATGATTATGATGTTAGCTGTTAGTCTCCACTAATAGGGAATAGAAGCTGAGCTATAAGAAAGGAATACACTAGATATGATGTCACTTAGCAATTACAATGTCTAAAGTGCATACAGATAGCTACTAATAACTCTTGATAAGAAAGTATATCAGTGTGGGTATATTTATATGATGGAATATTGGGACTAGTGAATATATATCACTCCTGCTGTCCAGATTGGCAATAACCAGACAATTATGATAAGAGTAGAGATGTCACATGGGCTGCTATAGATATTAATTTAATGCTGTATGTGTCATTTGTTACAAATGGATACATTTTCTATGAGTCAGCCTAGCAGCTGCATGTTCTAACAGAACACTATCCTCACACAGAATCTGCTAACCTTGAGATAACTAAATGACAGTGTGTAACAGTCTCTTTACTATAAGACTGTTACAAAGTAATATATATATTTGAAGTCAGTCTAGCAGCTGTGTGTTCCAGCAGTTTATAAGACAAAGAAAATCTCCTATTGTGGAATCTAGACACATGGGACTGCTGGCCTGTGTCATACTATTTCTATGTAATACCAGTAACATGTATATAACTGTTACATAATTGTTACAAATGGATAAATCTTTGAGTCAGCCTAGCAGCTGCATGTCCTAACAGGACACCATAAATCCTTTACAGTGTAACAAATTGATTGGTAACACTTAAAGGCTGGAGAGCAGTTATATGCCTTACTAGCATACTCAATATACCACATTATTACACCAGTTACCACGATTATTGACAGCGCATTTGATATATTATATTACCCTCACATTGAGTCTGTTTACCTTTAGATAACTAAGTGACCGAATATGTAACAGTTTCTCTATCATAAGACTGTTACAAAGTGAGATAGATATATTTGGAAGTCAGTCAAACAGCTGTGTGTTTCAGCGGTTTATAAGAAAATTCCTCATTGTGGAATCTGGACCACTAAGGGTTATTATATATATAGCACATGGAATTGCCACATCTCCCTATATGATAATTTCATTACACTGTAACATAATAAGAATTAACTCTTTAACAGTGTAAATAGAGAGTAATGAATCTCTGACACATGGAATATATTATTTCTTAGATGAATTGGATAAACCATTATGACAGACACTTTGCTTCCTAATAAGAATTGAGGTGGCTATACCTCTAAGGAAAGCATTATTGCCTACGCCTAGATCAGATTAAATAAGATCTGGCTGAATATATGAAGGAAGGTTGCTATTTATATGAGAATTGGAATTGCTATATTCCTTAAGGCAACCCCACCGATTGATATATGTTGTCAATTAAGTATATCTGAACGGCTATATCTGGACCAGATTTAATAAGATCTGGCTGATTATATGAAGGAGGGCTGCTATTTATATTGGAATTGCCATATTCCTTAAGGCAACCGCACCTGTTGGTATATCTCGCCAATTAACTATATCTAAACAGCTAAATTAAAGCTATTCATCATTTTTTTTAGTTTGGATATTAATAAATATGATCTTTCCATGATGCATAGAGATTTCCCTATCAAGTGATTCCTTATCCGATATAGAAAGCTATCCCCCTATGGTATTGAATTTAGGAATATAGTCTTAGGGGACACAGAGAAATAAGTGATCCCCATCTACCTAAGCACCCCACAAATTGGAGGCTAGCTTACCGGTTATACTCAATCACCCCCACAAATTCGCCAATGGGGATGGCTTCCCGGGAGGTAACCCCTATTGAGTGAAGGGAGTATATAGGATATGACCCAGTGGTACCTGACGACATAGATACTAACAGCTATTTAATAACATTACGCTAGAAAGTGATTATTAGCAACATATATATCTATATAAACAACCCCGCCAGGGTTGTGCCTTCAAAAATAATCACACACGGACACGCTTTTTAAACCTTTTTTTCACATCTCTTTATTCTTCTTATGCACATGTATGTTAGTTCTGTGATTTTAACCTTTATGTTTCACTGCAGTTTGGGATAATAATATTAATATTTATCCAATTTTAATACATACTTAATAAAGGTTATATTTTATGATTCATTCATTCTGTCCAGTGCGTCAACAGTGCAGATTTCTTCTTGTTTTTTCTCCCAAATTCTATAACAATGACAGTAAATGTTGTTACTTTTCAAACAGAACTTTCTTGACCATGCTACTTGCTTGAAAGATCTGGGAGCACATGGAAAACAGTACAAACCATGCAGTATCACAAGAGCTTTTGATCTTTGATCTTTCATGAAGATAGAGCAGAATTGAGGACACGTCAACAATTTCTGCCGAAGGTGGTTCATCTTTCCACATGGTGCCTTTGGCCACTGACACCTTCGTTGAGTCAAAGTCTCTGGCTGTGGTCAGAACTTTGAAAATTTATGTCACCAGAACAGTTCAGATTAGGAAAACAGAGGCTCTGTTTGTCCTGTATGCTCCCAACAGGATTGGGTGTCCTGCTTCCATGTAGACCATTATGCGCTGGATCTGTGGTAAGATTCAGCATGCTCATTCCACGGCAGGATTGCCGTTACTGAATTAGGTGAAGACCCATTCTACTAGAAAGGTGGGTTCATCCTGGGCAGCTGGTCGGGGAGTCTCGGCATTGCAACTTTGCCGAGCAGCTATTTAGTAAACACTTTTGCTAAGTTTTACAAGTTTGATACCTTGGCTGATGATAACCTCAAGTTGGGTCATTCGGTGCTGCAGAGTCGTACGCACTCTCCCACCCGTTCAAGAGCTTTGGTATAACCCCATGGTTCTTAATGTGACCCCAGCATCCTCTAGGTCGTATGAGAAAATAGGATTTTAATACCTACCGGTAAATCCTTTTCTCTTAGTCCGTAGAGGATGCTGGGCACCCGTCCCAGTCCATACTGTGTCTGCAGTTATTACTTGTGGTTATACACATGTTGTGTTATGGTTCTGGTCAGCTTTTTGCTGCAATTGTTCATGCCGTTGGCTTGTGTTCTGTTGAATGCCACGTTCTGCGGCATGCTTAAGGTGTGAGCTGGTAAGATGCTCACCTTAGTTTAACAATAAATCCTTTCCTCGAAATGTCCGTCTCCCTGGGCACAGTTCCTATAACTGGAGTCTGGAGGAGGGGCATAGAGGGAGGAGCCAGTTCACACCCTTTGAAAGTCTTAAAGTGCCCATGTCTCTTGCGGATCCCGTCTATACCCCATGGTTCTTAATGTGACCCCAGCATCCTCTACGGACTAAGAGAAAAGGATGCCCTTGCGCACTATCCTGACTTCTCCTCCCGTCTGCTTACTTTGTGCCTTCCAACGCACAATGCGAACTACAGGTGGTTGTTCAGCCTCTCACTAAGCCCTTTCTGGCAAATTTGAAGCCTACAGTATAACCACCTTTACTTTTCAATAATCTGTTCAGAAGAGGTGTTTGTAGAACGGTGTTTTATTATTCAGTAAAGGGATCACAGATATGATGCGTTGATTTGATGTACAATACGATATGATGATATGTGATAATGAGGTAAAACTGTTAATGAAACAAGAATATGCAATTATGATATGCATGTGAAAAGCAAAATGGATATACACAAGTACATATAACATAGGCTGTGCAAACATGTGATTACATGTGCGAGTATAAACTACAGTGCAGCTAACATTACTCACTGGCTAAACAGGTTGAGATGAGACATTTAATATACAAACTCACCATCGAATGCTATATGAGAGTTGGACCCATGTAAAGCATGACTGTCTGGGACCATGAGGGAAGTAGAAAGGCTGATCCCAGCTTCTTCATCCCAGAATGCATTGCAAGACTGGCTACAAGAGGCTATGAGGGTCAAATTAATTGATGGGACTGACCACTAGATGGGGCAATAATACAACTTTCTGTAGTAAAAGTAATCAGATCTACACAAAGCAAATGCTGAAGGCATGACACTCCCCGTCTGGTATCACTGGTACCATATTTTAAACTCTAAACAGATAACAATAAGAATAGTTCAGTCACTGGTCTGAGGAACAACTTAGTCTCTCCTCGCTTACAGATCTTGACCTCAACCTTACGAACCTTCCCATCCTTGCTTGGGAACGTCTTGGTGACAAGACTTAAAGGCCATTCGTTGCGTTGTGACTGGCAATCTCTGACGAGCACAATGTCACCTGGTTTTAAGTTGGGTTTGGCAACTTGCCACTTGCTCCTTGACTGCAGGGTAGAAAGGTATTGTCTTTTCCATCTGTCCCAAAGGGTGTTTGCAAGGCTTTGAACTTGTCTCCATTGACGTTTGAACAGGTCTTTGGTATTGAATTCTCCAGGAGGAGCATAGGTAATCCCGGTCTTCTGTGTAAGAAGAGTGGCCGGAGTAAGTAGAAGTGGGTCTTCTGGGTCATTAGACACTGAAGTCAATGGTCTTCCGTTGACAATAGCTGAGACTTCAGCCATGAAGGTTGTTAAGCTCTCGTGAGTAAGTCTTGCAGTTCCCACTTGCAAGAATATGGAATCAAGGATTCTGCGTATCATGCCGATCATCCTTTCCCAGGCACCTCCCATATGAGAAGAATGAGGCGGGTTGAAGGTCCATGTACAACCTTGCTCACTGAGATATCTCTCTATGCTTTTAGTGTCAATGTTCGAATTAATTTGTAATTCTTTGGCTGCTCCAATGAAGTTGGTACCTCTGTCGGACCGGATGTGTTTTACTGGGCCACGGATAGCAATGAAGCGTCTAAAGGCATTGATGAAGCTTGAAGTGTCCATTGATTCTATAACTTCGATGTGAACAGCTCTGATGCTCATACAAGTGAATACAACCGCCCAGCGCTTGCTGTTCGCATTCGCACCTCTAGTATGTCGTGTGATGACAGTCCATGGACCAAATACATCAAGACCAACATTGGAGAAAGGAGGGTCTGTACTAAGTCTGTCTGTTGGAAGATTAGCCATCTTCTGAGTTTGGGAAGTACCACGAAGTCTACGGCAAATGATACATTTGAAGATTGTGCTGCTTACACACCTTTTCGCTCCAATAATCCAGAACCCAGCTGATCGTAGAGCTCCTTCGGTAAACAATCGTCCTTGGTGTTTGACTTCGTTGTGATAGTGTTGCACAATTAAAGAAGCTATGTGGTGACTCCCAGGAATGATTAAAGGATTTTTCTCATTTGTCTCCAAGTTTGCTTCTTGAAGACGGCCTCCTACTCTCAATAAATGATTTTCATCAAGAAAAGGGTCTAGCTTTTTTAAGGTGCTGTCTTTGGGAATAGGATTTCCACTGTTAATGCAGTCGATCTCTCCGGAAAAGATTTGGTGCTGCACAACACGGATGATAAGGTTCTTGGATCGTTGTGTTTCTTCTGGTGCGTAAACATTTTGACAGTGGTGCCAACCTTTACATCCATTCACACTTACAGATGCGTTGCGTTTAAATGAATGGACTATGTGAGTTAAGCAGGTAATGGCTCTGACAAGTGATTTCCAAGTTGAAAATCTTTGGAATCTGTGAGGCTGAAGTTGACAATCTGAAGTTACGGTATGGATTGTAGTTATTTGTGGACGAATTTCAACATCTGAGTCTGCGTCTACTAGCTTGAATATGCTACTTTCAGGATTGTTCGAATCTGCCTTGTACAGGAATTCAGGTCCTCTGAGCCATGTAGTGTCTTTGAGGATACTGGCTGGGACAGCTCTTGTAGCGTGATCTGCTGGATTGTGAGCAGTAGATACATAGTGCCACTGTTTTGGATTGGTGGATCTTCTGATTCTTAGCACACGATTGCTGACATAAACATGGAACCGTCTGGTCTCGTTGCATATGTAGCCTAATACTACCTTACTGTCTGTGTAGAAATCTGCTTCAGAGAGTCCAATTGGTAACTCAGATGAAATGAGCTCAGCTAATTCTACAGCTAGTACTGCAGCACAAAGTTCAAGTCTGGGCACTGTGTGTTCTGGACGTGGAGCTAACTTTGCTTTGCCCATGACAAATCCAATATGACATTGTCCCTTGATGTCCATGGTCTTAAGATATGCAACTGCAGCAATTGCTTGGGTTGAGGCATCAGAGAATACACATAGTCTCTGGTTTTGTACTGCTGTAGAAGGCACGGGGGCATATGGACGTGTAATGCGGAGGTTGGTTAAGGTAGATAGAGAATCTTTCCACTCTTGCCACAAGTTTCTTTTCTGGGGAGGCAGTGGGGCATCCCAGTCAATTGACTCACAGGTTAGGTCTCTGAGCAAAGCTTTACCTTGGATAGTGACAGGAGCTGCAAATCCTAAGGGGTCGTACAAGCTGTTTAGAGTAGAGAGAACACCTCTGCGAGTGAAGGGTCTTTCTTCGCTGTTTACTTGGAAGGTAAAGGTGTCAGATTTTAAGTCCCACAAGAGTCCAAGGCTACGTTGAGCTGGTGGGGAATCGGTTCCTAAATCCAAGTCTCTTAAATCGCTGGTATGATCTTGGGAAGGGAAGGCTTCCATCACTACTTTGCTGTTGGAAGCTATTTTGTGAAGCCTCAGGTTTGAACAAGCAAGCATTTCCTGAGCTCTTTTGAGGAGGCTGATTGCTGTCTCGGCTGTTGGCATAGATTTTAGGCAGTCATCCACGTAGAAGTCTTTATCTACAAGTTGTCTAACATCAGAACCATACTCTAGCTCACCCTCTTGAGCTGAACGTCTGAGTCCATAGATGGCAACTGCAGGTGAAGGGCTGTTACCAAAGATGTGTACCTTCATGCGATACTCCGTGATGTCTTTTGAGGGGTCATTGTCTCTGAACCAGAAGAATCTTAGGAAATTCCTGTCTTTTTCTCTCACAAGAAAGCAATGAAACATTTGTTGAATGTCAGCTGTGAAGGCAATAGAGTCTTTTCGGAAACGGATGAGTACTCCTAGGAGTTTGTTGTTAAGGTCTGGTCCTGTCAGGAGTACGTCATTTAAAGAAACACCTTCAAACTGGGCACTGGAATTGAACACCACTCTTATCTGACCTGGTTTCTTCGGGTGATATACTCCGAACATTGGCAGGTACCAGCATTCTTCTGTGTCTTTAAGAATGGGAGCTATCTCGGCGTGACCATTCTCAAATATTTTAGCCATAAAGGAGAAGAAATTATCTTTCATCTCTGGTTTCCTGTGAAAGTTGTGTTTAAGTGAAGAGAAGCGTTTGAGTACTTGTTCTCTGTCATTAGGAAGGCGTTGTCTGGGTGTTCTAAAGGGTAGAGGAGCAACCCAGCTGTTGGCATCATCCTTGACTAGTCCTTTCTCCATTATTTCCAAGAATAGTTTGTCCTCTATGGACATTGCCACCTGGTCATCCTTCTTTGTTCTCTGGAAGACTGCGTGTCCCAGATGATCTTGATAGTTGTCACAGATATGGTTGTCACTAGTTGAGTCTATGAAGGTACAGTGTGGTAATTCCTTTATGAGGAAATGGTTATGACATGGCTGGAATAGAGAAGGGCGTCCATTTTCTAAAGTACAGGTAAGCATGCTGTTGACAGAATCTGGTTTATGCACATCTCCAAGACATACTTCTCCTATTATTACCCATCCCAGATCCAGTCTTTGAGCGTAAGGTGCGTTATGTGGACCATTAATCTGACTTCTGGCTTTGTGGACTTGTAGGATATCCCTCCCAATGAGTAGATTTATTTGGGCATGTGGATCCAGTTCTGGTATCAGATGTGCTATGCGTTTCAAATGTGTATGGTGTTTAGCTACATCTGGTGTAGGAATCTCACTCCTATTGTCTGGAATCTCGTCACACTCTGTGATAGTTGGTAAAGAGAGACATGTCTTCCCATCCAAGGACTCAATTTGATAGCCAGTTGCTCTCCTTCCTGTTGTCTCAAAACTCCCTGCGCAGGATCTTAAGGAGTAAGGAGTGCTGGGTCCTTTAACATTAAAGGTCTCAAAGAAGATTGATCTGGCTAGAGACCTGTTACTTTGGTCATCTAGGATTGCATAAAGTTTAACGGCTTTGTCTGGATGGCCTTTGGGGTAAACTTTGACTAAACATATTTTGGAGCAGGATCTACCGCTAATGGCATCTTTGCAGACTTCGGTACATTGTGAAGTTATTTCTGGTGTGACTGCAACAGTGTCTTTTTGTTCTACACTGTGCTCCCCGCCATGCTCTGTATCGGTATAACTGTGTTGCAAAGCCCATGGGGGAGGACCAGGGTGTAGAGCGGTATTGTGGTCTGTGCTGTGGCATTCTGTGCAGTTAGCACTAACCTTGCAGTCCTTGGCGAGGTGTGATGTGGAGGAACAGCACTTGTAGCAGATCCTATTCTCCTTTAAGAAGGCTTTGCGGTTCTCCAGGGACTTTTCTCTGAAGGTTCTGCATTTCAGGAGAGGATGCGGTTTGTGATGCAGAGGACATTGCTTGGCTGGATCTTTGTCTGTGGTCTCTTGGCGATTAAAGCTGGTAGACCTGCGGAAAGAATCTGAATAATGCACATTAGTCTTGTGAACTGCAACTGATGTTTTGCGGGGGTTAGGTACCATAGGTGCAGTATTTGTCAAGGTAAAGGCAAAACTAGGATCATTCCTGGTCATAGCTTGCTGGTGTACAAAGTCCACGAAAACTGAGAATGGTGGAAATTGCACTTTGTTCTGCCGCTTATATTTGGAGCCATGGTTGATCCATTGTTCCTGCAGATTATACGGTAGTTTCTGCACTATAGGGTTAACGCCTCTGGCTGTGTCAAGGAAGGCAAGTCCTGGTAAATCTCCCTCACATTTAGCTACTTGAAGTTCTTTTAGTAAGTCACTTAGTTCTCTGAGTCTCTGATAGCCTTTGTTGGGTAACCTGGGGAAATCGTCTATTCTTTTGAACAGAGCACTCTCTATTATCTCTGGTGAGCCATAGCACTCATTAAGTCTATCCCAGATCATCCTAAGTCCATTCTCAGGGTGGTTAATGTTAATCACTCTTATCCTTCTAGCATGTTCTGCAGATTCATTCCCAAGCCATTTAATTAAGAGGTCTATCTCTTCACTATGTGAAAGGTCTATTCCTCTGATAGCGTTTTGAAAAGAGGACTGCCAGGCTCTGAAGTTCTCAGGGCGATCATTGAACTTTGAAATACTAATCGTGACTAATTCACGGCGGGTGAGAAATTTAGCAAAGTCTAATGTGTCCTGATTGGCTCTTGGAGATGTCGGTACATTAACACGGTAGGTATATGGTGTGTAGTCATACCTGTTAGTGTTGTCTGGTTCCCGACGGTTGGTATCACACCGCTTCTGTGTGAAGTAGGCTGTGTCTTTCTTGGAGTTTGCAGATTCAGACATCTGAGGTGGGGAAGAGTTGTCCCTCATAGGTTCACAGTGTCTAGGATTCTCTTGCTTGCAAATGTGTGGTCTGTTGTCCACTGGTGGTGGCGCTGTAGAGTGTACTTGATTTGTTTGCATGAGGTCTGAATGCGTACCTTGTAAAGATGGAGGGTTGCTACTCCTTTTTGAGACTTGACGTACGTATTCTGATGTGCGTTGCAGTGAATCCTGAGATCCATTCTCTGTGTCAAGTACATTGGTTCTTCTTATATCAGGGAGTTCTGCAGTCTCCAAGATTTCTGCTTCAGCTATGGCAGCCGCTGCCTCCTTCTCTGCAGCGAGCTTCTCGCCGATTGCTTCTAAGCGTTTGCTCTCGATTTTTAATTGCATCTCCTGCTCGGCAAAGTTAGCCCTTACTTTTGCGGCTTCCGCTTTTGCACGTGCCATGATGGCTGCATTACTGACAGACAAGGATTTGGAGGAACCAGAGACTTGGGACCTTGTTTTGTATGAGGATATCGTTTTCTGTGACATGGTGATCTGGTAGAGATGTTTGATTGTGTAGAGACTGCTGTAATGCTGTCTGCAAGTAACTGTTCAGACTGGTCGCAGATCTCTGAGGAGTCAGTATCTTTGAACTGTTATGAAGCTGCTTGACTGTGAAGAGACTGTTGTGTTGCCTTATAAGCGTGGCTGCACTGACTTGTACAGGTTTCTGTGTAGTCAAATGGCGGTACTCCTATTGCTGAGCTGCCATAGTTGGTAGACTGTATAGAAACTGTGTGGCTGTCATATGCAGATAGCTGTGGCTGGCAGTGTAACGGCTCTGTAAGTCAGTATATGTCCCCACTGCTGACAGGCAATGATTTACTGACGGAGTCAGTGTTAGAGAGTCCATCTGCTTGTAGCATTCGATGTTTTACTGTTCAGCCTCTCACTAAGCCCTTTCTGGCAAATTTGAAGCCTACAGTATAACCACCTTTACTTTTCAATAATCTGTTCAGAAGAGGTGTTTGTAGAACGGTGTTTTATTATTCAGTAAAGGGATCACAGATATGATGCGTTGATTTGATGTACAATACGATATGATGATATGTGATAATGAGGTAAAACTGTTAATGAAACAAGAATATGCAATTATGATATGCATGTGAAAAGCAAAATGGATATACACAAGTACATATAACATAGGCTGTGCAAACATGTGATTACATGTGCAAGTATAAACTACAGTGCAGCTAACATTACTCACTGGCTAAACAGGTTGAGATGAGACATTTAATATACAAACTCACCATCGAATGCTATATGAGAGTTGGACCCATGTAAAGCATGACTGTCTGGGACCATGAGGGAAGTAGAAAGGCTGATCCCAGCTTCTTCATCCCAGAATGCATTGCAAGACTGGCTACAAGAGGCTATGAGGGTCAAATTAATTGATGGGACTGACCACTAGATGGGGCAATAATACAACTTTCTGTAGTAAAAGTAATCAGATCTACACAAAGCAAATGCTGAAGGCATGACAGTGGTGCTGCAGGGCCCACACCCTTTTACTTGCCTTACAGAACAGCTCTGGAGCTGTTACAGTGCCCAGCTGCTGCAAGAAATCAGCTTGAATGCTTCAGGGGATGGGGCATGGCCAACATGAGCCCCACACCAAAGGAGGGTGGGGGTGTTTAATGCGAACTAGGGGTCATCCAAGCACCGCAAAAGGCCGCCATGCCCTGCATGCCCCTTTTCTCTTTTCATATGCAGATGAGGGTTCCAGCCAACTTTGGCCCACTGCTTGGATGACATCACCGTATGCAAATCCGTCTTCTGCAGACCTTCCCCCTGGAATGCTTGTACTAGTTGTTGCATATGGTTTGATATTTGATGGTGCTTCAATATTAGGCAGCCTTCCACCCTCCCATGTTCATCTGAACAGATGTGGTCTCCCTGCAGTTGTTGTCCCCAGACGAGAGTTCCCTTGTGCGTCCTCAGTTGAATCTCCTTAACTTGACGGGGGAGGGGCTGCCCGAGCAGCCACCCTCCCCAGCCCTATCCCAACTCATACTTATTTTGCATATGAGATCTCTTGATCATGAAGATTGTTCTCACAGGGTGAGGTTCATCCATTATATTTTAAAATAGGAAGGTACAAATTACATATTTGAATTGCATCTATGTGCTGGATTCAAATATCCCCCCCCCTTCCTTTCTCAATTGTGCCCGTCAGCAGCTATTCTAAGGTTGCTGCCAATGGGTGTGACACATTAATTTCTTCTGTGGGGTACACTGGACTCCACAAGGATTCACATTGGGGTGTAGAGTAGGATCTTGATCTGAGGCACCAACCGGCTCAAAGCTTTTGACTGTTCCCAAGATGCTCAGCGCATCCTCCTCTATAACCCCGCTTCCATGAACAGGGAGCTCAGTTTGTAGTTGGTGCCTTCAGTAGCAGGCCACTTAACAGGGGCCTGCCTCAGGCAGCCTAATCTTAGCTATTAATTTTGACAAGAAAAGAAGAACTTGTTTTATGAGAATCTACAAGGGCTGCAGCAGGCTAGGTCTAATAGACATCTTTACTGCAGCTTCATCACTCCCAGCGGCGCTGTATACTCCCGTGCCCTGGTTGCTGGGTCACTGCAGCGGAGGCTCCAGTTTCTTCCTAAGGTCAGTCACACACACACCGCCCTTCCGGATCACGAGGCCGCTGATGAAGGGGATCGTGGCCGTAGGGGGTGGACCGTGTGCGCACTGGCGTGGACACTGATTACTGGGCAGCCGCTCCACTAGCCACCAGGTACAGTTAAGGAGCACAGGTCTGGGAGTTTTACTCCTATATTATCCCAATTTTGTACTGCCCGCAGCGCATTGTGATAGGTAATAGGGCCTGATTCAGGTTGGATTGCAATCACAATAAGCGATCCAACTGCAAAAATTGCTAAGAGCATACGCATGTGCCTGCATTTTCTGCGGCACCCCGCAGAGAATGCGATCGCCTCTGCCTGTCAATCGGGGCGGGGGGGGGGAGAGGGGGGTCAACAACACTCCATTTCCAAGTCAGGGATGGAGCGGTGCGGGGGCAAGGCTTCAAAATGGGGTCTGCAGCGGAGGAGACACAGGGGGCGTGGTCACAGCGGCTGTATGACATCACATTCAGCCGCTGTGATCACAAAAATGGTGGCGGCTTCCTGCGCGCACATACAGTCTGCACCAGCAGGAGGCTACACCATTTTTTATGATCACGCTGAACTGCAGTGCGACTGCAATTACAGCATGGTCAAGAATGGAGGCGTCATGCTGGGTGGCCATGCCCTGTCACTGTGCAGGAGCCAGCACCGCACACACACTAGTCCCCGGGTGCAGCCCCCAACCCCCGGGACACCCGGAGCAACAAAATGTAGATTCAGGCCACCAGGCCACGCCCCTACCTATGAAACCATGCCTCCTTTTTACCATTGCACTGCTTATCTGCGCGCACTGCATTACAATCTCCCTCGCCACCTCTCTGGGTGTCACCAGTGATAGTGACACCTCTGCCATGCTTGTAGCAGCTGGTCCTAAGATCTACGCCTCAAGCCCTGAGTGTTTGCCCTTGTGACTTGTTGATCATCATAGCGAAGCAGATGCTTACAGAAAACTGCAGGGGCTTAGATTGAAAATAAAAAAATTGATGGGTATAAGGTAGAGAGGAGCGGGTTCGGTTCTCCGAGAACCGAATTCCCGACGAACTCCACGTGGTTTACACTGGTCCGAGGCAGGCTCGGTTGTTCCCGCCTGACTCGGAAAACCTGAACAAGGGAAAATGTCATCATCCCGCTGTCGGATTCTCGCGAGATTCGGATTCCATATAAAGAGCTGCGCGTTGCCGCCATTTTTACTCGTGCATTGAAGAGAGAGCGGAGAGGACGTGGCTATGTTCTCTCAGTGGAAATCTCAATATCAGTGCTCAGTATCAGTGGTTACTTATTGCTGCTCAGTAATACTAGTAGTGTGTCTCTCCTGCTCAGTGTCAGTTCTCAGTAGTATCCTCATCAGTGCTCAGTATCACTGCTCATTGTCTTGTGCTGCATTGTGGTGCTCAGCATACTACAGTACATTACTAATAGTCCAGTGCTGCATCTTGCTGCTCAGTGTCAGTTCTAGTATCCTCATCAGTGCTCACTATCACTGCTCATTACATTGTGGTGTTCTGTATACTACAGTAACATAGTAATATAGTAACATATAGTAACATAGTTTTTGAGGTTGAATAGAGGCAAATTGCCCATCGTGTTCAACCTGTTTTAAGTTGTGATGATTCTACATACTTGCTGAATAATGTTTTATGACTAGTTAGCTACTATAACTCATGTTACCCCCGGATTAACCATGTTGATATTTTAAGTATTATAACCTTGGATAGCTTTTTCATTCAGAAATGTATCCATTCCTTTTTTAAATCCAATTACAGAGTCCGCCATTACCACCTTCCCTGGCAGGGAATTCCACATCCTGATTGCCCTAACAGTGAAGATCATAGTATCTCACCTGGCAGGTAAGTAGGAGTTGGGCTAGAGCTGTGGAGGATTGCTACTCGGGCACCCCCTGTCAAGTGAAGGAGATTCAACTGAGGCAGCACAAGGGAACTCTCGAAAGAAGAACAAGGCTAGAGGAAGATCTGAGACAAAGAAATCTGACTTTTACCAGAGCTGAACAGAGGAAAGCACAAACACAGTCCCCCACTACCACAAATAATGCAGTCGAGTTTCCCACATTTGGGGAAATCACAGGGGTCAGCATACCCAGAGTGCAATGAATGAACCTCACCCTGGGAGAACAATCTTCATGACCATGGTATCGCCTATGCAAAATAAGTATGATTTGGGATAGGGCTGGGGAGGGCCGCTGCTCAGGCACATCTCTGTCAAGTAAAGGAGATTCAACTGAGGCAACACAAGGGAACTCTCATCTGGGGACAACAACTGCAGGGAGAACACATATTTTCAGATGAACATGGGAGGGCAGAAGGCTGCCTAATACTGAAGCACCCCCAAACAACAAACCAAATGCAACTACTAGTGCAAGCATTCCTGGGGGAAGGCCTGCAGCAGATGGATTTGCATATGGTGATGTCATCCAAGCAGTGGGTCAAAGTTGGCTTCAACCCTCGTCTGCATATGAAAATAAAAAAGGGGTGTGCAGGGCATGGCGGCCTTTTGCGGCGCTTGGATGACCCCTAGTTCGCATTAAACACCTCCACCTTCCTTCGGTGTGGGGCTCATGTTGGCTATGCCCCAGCCCCTGAAGCATTCAAGCTGATTTCTTGCAGCAGCTGGGCACTGTAACAGCTCCAGAGCTGCTCTGTAAAGCAAGTAAAAGGGTGTGGGCCCTGCAGCACTACCTGTAGTTTGCATTGTGCGTTGGAAGGCACAAAGAAAGCAGACGGGAGAAGTCAGGATAGTGCACAAGGGCATAGAAGGGAGCGGCTCAAGAAAAGAGAAGTGGAAACAGACAGCAAACTAGGCTGGAGAGAGACCTGAGACAAAGAGATCTGAATTATACGAGAGCCGACCAGAGGAAACACAAATTATGTAATCAAGTGTCCCACATTTGGGGAACACGTAGGAGCAGCACACCCAGAGTGCATTGCCCTGGGAGAAGCACCTTCCTGATCATAGTATCTCACCTGGCAGGTAAGTAGGAGTTGGGCTAGAGCTGGGGAGGGTCGCTGTTCGGGCACCCCCCTGTCAAGTGAAGGAGATCCAACTGAGGCAGCACAAGGAAACTCTCAAAAAAAGAACAAGGCTAGAGGTAGATCTGAGACTAAGAAATCTGACTTTTACCAGAGCTGACCAGAGGAAAGCACAAACACAGTCCCCCACTACCACAAATAATGCAGTCGAGTTTCCCACATTTGGGGAAATCACAGGGGTCAGCATACCCAGAATGCAATGAATGAACCTCACCCTGGGAGAACAATCTTCATGACAATGGTATCTTCTATGCAAAATAAGTATGATTTGGGATAGGGCTGGGGAGGGCCGCTGCTCAGGCACATCTCTGTCAAGTAAAGGAGATTCAACTGAGGCAGCACAAGGGAACTCTCATCTGGGGACAACAACTGCAGGGAGAACACATATTTTCAGATGAACATGGGAGAGCAGAAGGCTGCCTAATACTGAAGCACCCCCAAACAACAAACCAAATGCAACAACTAGTACAAGCATTCCTGGGAAAAGGTCTGCAGAAGACGGATTTGCATACGGTGATGTCATCCAAGCAGTGGGCCAAAGTTGGCTGGAACCCTCATCTGCATATGAAAAGAGAAAAGGGGTATGCAGGGCATGGCGGCCTTTTGCGGCGCTTGGATGACCCTTAGTTTGCATTAAACACCTCCACCCTCCGTCGGTGTGGGGCTCATGTTGGCTATGCCCCAGCCCCTGAAGCATTCAAGCTGATTTCTTGCAGCAGCTGGGCACTGTAACAGCTCCAGAGCTGCTCTGAAAGGCAAGTAAAAGGGTGTGGGCCCTGCAGCACTACCTGTAGTTTGCATTGTGCGTTGGAAGGCACAAAGTAAGCAGACAGGAGAAGTCAGGAGAGTGCACAAGGGCATAGAAGGCAGCGGCTCAAGAAAAGAGAAGTGGAAACAGACAGCAAACTAGGCTGGAGAGAGACCTGAGACAAAGAGATCTGAATTATACGAGAGCCGACCAGGGGAAACACAAATTATGCAGTCAAGTTTCCCACATTTGGGGAAATCGCAGGAGCAGCACACCCAGAGTGCAATGGGTGAGCCTTGCCCTGGGAGAAGCACCTTCATGATCATAGTATCTCACCTGGCAGGTATGTAGGAGTTGGGCTAGAGCTGGGGAGGGTCGCTGCTCGGGTACCCCCCTGTCAAGTGAAGGAGATCAAACTGAGGCAGCACAAGGAAACTCTCAAAAAAAGAACAAGGCTAGAGGAAGATCTGAGACAAAGAAATCTGACTTTAACCAGAGCTGACCAGAGGAAAGCACAAACACAGTCCCCCACTACCACAAATAAAGCAGTCAAGTTTCCCACATTTGGGGAAATCACAGGGGTCAGCATACCCAGAATGCAATGAATGAACGTTACCCTGGGAGAACAATCTTCATGACAATGGTATCTCCTATGCAAAATAAGTATGATTTGGGATAGGGCTGGGGAGGGCCGCTGCTCAGGCACATCTCTGTCAAGTAAAGGAGATTCAACTGAGGCAGCACAAGGGAACTCTCATCTGGGGACAACAACTGCCGGGAGAACACATATTTTCAGATGAACATGGGAGGGCAGAAGGCTGCCTAATACTGAAGCACCCCAAACAACAAACCAAATGCAACAACTAGTACAAGCATTCCTGGGGGAAGGTCTGCAGAAGACGGATTTGCATACAGTGATGTCATCCAAGCAGTGGGCCAAAGTTGGCTGGAACCCTCATCTGCATATGAAAAGAGAAAAGGGGTATGCAGGGCATGGCGGCCTTTTGCGGCGCTTGAATGACCCTTAGTTCGCATTAAACACCCCCACCCTCCTTCGGTGTGGGGCTCATGTTGGCCATGCCCCAGCCCCTGAAGCATTCAAGCTGATTTCTTGCAGCAGCTTGGCACTGTAACAGCTCCAGAGCTGCTCTGTAAGGCAAGTAAAAGGGTGTGGGCCCTGCAGCACTACCTGTAGTTTGCATTGTGCATCGGAAGGCACAAAGTAAGCAGACAGGAGGAGAAGTCAGGATAGTGCACAAGGGTGTAGAAGGGAGGGGCTCAAGAAAAAAGAAGTGGAAACAGACAGCAAACTAGGCTGGAGAGAGACCTGAGACAAAGAGATCTGAATTATATGAGAGCCGACTAGGGGAAACACAAATTATGCAGTCAAGTTTCCCACATTTGGGGAAATCGCAGGGGCAGCACACCCAGAGTGCAATGGGTGAGCCTTGCCCTGGGAGAAGCAACTTCATGATCATAGTATCTCACCTGGCAGGTAAGTAGGAGTTGGGCTAGAGCTGGGGAGGGTCGCTGCTCGGGCACCCCCCTGTCAAGTGAAGGAGATCCAACTGAGGCAGCACAATGGAACTCTTGAAAGAAGAACAAGGCTAGAGGAAGATCTGAGACAAAGAAATCTGACTTTTACCAGAGCAGACCAGAGGAAAGCACAAACACCAGTCCCCCACTACCACAAATAATGCAGTCGAGTTTCCCACATTTGGGGAAATCACAGAGGTCAGCATACCCAGAACGCAATGAATGAACCTAACCCTGGGAGAACAATCTTCATGACCATGGTATCTCCTATGCAAAATAAGTATGATTTGGGATAGGGCTGGTGAGGGCCGCTGCTCAGGCACATCTCTGTCAAGTAAAGGAGATTCAACTGAGGCAGCACAAGGGAACTCTCATCTGGGGACAACAACTGCAGGGAGAACACATATTTTCAGATGAACATGGGAGGGCAGAAGGCTGCCTAATACTGAAGCACCCCCAAACAACAAACCAAATGCAACAACTAGTGCAAGCATTCCTGGGGGAAGGCCTGCCGCAGATGGATTTGCATATGGTGATGTCATCCAAGCAGTGGGTCAAAGTTGGCTTCAACCCTCGTCTGCATATGAAAAGAGAAAAGGGGCATGCAGGGCATAGCGGCCTTTTGCGGCGCTTGGCTGACCCCTAGTTCGCATTAAACACCTCCACCCTCCGTCGGTGTGGGGCTCATGTTGGCTATGCCCCAGCCCCTGAAGCATTCAAGCTGATTTCTTGCTGCAGCTGGGCACTGTAACAGCTCCAGAGCTGCTCTGTAAGGCAAGTAAAAGGGTGTGGGCCCTGCAGCACTACCTGTAGTTTGCATTGTGCGTTGGAAGGCACAAAGTAAGCAGACAGGAGAAGTCAGGAGAGTGCACAAGGGCATAGAAGGCAGCGGCTCAAGAAAAGAGAAGTGGAAACAGACAGCAAACTAGGCTGGAGAGAGACCTGAGACAAAGAGATCTGAATTATACGAGAGCCGACCAGGGGAAACACAAATTATGCAGTCAAGTTTCCCACAGGAGTATATAGGATACGACCCAGTGGTACCTGACGACATAGATACTAACAGCTATTTAATAACATTACGCTAGAAAGTGATTATTAGCAACATATATATCTATATAAACAACCCCGCCAGGGTTGTGCCTTCAAAAATAATCACACACGGACACGCTTTTTAAACCTTTTTTTCACATCTCTTTATTCTTCTTATGCACATGTATGTTAGTTCTGTGATTTTAACCTTTATGTTTCACTGCAGTTTGGGATAATAATATTAATATTTATCCAATTTTAATACATACTTAATAAAGGTTATATTTTATGATTCATTCATTCTGTCCAGTGCGTCAACAGTGCAGATTTCTTCTTGTTTTTTCTCCCAAATTCTATAACAATGACAGTAAATGTTGTTTCTTTTCAAACATAACTTTCTTGACCATGCTTCTTTCTTGAAAGATCTGGGAGCACATGGAAAACAGTACAAACCATGCAGTATCACAAGAGCCTTTATTTGATCTTTCATGAAGATAGAGCAGAATTGAGGACACGTCAACAATTTCTGCCGAAGGTGGTTCATCTTTCCACATGGTGCCTTTGGCCACTGACACCTTCGTTGAGTCAAAGTCTCTGGCTGTGGTCAGAACTTTGAAAATTTATGTCACCAGAACGGTTCAGATTAGGAAAACAGAGGCTCTGTTTGTCCTGTATGCTCCCAACAGGATTGGGTGTCCTGCTTCCATGTAGACCATTATGCGCTGGATCTGTGGTAAGATTCAGCATGCTCATTCCACGGCAGGATTGCCGTTACTGAATTAGGTGAAGACCCATTCTACTAGAAAGGTGGGTTCATCCTGGGCAGCTGGTCAGGGAGTCTCGGCATTGCAACTTTGCCGAGCAGCTATTTAGTAAACACTTTTGCTAAGTTTTAAAAGTTGTAGAGTAAAGGAGATTCAACTGAGGCAGCACAAGGGAACTCCCATCTGGGGACAACAACTGCAGTGAGAACACATATTTTCAGATGAACATGGGAGGGCAGAAGGCTGCCTAATACTGAAGCACCCCCAAACGACAAACCAAATGCAACAACTAGTACAAGCATTCCTGGGGGAAGGTCTGCAGAAGACGGATTTGCATACAGTGATGTCATCCAAGCAGTGGGCCAAAGTTGGCTGGAACCCTCATCTGCATATGAAAAGAGAAAAGGGGTATGCAGGGCATGGCGGCCTTTTGCGGCGCTTGGATAACCCTTAGTTCGCATTAAACACCCCCACCCTCCTTCGGTGTGGGGCTCATGTTGGCCATGCCCCAGCCCCTGAAGCATTCAAGCTGATTTCTTGCAGCAGCTTGGCACTGTAACAGCTCCAGAGCTGCTCTGTAAGGCAAGTAAAAGGGTGTGGGCCCTGCAGCACTACCTGTAGTTTGCATTGTGCATTGGAAGGCACAAAGTAAGCAGACAGGAGGAGAAGTCAGGATAGTCCACAAGGGTATAGAAGGGAGGGGCTCAAGAAAAAAGAAGTGGAAACAGACAGCAAACTAGGCTGGAGAGAGACCTGAGACAAAGAGATCTGAATTATATGAGAGCCGACCAGGGGAAACACAAATTATGCAGTCAAGTTTCCCACATTTGGGGAAATCGCAGGGGCAGCACACCCAGGTGAGATACTATAATCAGGACGGTGCTTCTCCCAGGGCAAAGCTCACCCATTGCACTCTGGGTGTGCTGCTCCTACGATTTCCCCAAATGTGGGACACTTGACTGCATAATTTGTGTTTCCTCTGGTCGGCTCTCGTATAATTCAGATCTCTTTGTCTCAGGTCTCTCTCCAGCCTAGTTTGCTGTCTGTTTCCACTTCTTTTTTCTTGAGCCCCTACCTTCTATACCCTTGTGCACTATCCTGACTTCTCCTCCCGTCTGCTTACTTTGTGCCTTCCAATGCACAATGCAAACTACAGGTAGTGCTGCAGGGCCCACACCCTTTTACTTGCCTTACAGAGCAGCTCTGGAGCTGTTACAGTGCCCAGCTGCTGCAAGAAATCAGCTTGAATGCTTCATGGGATGGGGCATGGCCAACATGAGCCCCACACCAAAGGAGGGTGGGGGTGTTTAATGCGATCTAGGGGTCATCCAAGCACCGCAAAAGGCTGCCATGCCCTGCACGCCCCTTTTCTCTTTTCATATGCAGATGAGGGTTGAAGCCAACTTTGACCCACTGCTTGGATAACATCACCATATGCAAATCCATCTGCTGCAGGCCTTCCCCCAGGAATGCTTGCACTAGTTGTTGCATTTGGTTTGTTGTTTGGGGGTGCTTCAGTATTAGGCAGCCTTCTGCCCTCCCATGTTCATCTGAAAATATGTGTTCTCCCTGCAGTTGTTGTCCCCAGATGAGAGTTCCCTTGTACTGCCTCAGTTGAATCTCCTTTACTTGACAGAGATGTGCCTGAGCAGCGGCCCTCCCCAGCCCTATCCCAAATCATACTTATTTTGCATAGGAGACACCATGGTCATGAAAATTGTTCACCCAGGGTGAGGTTCATTCATTGCATTCTGGGTATGCTGACCCCTGTGATTTCCCCAAATGTGGGAAACTCGCCTGCATTATTTGTGGTAGTGGGGGACTGTGTTTGTGTTTTCCGCTGTTCAGCTCTGGTAAAAGTCAGATTTCTTTGTCTCAGATCTTCCTCTAGCCTTGTTCTTCTTTCGAGAGTTCCATTGTGCTGCCTCAGTTGGATCTCCTTCACTTGACAGGGGGGTGCCCGAGCAGCGACCCTCCCCAGCTCTAGCCCAACTCCTACTTACCTGCCAGGTGAGATACTATGATCTTGAAGGTGCTTCTCCCAGGGCAAGGCTCACCCATTGCACTCTGGGTGTGCTGCCCCTGCGATTTCCCCAAATGTGGGAAACTTGACTGCATAATTTGTGTTTCCCCTGGTCGACTCTCGTATAATTCAGATCTCTTTGTCTCAGGTCTCTCTCCAGCCTAGTTTGCTGTCTGTTTCCACTTCTCTTTTCTTGAGCCGCTCCCTTCTATGCCCTTGCGCACTATCCTGACTTCTCCCGTCTGCTTACTTTGTGCCTTCCAACGCACAATGCGAACTACAGGTAGTGCTGCAGGGCCCACACCCTTTTATTTGCCTTACAGAGCAGCTCTGGAGCTGTTACAGTGCCCAGCTGCTGCAAGAAATCAGCTTGAATGCTTCAGGGGCTGGGGCATAGCCAACATGAGCCCCACACCAAAGGAGGGTGGAGGTGTTTAATGCGAACTAGGGGTCATCCAAGCGCCGCAAAAGGCCGCCATGCCCTGCATAACCCTTTTCTCTTTTCATATGCAGATGAGGGTTCCAGCCAACTTTGGCCCACTGCTTGGATGACATCACCGTATGCAAATTCGTCTCCTGCAGACCTTCCCCCAGGAATGCTTGTACTAGTTATTGCATATGGTTTGATATTTGATGGTGCTTCAGTATTAGGCAGCCTTCCGCCCTCCCATGTTCATCTGAAAAGATGTGGTCTCCCTGCAGTTGTTGTCCCCAGACGAGAGTTCCCTTGTGCCTCCTCAGTTGAATCTCCTTAACTTGACGGGGGAGGGGCTTGCCCGAGCAGCCACCCTCCCCAGCCCTATCCCAACTCATACTTATTTTGCATATGAGATCTCTATATCATGAAGATTGTTCTCACAGGGTGAGGTTCATCCATTATATTTTAAAATAGGAAGGTTCAAATTACATATTTGAATTGCATCTATGTGCTGGATTCAAATGTCCCCCCCCCCTTCCTTTCTCAATTGTGCCCGTCAGCAGCTATTCTAAGGTTGCTGCCAATGGGTGTGACACATTAATTTCTTCTGTGGGGTACACTGGACTCCACAAGGATTCACATTGGGGTGTAGAGTAGGATCTTGATCTGAGGCACCAACCGGCTCAAAGCTTTTGACTGTTCCCAAGATGCTCAGCGCATTCTCCTCTATAACCCCGCTTCCATGAACAGGGAGCTCAGTTTGTAGTTGGTGCCTTCAGTAGCAGGCCACTTAACAGGGGCCTGCCTCAGGCAGCCTATTCTTAGCTATAAATTTTGACAAGAAAATAAGAACTTTTTTTATGAGAATCTACAAGGGCTGCAGCAGGCTAGGTCTAATAGACATCTTTACTGCAGCTTCATCACTCCCAGCGGCGCTGTATACTCCCGTGCCCTGGTTGCTGGATCACTGCAGCGGAGGCTCCGGTTTCTTCCTAAGGTCAGTCACACACACACCGCCCTTCCGGATCACGAGGCCGCTGATGAGGGGGAGCGTGGCCGTAGGGGGTGGACCGTGTGCGCACTGGCGTGGACACTGATTACTGGGCAGCCGCTCCACAAGCCACCAGGTACAGTTAAGGAGCACAGGTCTGGGGGTTTTTCTCCCATATTAAACCAATTTTGTACTGCCCGCAGCGCATTGTGATAGGTAATAGGGCCTGATTCAGGTTGGGTTGCAATCACAATAAGCGATCCAACTGCAAAAATTGCTAAGAGCATACGCATGTGCCTGCATTTTCTGCGGCACCCCGCAGAGAATGCGATCGCCTCTGCCTGTCAATCGGGGCAGGGGGGGAGAGGGGGGTCAGCAACACTCCATTTCCAAGTCAGGGATGGAGCGGTGCGGGGGCAAGGCTTCAAAATGGGGTCTGCAACGGAGGAGACACAGGGGGCGTGGTCACAGCGGCTGTATGACATCACATTCAGCCGCTGTGATCACAAAAATGGTGGCGGCTTCCTGCGCGCACATACAGTCTGCACCAGCAGAAGGCTACACCATTTTTTATGATCACGCTGAACTGCAGTGCGACTGCAATTACAGCATGGTCAAGAAGGGAGGTGTCATGCTGGGTGGCCATGTCCTGTCACTGTGCAGGAGCCAGCACCGCTCACACACTAGTCCCCGGGTGCAGCCCCCAACCCCCGGGACACCCGGAGCAACAAAATGTAGATTCAGGCCACCAGGCCACGCCCCTACCTATCAAACCATGCCTCCTTTTTACCATTGCGCTGCTTATCTGCGCGCACTGCATTACAATCTCCTTCGCCACCTCTCTGGGTGTCACCAGTGATAGTGACAGCTCTGCCATGCTTGTAGCAGCTGGTCCTAAGATCTACGCCTCAAGCCCTGAGTGTTTGCCCTTGTGACTTGTTGATCATCATAGCGAAGCAGATGCTTACAGAAAACTGCAGGGGCTTAGATTGAAAATAAAAAAAATTATGGGTATAAGGTAGAGAGGAGCGGGTTCGGTTCTCCGAGAACCGAATTCCCCACGAACTCCACGTGGTTTACACTGGTCCGAGGCAGGCTCGGTTGTTCCCGCCTGACTCGGAAAACCTGAACAAGGGAAAATGTCATCATCCCGCTGTCGGATTCTCGCGAGATTCGGATTTCATATAAAGAGCTGCGCGTTGCCGCCATTTTTACTCGTGCATTGAAGAGAGAGTGGAGAGGACGTGGCTATGTTCTCTCAGTGGAAATCTCAATATCAGTGCTCAGTATCAGTGGTTACTTATTGCTGCTCAGTAATACTAGTAGTGTGTCTCTCCTGCTCAGTGTCAGTTCTCAGTAGTATCCTCATCAGTGCTCAGTATCACTGCTCATTGTCTTGTGCTGCATTGTGGTGCTCAGCATACTACAGTACATTACTAATAGTCCAGTGCTGCATTTTGCTGCTCAGTGTCAGTTCTAGTATCCTCATCAGTGCTCACTATCACTGCTCATTACATTGTGGTGTTCTGTATACTACAGTAACATAGTAATATAGTAACATATAGTAATATAGTTTTTGAGGTTGAAAAGAGGCAAATTGCCCATCGTGTTCAACCTGTTTTAAGTTGTGATGATTCTACATACTTGCTGAATAATGTTTTATGACTAGTTAACTACTACAACTCATGTTACCCCCGGATTAACCATGTTGATATTTTAAGTATTATAACCTTGGATAGCTTTTTCATTCAGAAATGTATCCATTCCTTTTTTAAATCCAATTACAGAGTCCACCATTACCACCTTCCCTGGCAGGGTATTCCACATCCTGATTGCCCTAACAGTGAAGATCATAGTATCTCACCTGGCAGGTAAGTAGGAGTTGGGCTAGAGCTGTGGAGGATTGCTGCTTGGGCACCCCCTGTCAAGTGAAGGAGATCCAACTGAGGCAGCACAAGGGAACTCTCGAAAGAAGAACAAGGCTAGAGGAAGATCTGAGACAAAGAAATCTGACTTTTACCAGAGCTGACCAGAGGAAAGCACAAACACAGTCCCCCACTACCACAAATAATGCAGTCGAGTTTCCCACATTTGGTTAAATCACAGGGGTCAGCATACCCAGAATGCAATGAATGAACGTCACCCTGGGAGAACAATCTTCATGACCATGGTATCTCCTATGCAAAATAAGTATGATTTGGGATAGGGCTGGGGAGGGCCGCTGCTCAGGCACATCTCTGTCAAGTAAAGGAGATTCAACTGAGGCAGCACAAGGGAACTCTCATCTGGGGACAACAACTGCAGGGAGAACACATATTTTCAGATGAACATGGGAGGGCAGAAGGCTGCCTAAAACTGAAGCACCCCCAAACAACAAACCAAATGCAACTACTAGTGCAAGCATTCCTGGGGGAAGGCCTGCAGCAGATGGATTTGCATATGGTGATGTCATCCAAGCAGTGGGTCAAAGTTGGCTTCAACCCTCGTCTGCATATGAAAAGAAAAAAGGGGTGTGCAGGGCATGGCGGTCTTTTGCGGCGCTTGGATGACCCCTAGTTCGCATTAAACACCTCCACCCTCCTTCGGTGTGGGGCTCATGTTGGCTATGCCCCAGCCCCTGAAGCATTCAAGCTGATTTCTTGCAGCAGCTGGGCACTGTAACAGCTCCAGAGCTGCTCTGTAAAGCAAGTAAAAGGGTGTGGGCCCTGCAGCACTACCTGTAGTTTGCATTGTGCGTTGGAAGGCACAAAGTAAGCAGACGGGAGAAGTCAGGATAGTGCACAAGGGTATAGAAGGAGGGGCTCAAGAAAAAAGAAGTGGAAACAGACAGCAAACTAGGCTGGAGAGAGACCTGAGACAAAGAGATCTGAATTATATGAGAGCCGACCAGGGGAAACACAAATTATGCAGTCAAGTTTCCCACATTTGGGGAAATCGCAGGGGCAGCACACCCAGAGTGCAATGGGTGAGCCTTGCCCTGGGAGAAGCATCTTCATGATCATAGTATCTCACCTGGCAGGTAAGTAGGAGTTGGGCTAGAGCTGGGGAGGGTCGCTGCTCGGGCACCCCCCTGTCAAGTGAAGGAGATCCAACTGAGGCAGCACAAGGGAACTCTCGAAAGAAGAACAAGGCTAGAGGAAGATCTGAGACAAAGAAATCTGACTTTTACCCGAGCTGACCAGAGGAAAGCACAAACACAGTCCCCCACTACCACAAATAATGCAGTTGAGTTTCCCACATTTGGGGAAATCACAGGGGTCAGCATACCCAGAATGCAATGAATGAACCTAACCCTGGGAGAACAATCTTCATGACCATGGTATCTCCTATGCAAAATAAGTATGATTTGGGATAGGGCTGGGGAGGGCCGCTGCTCAGGCACATCTCTGTCAAGTAAAGGAGATTCAACTGAGGCAGCACAAGGGAACTCTCATCTGGGGACAACAACTGCAGGGAGAACACATATTTTCAGATGAACATGGGAGGGCAGAAGGCTGCCTAATACTGAAGCACCCCCAAACAACAAACCAAATGCAACAACTAGTGCAAGCATTCCTGGGGGAAGGCCTGCAGCAGATGGATTTGAATATGGTGATGTCATCCAAGCAGTGGGTCAAAGTTGGCTTCAACCCTCGTCTGCATATGAAAAGAATAAAGGGGTGTGCAGGGCATGGCGGCCTTTTGCGGCGCTTGGATGACCCCTAGTTCGCATTAAACACCTCCACCCTCCTTCGGTGTGGGGCTCATGTTGGCTATGCCCCAGCCCCTGAAGCATTCAAGCTGATTTCTTGCAGCAGCTGGGCACTGTAACAGCTCCAGAGCTGCTCTGTAAAGCAAGTAAAAGGGTGTGGGCCCTGCAGCACTACCTGTAGTTTGCATTGTGCGTTGGAAGGCACAAAGTAAGCAGACGGGAGAAGTCAGGATAGTGCACAAGGGTATAGAAGGAGGGGCTCAAGAAAAAAGAAGTGGAAACAGACAGCAAACTAGGCTGGAGAGAGACCTGAGACAAAGAGATCTGAATTATATGAGAGCCGACCAGGGGAAACACAAATTATGCAGTCAAGTTTCCCACATTTGGGGAAATCGCAGGGGCAGCACACCCAGAGTGCAATGGGTGAGCCTTGCCCTGGGAGAAGCATCTTCATGATCATAGTATCTCACCTGGCAGGTAAGTAGGAGTTGGGCTAGAGCTGGGGAGGGTCGCTGCTCGGGCACCCCCCTGTCAAGTGAAGGAGATCCAACTGAGGCAGCACAAGGGAACTCTCGAAAGAAGAACAAGGCTAGAGGAAGATCTGAGACAAAGAAATCTGACTTTTACCCGAGCTGACCAGAGGAAAGCACAAACACAGTCCCCCACTACCACAAATAATGCAGTTGAGTTTCCCACATTTGGGGAAATCACAGGGGTCAGCATACCCAGAATGCAATGAATGAACCTAACCCTGGGAGAACAATCTTCATGACCATGGTATCTCCTATGCAAAATAAGTATGATTTGGGATAGGGCTGGGGAGGGCCGCTGCTCAGGCACATCTCTGTCAAGTAAAGGAGATTCAACTGAGGCAGCACAAGGGAACTCTCATCTGGGGACAACAACTGCAGGGAGAACACATATTTTCAGATGAACATGGGAGGGCAGAAGGCTGCCTAATACTGAAGCACCCCCAAACAACAAACCAAATGCAACAACTAGTGCAAGCATTCCTGGGGGAAGGCCTGCAGCAGATGGATTTGAATATGGTGATGTCATCCAAGCAGTGGGTCAAAGTTGGCTTCAACCCTCGTCTGCATATGAAAAGAATAAAGGGGTGTGCAGGGCATGGCGGCCTTTTGCGGCGCTTGGATGACCCCTAGTTCGCATTAAACACCTCCACCCTCCTTCGGTGTGGGGCTCATGTTGGCTATGCCCCAGCCCCTGAAGCATTCAAGCTGATTTCTTGCAGCAGCTGGGCACTGTAACAGCTCCAGAGCTGCTCTGTAAAGCAAGTAAAAGGGTGTGGGCCCTGCAGCACTACCTGTAGTTTGCATTGTGCGTTGGAAGGCACAAAGTAAGCAGACGGGAGAAGTCAGGATAGTGCACAAGGGTATAGAAGGGAGGGGCTCAAGAAAAAAGAAGTGGAAACAGACAGCAAACTAGGCTGGAGAGAGACCTGAGACAAAGAGATCTGAATTATATGAGAGCCGACCAGGGGAAACACAAATTATGCAGTCAAGTTTCCCACATTTGGGGAAATCGCAGGGGCAGCACACCCAGAGTGCAATGGGTGAGCCTTGCCCTGGGAGAAGCATCTTCATGATCATAGTATCTCACCTGGCAGGTAAGTAGGAGTTGGGCTAGAGCTGGGGAGGGTCGCTGCTCGGGCACCCCCCTGTCAAGTGAAGGAGATCCAACTGAGGCAGCACAAGGGAACTCTCGAAAGAAGAACAAGGCTAGAGGAAGATCTGAGACAAAGAAATCTGACTTTTACCAGAGCTGACCAGAGGAAAGCACAAACACAGTCCCCCACTACCACAAATAATGCAGTTGAGTTTCCCACATTTGGGGAAATCACAGGGGTCAGCATACCCAGAATGCAATGAATGAACCTAACCCTGGGAGAACAATCTTCATGACCATGGTATCTCCTATGCAAAATAAGTATGATTTGGGATAGGGCTGGGGAGGGCCGCTGCTCAGGCACATCTCTGTCAAGTAAAAGAGATTCAACTGAGGCAGCACAAGGGAACTCTCATCTGGGGACAACAACTGCAGGGAGAACACATATTTTCAGATGAACATGGGAGGGCAGAAGGCTGCCTAAAACTGAAGCACCCCCAAACAACAAACCAAATGCAACTACTAGTGCAAGCATTCCTGGGGGAAGGCCTGCAGCAGATGGATTTGCATATGGTGATGTCATCCAAGCAGTGGGTCAAAGTTGGCTTCAACCCTCGTCTGCATATGAAAAGAAAAAAGGGGTGTGCAGGGCATGGCGGCCTTTTGCGGCGCTTGGATGACCCCTAGTTCGCATTAAACACCTCCACCCTCCTTCGGTGTGGGGCTCATGTTGGCTATGCCCCAGCCCCTGAAGCATTCAAGCTGATTTCTTGCAGCAGCTGGGCACTGTAACAGCTCCAGAGCTGCTCTGTAAAGCAAGTAAAAGGGTGTGGGCCCTGCAGCACTACCTGTAGTTTGCATTGTGCGTTGGAAGGCACAAAGTAAGCAGACGGGAGAAGTCAGGATAGTGCACAAGGGTATAGAAGGGAGGGGCTCAAGAAAAAAGAAGTGGAAACAGACAGCAAACTAGGCTGGAGAGAGACCTGAGACAAAGAGATCTGAATTATATGAGAGCCGACCAGGGGAAACACAAATTATGCAGTCAAGTTTCCCACATTTGGGGAAATCGCAGGGGCAGCACACCCAGAGTGCAATGGGTGAGCCTTGCCCTGGGAGAAGCATCTTCATGATCATAGTATCTCACCTGGCAGGTAAGTAGGAGTTGGGCTAGAGCTGGGGAGGGTCGCTGCTCAGGCACCCCCCTGTCAAGTGAAGGAGATCCAACTGAGGCAGCACAAGGGAACTCTCGAAAGAAGAACAAGGCTAGAGGAAGATCTGAGACAAAGAAATCTGACTTTTACCAGAGCTGACCAGAGGAAAGCACAAACACAGTCCCCCACTACCACAAATAATGCAGTTGAGTTTCCCACATTTGGGGAAATCACAGGGGTCAGCATACCCAGAATGCAATGAATGAACCTAACCCTGGGAGAACAATCTTCATGACCATGGTATCTCCTATGCAAAATAAGTATGATTTGGGATAGGGCTGGGGAGGGCCGCTGCTCAGGCACATCTCTGTCAAGTAAAGGAGATTCAACTGAGGCAGCACAAGGGAACTCTCATCTGGGGACAACAACTGCAGGGAGAACACATATTTTCAGATGAACATGGGAGGGCAGAAGGCTGCCTAATACTGAAGCACCCCCAAACAACAAACCAAATGCAACAACTAGTGCAAGCATTCCTGGGGGAAGGCCTGCCGCAGATGGATTTGCATATGGTGATGTCATCCAAGCAGTGGGTCAAAGTTGGTTCAAACACCTTTGCAAAGTTCTATAAGTTTGATACCCTGGCTGAGGAGGACCTCCTGTTTGCTCAATCGGTGCTGCAGAGTCATCCGCACTCTCCTGCCCGTTTGGGAGCTTTGGTATAATCCCCATGGTCCTTACGGAGTCCCCAGCATCCTCTAGGACGTAAGAGAAAATAAGATTTTAAACCTACCGGTAAATCTTTTTCTCGTAGTCCGTAGAGGATGCTGGGTGCCCGTCCCAAGTGCGGTCTACTTCTGCAAGACTTGTATATAGTTATTGCTTACATAAGGGTTATATGTTAGTTTTCATCGGTCTTGGACTGATGCTATGTTGTTTTCATACTGTTAACTGGGTAGTATATCACAAGTTATACGGTGTGATTGGTGTGGCTGGTATGAATCTTGACCTTGGATTAACAAAAATCCTTTCCTCGTACTGTCCGTCTCCTCTGGGCACAGTTTCTCTAACTGAGGTATGGAGGAGGGGCATAGAGGGAGGAGCCAGTGCACACCCAGATCTAAAGTCTTTCTTAAAGTGCCCATGTCTGCTGCGGAGCCCGTCTATCCCCCATGGTCCTTACGGAGTCCCCATCGTCCTCTACGGACTACGAGAGAAAAAAATTACCGGTAGGTTTAAAATGTTATTTTTTTCTCTGCAACCCACTGCTAAATTGTGCTTCCTAGCTGTTTTTTATAAAATCACTTAATTAAATCTAACTCTGATTACGTCAGAGAAGGCCAGGTACCCTACACCATAAGAGGGGGTTTGAAATTTTGACTTGTCTACTTAAAGATCACCAAAATCTGATGACAAGGTCAATTACATCCCTGGGTGGGATTGAACCACCAACCTTTTGGTTAATAGCCCATGTAAGTGCAAGAAATCCTGAAGCACTCACTCATCATGGGAAAGTACCAATGTGTTTCTTACAAAAATTCTCCAGATTATTGACTTTTTAAAGTTTTTCTAGGAAACGTTCTAGATGAATGATTATTAGCCTTTGTCAGTATTGACTTTTGCAAGGTGTCTCTGTGGCGCAATCGGTTAGCATGTTTGGCTATTAACCAAAAGGTTGGTGGTTCAATCCCACCCAGGGATGTAATTGACCTTGTAATCAGATTTTGGTGATCTTTAAGTAGACAAGTCAAAATTTCAAAAAAAAACCCTTATGGTGTAGGGTACCTGGCCTTCTCTGATGTAATCAGAGTTAGATTTGATTAAGTGATTTTATAAAAAAACAGCTAGGAAGCACAATTTAGCAGTGGGTTGCAGAGAAAAAAAAATATGCTGGCAGAAAAGTCCAATTGAGTGATTAAACAGCTCTTCATTTTCTGATTTTATGTTTATGCTAACAAATTTGCTCTCTGAAAAGTGTCCACAAAGCCAAGTCTCTGATTAACACCTTTGTAGGAATGGTTTTTCACCTATTACTGAAATAAACTTGCTTCATTGGAAAGGCATCAAAGATGCATCCTCATTTCAATGTCTACTGAAATAATACAGGTTGACACCAGGAAACGTCACTGCATCCTTGCTGCTTCCTCATGGGGAAGTCTGTTTAATGTGAAAACAAGGTGATATCTAATCAGCACACAGGTAAGGAATTAAGAAAATCTTTCTTTATGGGTGAAGATGTTTCTCACAAATTGTTGTCCCAATGCATCATTGAAATTCAAGATGGAAGATGATTTTCATATATCACTTGTACATTTTGCATTGCTCTTCTGGTGACAATGTAGTTTGTTTTTGTCAATTACCATTTCAGTAATAGGGTAAAGAAAATTAAGTGGATTTTTTAAAGAAAACAATGCTGTCAATATACTATTAAAACAAATTAAAATGATAAAAGTTATTGTACTTTAAGTAAAAATAAAAGAGCCAAAATATCAATCCCAGTTTTTGATTACTTTAATTATAAAAAAAAAAATGCACATAGCAGAGGATAGTTTCGATCAATCAACCTCTGGGTTATGGGCCCAGCATGCTTCCATTGCACTACTATGCTGCTCATGGAAGTGTAAGAGATCCTGAAGACTTAATTGATTAAAGGCCTAAAAGTACTGGACTATAAGGAAAGACTTACTAGGCTGAATATTTATACACTAGAAAAGAGGTGCCTAAGAGGAGATATTATTAATATCTTCAAATATGTAAAGATACATAACAAAGAGTTATCAGAGGAATTATTTATTAAAAGAACACGTGGTCACTCGCTGCGACTGGAGGAAAGTTCAGAATGCAATGGAGGAAAGGTTTCTTCACTGTTAGGGCAATCAGGATGTGGAATTCCCTGCCAGGGAAGGTGGTAATGGCGGACTCTGTAATTGGATTTAAAAAAGGAATGGATACATTTCTGAATGAAAAAGCTATCCAAGGTTATAATACTTAAAATATCAACATGGTTAATCCGGGGGTAACATGAGTTATAGTAGCTAACTAGTCATAAAACATTATTCAGCAAGTATGTAGAATCATCACAACTTAAAACAGGTTGAACACGATGGGCAATTTGCCTCTATTCAACCTCAAAAACTATGTTACTATATTACTATGTTATTGTAGTATACAGAACACCACAATGCAATGAGCAGTGATAGTGAGCACTGATGAGGATACTAGAACTGACACTGAGCAGCAAGATGCAGCACTGGACTATTAGTAATGTACTGTAGTATGCTGAGCACCACAATGCAGCACAAGACAATGAGCAGTGATACTGAGCACTGATGAGGATACTACTGAGAACTGACACTGAGCAGGAGAGACACACTACTAGTATTACTGAGCAGCAATAAGTAACCACTGATACTGAGCACTGATATTGAGATTTCCACTGAGAGAACATAGCCACGTCCTCTCCGCTCTCTCTTCAATGCACGAGTAAAAATGGCAGCAACGCGCAGCTCTTTATATGGAATCCGAATCTCGCGAGAATCCGACAGCGGGATGATGACATTTTCCCTTGTTCAGGTTTTCCGAGTCAGGCGGGAACAACCGAGCCTGCCTCGGACCAGTGTAAACCACGTGGAGTTCGTGGGGAATTCGGTTCTCGGAGAACCGAACCCGCTCCTCTCTACCTTATACCCATCAATTTTTTTATTTTCAATCTAAACCCCTGCAGTTTTCTGTAAGCATCTGCTTCGCTATGATGATCAACAAGTCACAAGGGCAAACACTCAGGGTTTGAGGCGTAGATCTTAGGACCAGCTGCTACAAGCATGGCAGAGGTGTCACTATCACTGGTGACACCCAGAGAGGTGGCGAGGGAGATTGTAATGCAGTGCGCGCAGATAAGCAGCGCAATGGTAAAAAGGAGGCATGGTTTCATAGGTAGGGGCGTGGCCTGGTGGCCTGAATCTACATTTTGTTGCTCCGGGTGTCCCGGGGGTTGGGGGCTGCACCCGGGGACTAGTGTGTGAGCTGTGCTGGCTCCTGCACAGTGACAGGGCATGGCCACCCAGCATGACGCCTCCCTTCTTGACCATGCTGTAATTGCAGTCGCACTGCAGTTCAGCGTGATCATAAAAAATGGTGTAGGCTCCTGCTGGTGCAGACTGTAGAGAAAAGCTGCTGTGACCACGCCCCCTGTGTCTCCTCCGTTGCAGACCCCATTTTGAAGCCTTGCCCCCGGACTAAGAGAAAAGAATGCCCTTGCGCACTATCCTGACTTCTCCTCCCGTCTGCTTAATTTGTGCCTTCCAACGCACAATGCGAACAACAGGTGGTGCTGCAGGGCCCACACACTTTTACTTGCCTTACAGAACAGCTCTGGAGCTGTTACAGTGCCCAGCTGCTGCAAGAAATCAGCTTGAATGCATCAGGGGATGGGGCATGGCCAACATGAGCCCCACATGAGCCCCACACCAAAGGAGGGTGGGGGTGTTTAATGCGAACTAGGGGTCATCCAAGCACTGCAAAAGGCCGCCATGCCCTGCATGCCCCTTTTCTCTTTTCATATGCAGATGAGGGTTCCAGTCAACTTTGGCCCACTGCTTGGATTTACATCACCGTATGCAAATCCGTCTGCTGCAGACCTTCCCCCAGGAGTGCTTGTACACGTGGTCACTCGCTCACTACAGTTAAGGAGCACAGGTCTGGGGTTTTTTCTCCTATATTAACCCAATTTTGTACTGCCCGCAGCGCATTGTGATAGGTAATAAGGCCTGATTCAGGTTGGATTGCAATCACAATAAGCGATCCAACTGCAAAAATTGCTAAGAGCATACGCATGTGCCTGCATTTTCTGCGGCACCCCGCAGAGAATGTGATCGCCTCTGCCTGTCAATCGGGGCGGGGAAGGGGGGGAGAGGTGGGTCAGCAACACTCCATTTCCAAGTCAGGGATGGAGCGGTGCGGGGGCAAGGCTTCAAAATGGGGTCTGCAACGGAGGAGACACAGGGGGCGTGGTCACAGCGGCTGTATGACATCACATTCAGCCGCTGTGATCACAAAAATGGTGGCGGCTTCCTGCGCGCACATACAGTCTGCACCAGCAGGAGGCTACACCATTTTTTATGATCACGCTGAACTGCAGTGCGACTGCAATTACAGCATGGTCAAGAAGGGAGGCGTCATGCTGGGTGGCCATGCCCTGTCACTGTGCAGGAGCCAGCACCGCTCACACACTAGTCCCCGGGTGCAGCCCCCAACCCCCGGGACACCCGGAGCAACAAAATGTAGATTCAGGCCACCAGGCCACGCCCCTACCTATGAAACCATGCCTCCTTTTTACCATTGCGCTGCTTATCTGCGCGCACTGCATTACAATCTCCCTCGCCACCTCTCTGGGTGTCACCAGTGATAGTGACACCTCTGCCATGCTTGTAGCAGCTGGTCCTAAGATCTACGCCTCAAACCCTGAGTGTTTGCCCTTGTGACTTGTTGATCATCATAGCGAAGCAGATGCTTACAGAAAACTGCAGGGGTTTAGATTGAAAATAAAAAAATTGATGGGTATAAGGTAGAGAGGAGCGGGTTCGGTTCTCCGAGAACCGAATTCCCCACGAACTCCACGTGGTTTACACTGGTCCGAGGCAGGCTCGGTTGTTCCCGCCTGACTCGGAAAACCTGAACAAGGGAAAATGTCATCATCCCGCTGTCGGATTCTCGCGAGATTCGGATTCCATATAAAGAGCTGCGCGTTGCTGCCATTTTTACTCGTGCATTGAAGAGAGAGCGGAGAGGACGTGGCTATGTTCTCTCAGTGGAAATCTCAATATCAGTGCTCAGTATCAGTGGTTACTTATTGCTGCTCAGTAATACTAGTAGTGTGTCTCTCCTGCTCAGTGTCAGTTCTCAGTAGTATCCTCATCAGTGCTCAGTATCACTGCTCATTGTCTTGTGCTGCATTGTGGTGCTCAGCATACTACAGTACATTACTAATAGTCCAGTGCTGCATCTTGCTGCTCAGTGTCAGTTCTAGTATCCTCATCAGTGCTCACTATCACTGCTCATTGCATTGTGGTGTTCTGTATACTACAATAACATAGTAATATAGTAACATAGTTTTTGAGGTTGAATAGAGGCAAATTGCCCATCGTGTTCAACCTGTTTTAAGTTGTGATGATTCTACATACTTGCTGAATAATGTTTTATGACTAGTTAGCTACTATAACTCATGTTACCCCCGGATTAACCATGTTGATATTTTAAGTATTATAACCTTGGATAGCTTTTTCATTCAGAAATGTATCCATTCCTTTTTTAAATCCAATTACAGAGTCCGCCATTACCACCTTCCCTGGCAGGGAATTCCACATCCTGATTGCCCTAACAGTGAAGAAACCTTTCCTCCATTGCATTCTGAACTTTCCTCCAGTCGCAGCGAGTGACCACGTGTTCTTTTAATAAATAATTCCTCTGATAACTCTTTGTTATGTATCTTTACATATTTGAAGATATTAATAATATCTCCTCTTAGGCACCTCTTTTCTAGTGTATAAATATTCAGCCTAGTAAGTCTTTCCTTATAGTCCAGTACTTTTAGGCCTTTAATCAATTAAGTCTTCAGGATCTCTTACACTTCCATGAGCAGCATAGTAGTGCAATGGAAGCATGCTGGGCCCATAACCCAGAGGTTGATTGATCGAAACTATCCTCTGCTATGTGCATTTTTTTTTTTATAATTAAAGTAATCAAAAACTGGGATTGATATTTTGGCTCTTTTATTTTTACTTAAAGTACAATAACTTTTATCATTTTAATTTGTTTTAATAGTATATTGACAGCATTGTTTTCTTTAAAAAATCCACTTAATTTTCTTTACCCTATTACTGAAATGGTAATTGACAAAAACAAACTACATTGTCACCAGAAGAGCAATGCAAAATGTACAAGTGATATATGAAAATCATCTTCCATCTTGAATTTCAATGATGCATTGGGACAACAATTTGTGAGAAACATCTTCACCCATAAAGAAAGATTTTCTTAATTCCTTACCTGTGTGCTGATTAGATATCACCTTGTTTTCACATTAAACAGACTTCCCCATGAGGAAGCAGCAAGGATGCAGTGACGTTTCCTGGTGTCAACCTGTATTATTTCAGTAGACATTGAAATGAGGATGCATCTTTGATGCCTTTCCAATGAAGCAAGTTTATTTCAGTAATAGGTGAAAAACCATTCCTACAAAGGTGTTAATCAGAGACTTGGCTTTGTGGACACTTTTCAGAGAGCAAATTTGTTAGCATAAACATAAAATCAGAAAATGAAGAGCTGTTTAATCACTCAATTGGACTTTTCTGCCAGCATATTTTTTTTTCTCTGCAACCCACTGCTAAATTGTGCTTCCTAGCTGTTTTTTTATAAAATCACTTAATCAAATCTAACTCTGATTACATCAGAGAAGGCCAGGTACCCTACACCATAAGGGTTTTTTTTTTGAAATTTTGACTTGTCTACTTAAAGATCACCAAAATCTGATTACAAGGTCAATTACATCCCTGGGTGGGATTGAACCACCAACCTTTTGGTTAATAGCCAAACATGCTAACCGATTGCGCCACAGAGACACCTTGCAAAAGTCAATACTGACAAAGGCTAATAATCATTCATCTAGAACGTTTCCTAGAAAAACTTTAAAAAGTCAATAATCTGGAGAATTTTTGTAAGAAACACATTGGTACTTTCCCATGATGAGTGAGTGCTTCAGGATTTCTTGCACTTACATGGGCTATTAACCAAAAGGTTGGTGGTTCAATCCCACCCAGGGATGTAATTGACCTTGTCATCAGATTTTGGTGATCTTTAAGTAGACAAGTCAAAATTTCAAACCCCCTCTTATGGTGTAGGGTACCTGGCCTTCTCTGACGTAATCAGAGTTAGATTTAATTAAGTGATTTTATAAAAAACAGCTAGGAAGCACAATTTAGCAGTGGGTTGCAGAGAAAAAAATAACATTTTAAACCTACCGGTAATTTTTTTCTCTCGTAGTCCGTAGAGGACGATGGGGACTCCGTAAGGACCATGGGGGATAGACGGGCTCCGCAGCAGACATGGGCACTTTAAGAAAGACTTTAGATCTGGGTGTGCACTGGCTCCTCCCTCTATGCCCCTCCTCCATACCTCAGTTAGAGAAACTGTGCCCAGAGGAGACGGACAGTACGAGGAAAGGATTTTTGTTAATCCAAGGTCAAGATTCATACCAGCCACACCAATCACACCGTATAACTTGTGATATACTACCCAGTTAACAGTATGAAAACAACATAGCATCAGTCCAAGACCGATGAAAACTAACATATAACCCTTATGTAAGCAATAACTATATACAAGTCTTGCAGAAGTAGACCGCACTTGGGACGGGCACCCAGCATCCTCTACGGACTACGAGAAAAAGATTTACCGGTAGGTTTAAAATCTTATTTTCTCTTACGTCCTAGAGGATGCTGGGGACTCCGTAAGGACCATGGGGATTATACCAAAGCTCCCAAACGGGCAGGAGAGTGCGGATGACTCTGCAGCACCGATTGAGCAAACAGGAGGTCCTCCTCAGCCAGGGTATCAAACTTATAGAACTTTGCAAAGGTGTTTGAACCAACTTTGACCCACTGCTTGGATGACATCACCATATGCAAATCCATCTGCGGCAGGCCTTCCCCCAGGAATGCTTGCACTAGTTGTTGCATTTGGTTTGTTGTTTGGGGGTGCTTCAGTATTAGGCAGCCTTCTGCCCTCCCATGTTCATCTGAAAATATGTGTTCTCCCTGCAGTTGTTGTCCCCAGATGAGAGTTCCCTTGTGCTGCCTCAGTTGAATCTCCTTTACTTGACAGAGATGTGCCTGAGCAGCGGCCCTCCCCAGCCCTATCCCAAATCATACTTATTTTGCATAGGAGATACCATGGTCATGAAGATTGTTCTCCCAGGGTTAGGTTCATTCATTGCATTCTGGGTATGCTGACCCCTGTGATTTCCCCAAATGTGGGAAACTCAACTGCATTATTTGTGGTAGTGGGGGACTGTGTTTGTGCTTTCCTCTGGTCAGCTCTGGTAAAAGTCAGATTTCTTTGTCTCAGATCTTCCTCTAGCCTTGTTCTTCTTTCGAGAGTTCCCTTGTGCTGCCTCAGTTGGATCTCCTTCACTTGACAGGGGGGTGCCTGAGCAGCGACCCTCCCCAGCTCTAGCCCAACTCCTACTTACCTGCCAGGTGAGATACTATGATCATGAAGATGCTTCTCCCAGGGCAAGGCTCACCCATTGCACTCTGGGTGTGCTGCCCCTGCGATTTCCCCAAATGTGGGAAACTTGACTGCATAATTTGTGTTTCCCCTGGTCGGCTCTCATATAATTCAGATCTCTTTGTCTCAGGTCTCTCTCCAGCCTAGTTTGCTGTCTGTTTCCACTTCTTTTTTCTTGAGCCCCTCCCTTCTATACCCTTGTGCACTATCCTGACTTCTCCCGTCTGCTTACTTTGTGCCTTCCAACGCACAATGCAAACTACAGGTAGTGCTGCAGGGCCCACACCCTTTTACTTGCTTTACAGAGCAGCTCTGGAGCTGTTACAGTGCCCAGCTGCTGCAAGAAATCAGCTTGAATGCTTCAGGGGCTGGGGCATAGCCAACATGAGCCCCACACCGAAGGAGGGTGGAGGTGTTTAATGCGAACTAGGGGTCATCCAAGCGCCGCAAAAGGCCGCCATGCCCTGCACACCCCTTTATTCTTTTCATATGCAGACGAGGGTTGAAGCCAACTTTGACCCACTGCTTGGATGACATCACCATATTCAAATCCATCTGCTGCAGGCCTTCCCCCAGGAATGCTTGCACTAGTTGTTGCATTTGGTTTGTTGTTTGGGGGTGCTTCAGTATTAGGCAGCCTTCTGCCCTCCCATGTTCATCTGAAAATATGTGTTCTCCCTGCAGTTGTTGTCCCCAGATGAGAGTTCCCTTGTGCTGCCTCAGTTGAATCTCCTTTACTTGACAGAGATGTGCCTGAGCAGCGGCCCTCCCCAGCCCTATCCCAAATCATACTTATTTTGCATAGGAGATACCATGGTCATGAAGATTGTTCTCCCAGGGTTAGGTTCATTCATTGCATTCTGGGTATGCTGACCCCTGTGATTTCCCCAAATGTGGGAAACTCAACTGCATTATTTGTGGTAGTGGGGGACTGTGTTTGTGCTTTCCTCTGGTCAGCTCGGGTAAAAGTCAGATTTCTTTGTCTCAGATCTTCCTCTAGCCTTGTTCTTCTTTCGAGAGTTCCCTTGTGCTGCCTCAGTTGGATCTCCTTCACTTGACAGGGGGGTGCCCGAGCAGCGACCCTCCCCAGCTCTAGCCCAACTCCTACTTACCTGCCAGGTGAGATACTATGATCATGAAGATGCTTCTCCCAGGGCAAGGCTCACCCATTGCACTCTGGGTGTGCTGCCCCTGCGATTTCCCCAAATGTGGGAAACTTGACTGCATAATTTGTGTTTCCCCTGGTCGGCTCTCATATAATTCAGATCTCTTTGTCTCAGGTCTCTCTCCAGCCTAGTTTGCTGTCTGTTTCCACTTCTTTTTTCTTGAGCCCCTCCTTCTATACCCTTGTGCACTATCCTGACTTCTCCCGTCTGCTTACTTTGTGCCTTCCAACGCACAATGCAAACTACAGGTAGTGCTGCAGGGCCCACACCCTTTTACTTGCTTTACAGAGCAGCTCTGGAGCTGTTACAGTGCCCAGCTGCTGCAAGAAATCAGCTTGAATGCTTCAGGGGCTGGGGCATAGCCAACATGAGCCCCACACCGAAGGAGGGTGGAGGTGTTTAATGCGAACTAGGGGTCATCCAAGCGCCGCAAAAGACCGCCATGCCCTGCACACCCCTTTTTTCTTTTCATATGCAGACGAGGGTTGAAGCCAACTTTGACCCACTGCTTGGATGACATCACCATATGCAAATCCATCTGCTGCAGGCCTTCCCCCAGGAATGCTTGCACTAGTAGTTGCATTTGGTTTGTTGTTTGGGGGTGCTTCAGTTTTAGGCAGCCTTCTGCCCTCCCATGTTCATCTGAAAATATGTGTTCTCCCTGCAGTTGTTGTCCCCAGATGAGAGTTCCCTTGTGCTGCCTCAGTTGAATCTCCTTTACTTGACAGAGATGTGCCTGAGCAGCGGCCCTCCCCAGCCCTATCCCAAATCATACTTATTTTGCATAGGAGATACCATGGTCATGAAGATTGTTCTCCCAGGGTGACGTTCATTCATTGCATTCTGGGTATGCTGACCCCTGTGATTTAACCAAATGTGGGAAACTCGACTGCATTATTTGTGGTAGTGGGGGACTGTGTTTGTGCTTTCCTCTGGTCAGCTCTGGTAAAAGTCAGATTTCTTTGTCTCAGATCTTCCTCTAGCCTTGTTCTTCTTTCGAGAGTTCCCTTGTGCTGCCTCAGTTGGATCTCCTTCACTTGACAGGGGGTGCCCAAGCAGCAATCCTCCACAGCTCTAGCCCAACTCCTACTTACCTGCCAGGTGAGATACTATGATCTTCACTGTTAGGGCAATCAGGATGTGGAATACCCTGCCAGGGAAGGTGGTAATGGTGGACTCTGTAATTGGATTTAAAAAAGGAATGGATACATTTCTGAATGAAAAAGCTATCCAAGGTTATAATACTTAAAATATCAACATGGTTAATCCGGGGGTAACATGAGTTGTAGTAGTTAACTAGTCATAAAACATTATTCAGCAAGTATGTAGAATCATCACAACTTAAAACAGGTTGAACACGATGGGCAATTTGCCTCTTTTCAACCTCAAAAACTATATTACTATATGTTACTATATTACTATGTTACTGTAGTATACAGAACACCACAATGTAATGAGCAGTGATAGTGAGCACTGATGAGGATACTAGAACTGACACTGAGCAGCAAAATGCAGCACTGGACTATTAGTAATGTACTGTAGTATGCTGAGCACCACAATGCAGCACAAGACAATGAGCAGTGATACTGAGCACTGATGAGGATACTACTGAGAACTGACACTGAGCAGGAGAGACACACTACTAGTATTACTGAGCAGCAATAAGTAACCACTGATACTGAGCACTGATATTGAGATTTCCACTGAGAGAACATAGCCACGTCCTCTCCACTCTCTCTTCAATGCACGAGTAAAAATGGCGGCAACGCGCAGCTCTTTATATGAAATCCGAATCTCGCGAGAATCCGACAGCGGGATGATGACATTTTCCCTTGTTCAGGTTTTCCGAGTCAGGCGGGAACAACCGAGCCTGCCTCGGACCAGTGTAAACCACGTGGAGTTCGTGGGGAATTCGGTTCTCGGAGAACCGAACCCGCTCCTCTCTACCTTATACCCATAATTTTTTTTATTTTCAATCTAAGCCCCTGCAGTTTTCTGTAAGCATCTGCTTCGCTATGATGATCAACAAGTCACAAGGGCAAACACTCAGGGCTTGAGGCGTAGATCTTAGGACCAGCTGCTACAAGCATGGCAGAGCTGTCACTATCACTGGTGACACCCAGAGAGGTGGCGAAGGAGATTGTAATGCAGTGCGCGCAGATAAGCAGCGCAATGGTAAAAAGGAGGCATGGTTTCATAGGTAGGGGCGTGGCCTGGTGGCCTGAATCTACATTTTGTTGCTCCGGGTGTCCCGGGGGTTGGGGGCTGCACCCGGGGACTAGTGTGTGAGCGGTGCTGGCTCCTGCACAGTGACAGGACATGGCCACCCAGCATGACACCTCCCTTCTTGACCATGCTGTAATTGCAGTCGCACTGCAGTTCAGCGTGATCATAAAAAATGGTGTAGCCTTCTGCTGGTGCAGACTGTATGTGCGCGCAGGAAGCCGCCACCATTTTTGTGATCACAGCGGCTGAATGTGATGTCATACAGCCGCTGTGACCACGCCCCCTGTGTCTCCTCCGTTGCAGACCCCATTTTGAAGCCTTGCCCCCGCACCGCTCCATCCCTGACTTGGAAATGGAGTGTTGCTGACCCCCCTCTCCCCCCCTGCCCCGATTGACAGGCAGAGGCGATCGCATTCTCTGCGGGGTGCCGCAGAAAATGCAGGCACATGCGTATGCTCTTAGCAATTTTTGCAGTTGGATCGCTTATTGTGATTGCAACCCAACCTGAATCAGGCCCTATTACCTATCACAATGCGCTGCGGGCAGTACAAAATTGGTTTAATATGGGAGAAAAACCCCCAGACCTGTGCTCCTTAACTGTACCTGGTGGCTTGTGGAGCGGCTGCCCAGTAATCAGTGTCCACGCCAGTGCGCACACGGTCCACCCCCTACGGCCACGCTCCCCCTCATCAGCGGCCTCGTGATCCGGAAGGGCGGTGTGTGTGTGACTGACCTTAGGAAGAAACCGGAGCCTCCGCTGCAGTGATCCAGCAACCAGGGCACGGGAGTATACAGCGCCGCTGGGAGTGATGAAGCTGCAGTAAAGATGTCTATTAGACCTAGCCTGCTGCAGCCCTTGTAGATTCTCATAAAAAAAGTTCTTATTTTCTTGTCAAAATTTATAGCTAAGAATAGGCTGCCTGAGGCAGGCCCCTGTTAAGTGGCCTGCTACTGAAGGCACCAACTACAAACTGAGCTCCCTGTTCATGGAAGCGGGGTTATAGAGGAGAATGCGCTGAGCATCTTGGGAACAGTCAAAAGCTTTGAGCCGGTTGGTGCCTCAGATCAAGATCCTACTCTACACCCCAATGTGAATCCTTGTGGAGTCCAGTGTACCCCACAGAAGAAATTAATGTGTCACACCCATTGGCAGCAACCTTAGAATAGCTGCTGACGGGCACAATTGAGAAAGGAAGGGGGGGGGGGACATTTGAATCCAGCACATAGATGCAATTCAAATATGTAATTTGAACCTTCCTATTTTAAAATATAATGGATGAACCTCACCCTGTGAGAACAATCTTCATGATATAGAGATCTCATATGCAAAATAAGTATGAGTTGGGATAGGGCTGGGGAGGGTGGCTGCTCGGGCAAGCCCCTCCCCCGTCAAGTTAAGGAGATTCAACTGAGGAGGCACAAGGGAACTCTCGTCTGGGGACAACAACTGCAGGGAGACCACATCTTTTCAGATGAACATGGGAGGGCGGAAGGCTGCCTAATACTGAAGCACCATCAAATATCAAACCATATGCAATAACTAGTACAAGCATTCCTGGGGGAAGGTCTGCAGGAGACGAATTTGCATACGGTGATGTCATCCAAGCAGTGGGCCAAAGTTGGCTGGAACCCTCATCTGCATATGAAAAGAGAAAAGGGTTATGCAGGGCATGGCGGCCTTTTGCGGCGCTTGGATGACCCCTAGTTCGCATTAAACACCTCCACCCTCCTTTGGTGTGGGGCTCATGTTGGCTATGCCCCAGCCCCTGAAGCATTCAAGCTGATTTCTTGCAGCAGCTGGGCACTGTAACAGCTCCAGAGCTGCTCTGTAAGGCAAATAAAAGGGTGTGGGCCCTGCAGCACTACCTGTAGTTCGCATTGTGCGTTGGAAGGCACAAAGTAAGCAGACGGGAGAAGTCAGGATAGTGCGCAAGGGCATAGAAGGGAGCGGCTCAAGAAAAGAGAAGTGGAAACAGACAGCAAACTAGGCTGGAGAGAGACCTGAGACAAAGAGATCTGAATTATACGAGAGTCGACCAGGGGAAACACAAATTATGCAGTCAAGTTTCCCACATTTGGGGAAATCGCAGGGGCAGCACACCCAGAGTGCAATGGGTGAGCCTTGCCCTGGGAGAAGCACCTTCAAGATCATAGTATCTCACCTGGCAGGTAAGTAGGAGTTGGGCTAGAGCTGGGGAGGGTCGCTGCTCGGGCACCCCCCTGTCAAGTGAAGGAGATCCAACTGAGGCAGCACAATGGAACTCTCGAAAGAAGAACAAGGCTAGAGGAAGATCTGAGACAAAGAAATCTGACTTTTACCAGAGCTGAACAGCGGAAAACACAAACACAGTCCCCCACTACCACAAATAATGCAGGCGAGTTTCCCACATTTGGGGAAATCACAGGGGTCAGCATACCCAGAATGCAATGAATGAACCTCACCCTGGGTGAACAATTTTCATGACCATGGTGTCTCCTATGCAAAATAAGTATGATTTGGGATAGGGCTGGGGAGGGCCGCTGCTCAGGCACATCTCTGTCAAGTAAAGGAGATTCAACTGAGGCAGTACAAGGGAACTCTCATCTGGGGACAACAACTGCAGGGAGAACACATATTTTCAGATGAACATGGGAGGGCAGAAGGCTGCCTAATACTGAAGCACCCCCAAACAACAAACCAAATGCAACAACTAGTGCAAGCATTCCTGGGGGAAGGCCTGCAGCAGATGGATTTGCATATGGTGATGTTATCCAAGCAGTGGGTCAAAGTTGGCTTCAACCCTCATCTGCATATGAAAAGAGAAAAGGGGCGTGCAGGGCATGGCAGCCTTTTGCGGTGCTTGGATGACCCCTAGATCGCATTAAACACCCCCACCCTCCTTTGGTGTGGGGCTCATGTTGGCCATGCCCCATCCCATGAAGCATTCAAGCTGATTTCTTGCAGCAGCTGGGCACTGTAACAGCTCCAGAGCTGCTCTGTAAGGCAAGTAAAAGGGTGTGGGCCCTGCAGCACTACCTGTAGTTTGCATTGTGCATTGGAAGGCACAAAGTAAGCAGACGGGAGGAGAAGTCAGGATAGTGCACAAGGGTATAGAAGGTAGGGGCTCAAGAAAAAAGAAGTGGAAACAGACAGCAAACTAGGCTGGAGAGAGACCTGAGACAAAGAGATCTGAATTATACGAGAGCCGACCAGAGGAAACACAAATTATGCAGTCAAGTGTCCCACATTTGGGGAAATCGTAGGAGCAGCACACCCAGAGTGCAATGGGTGAGCTTTGCCCTGGGAGAAGCACCGTCCTGATTATAGTATCTCACCTGGGTGTGCTGCCCCTGCGATTTCCCCAAATGTGGGAAACTTGACTGCATAATTTGTGTTTCCCCTGGTCGGCTCTCATATAATTCAGATCTCTTTGTCTCAGGTCTCTCTCCAGCCTAGTTTGCTGTCTGTTTCCACTTCTTTTTTCTTGAGCCCCTCCCTTCTATACCCTTGTGGACTATCCTGACTTCTCCTCCTGTCTGCTTACTTTGTGCCTTCCAATGCACAATGCAAACTACAGGTAGTGCTGCAGGGCCCACACCCTTTTACTTGCCTTACAGAGCAGCTCTGGAGCTGTTACAGTGCCAAGCTGCTGCAAGAAATCAGCTTGAATGCTTCAGGGGCTGGGGCATGGCCAACATGAGCCCCACACCGAAGGAGGGTGGGGGTGTTTAATGCGAACTAAGGGTCATCCAAGCGCCGCAAAAGGCCGCCATGCCCTGCATACCCCTTTTCTCTTTTCATATGCAGATGAGGGTTCCAGCCAACTTTGGCCCACTGCTTGGATGACATCACTGTATGCAAATCCGTCTTCTGCAGACCTTCCCCCAGGAATGCTTGTACTAGTTGTTGCATTTGGTTTGTCGTTTGGGGGTGCTTCAGTATTAGGCAGCCTTCTGCCCTCCCATGTTTATCTGAAAATATGTGTTCTCACTGCAGTTGTTGTCCCCAGATGGGAGTTCCCTTGTGCTGCCTCAGTTGAATCTCCTTTACTCTACAACTTTTAAAACTTAGCAAAAGTGTTTACTAAATAGCTGCTCGGCAAAGTTGCAATGCCGAGACTCCCTGACCAGCTGCCCAGGATGAACCCACCTTTCTAGTAGAATGGGTCTTCACCTAATTCAGTAACGGCAATCCTGCCGTGGAATGAGCATGCTGAATCTTACCACAGATCCAGCGCATAATGGTCTACATGGAAGCAGGACACCCAATCCTGTTGGGAGCATACAGGACAAACAGAGCCTCTGTTTTCCTAATCTGAACCGTTCTGGTGACATAAATTTTCAAAGTTCTGACCACAGCCAGAGACTTTGACTCAACGAAGGTGTCAGTGGCCAAAGGCACCATGTGGAAAGATGAACCACCTTCGGCAGAAATTGTTGACGTGTCCTCAATTCTGCTCTATCTTCATGAAAGATCAAATAAAGGCTCTTGTGATACTGCATGGTTTGTACTGTTTTCCATGTGCTCCCAGATCTTTCAAGAAAGAAGCATGGTCAAGAAAGTTATGTTTGAAAAGAAACAACATTTACTGTCATTGTTATAGAATTTGGGAGAAAAAACAAGAAGAAATCTGCACTGTTGACGCACTGGACAGAATGAATGAATCATAAAATATAACCTTTATTAAGTATGTATTAAAATTGGATAAATATTAATATTATTATCCCAAACTGCAGTGAAACATAAAGGTTAAAATCACAGAACTAACATACATGTGCATAAGAAGAATAAAGAGATGTGAAAAAAAGGTTTAAAAAGCGTGTCCGTGTGTGATTATTTTTGAAGGCACAACCCTGGCGGGGTTGTTTATATAGATATATATGTTGCTAATAATCACTTTCTAGCGTAATGTTATTAAATAGCTGTTAGTATCTATGTCGTCAGGTACCACTGGGTCGTATCCTATATACTCCTGTGGGAAACTTGACTGCATAATTTGTGTTTCCCCTGGTCGGCTCTCGTATAATTCAGATCTCTTTGTCTCAGGTCTCTCTCCAGCCTAGTTTGCTGTCTGTTTCCACTTCTCTTTTCTTGAGCCGCTGCCTTCTATGCCCTTGTGCACTCTCCTGACTTCTCCTGTCTGCTTACTTTGTGCCTTCCAACGCACAATGCAAACTACAGGTAGTGCTGCAGGGCCCACACCCTTTTACTTGCCTTACAGAGCAGCTCTGGAGCTGTTACAGTGCCCAGCTGCAGCAAGAAATCAGCTTGAATGCTTCAGGGGCTGGGGCATAGCCAACATGAGCCCCACACCGACGGAGGGTGGAGGTGTTTAATGCGAACTAGGGGTCAGCCAAGCGCCGCAAAAGGCCGCTATGCCCTGCATGCCCCTTTTCTCTTTTCATATGCAGACGAGGGTTGAAGCCAACTTTGACCCACTGCTTGGATGACATCACCATATGCAAATCCATCTGCGGCAGGCCTTCCCCCAGGAATGCTTGCACTAGTTGTTGCATTTGGTTTGTTGTTTGGGGGTGCTTCAGTATTAGGCAGCCTTCTGCCCTCCCATGTTCATCTGAAAATATGTGTTCTCCCTGCAGTTGTTGTCCCCAGATGAGAGTTCCCTTGTGCTGCCTCAGTTGAATCTCCTTTACTTGACAGATGTGCCTGAGCAGCGGCCCTCACCAGCCCTATCCCAAATCATACTTATTTTGCATAGGAGATACCATGGTCATGAAGATTGTTCTCCCAGGGTTAGGTTCATTCATTGCGTTCTGGGTATGCTGACCTCTGTGATTTCCCCAAATGTGGGAAACTCGACTGCATTATTTGTGGTAGTGGGGGACTGTGTTTGTGCTTTCCTCTGGTCTGCTCTGGTAAAAGTCAGATTTCTTTGTCTCAGATCTTCCTCTAGCCTTGTTCTTCTTTCAAGAGTTCCATTGTGCTGCCTCAGTTGGATCTCCTTCACTTGACAGGGGGGTGCCCGAGCAGCGACCCTCCCCAGCTCTAGCCCAACTCCTACTTACCTGCCAGGTGAGATACTATGATCATGAAGTTGCTTCTCCCAGGGCAAGGCTCACCCATTGCACTCTGGGTGTGCTGCCCCTGCGATTTCCCCAAATGTGGGAAACTTGACTGCATAATTTGTGTTTCCCCTAGTCGGCTCTCATATAATTCAGATCTCTTTGTCTCAGGTCTCTCTCCAGCCTAGTTTGCTGTCTGTTTCCACTTCTTTTTTCTTGAGCCCCTCCCTTCTACACCCTTGTGCACTATCCTGACTTCTCCTCCTGTCTGCTTACTTTGTGCCTTCCGATGCACAATGCAAACTACAGGTAGTGCTGCAGGGCCCACACCCTTTTACTTGCCTTACAGAGCAGCTCTGGAGCTGTTACAGTGCCAAGCTGCTGCAAGAAATCAGCTTGAATGCTTCAGGGGCTGGGGCATGGCCAACATGAGCCCCACACCGAAGGAGGGTGGGGGTGTTTAATGCGAACTAAGGGTCATTCAAGCGCCGCAAAAGGCCGCCATGCCCTGCATACCCCTTTTCTCTTTTCATATGCAGATGAGGGTTCCAGCCAACTTTGGCCCACTGCTTGGATGACATCACTGTATGCAAATCCGTCTTCTGCAGACCTTCCCCCAGGAATGCTTGTACTAGTTGTTGCATTTGGTTTGTTGTTTGGGGTGCTTCAGTATTAGGCAGCCTTCTGCCCTCCCATGTTCATCTGAAAATATGTGTTCTCCCGGCAGTTGTTGTCCCCAGATGAGAGTTCCCTTGTGCTGCCTCAGTTGAATCTCCTTTACTTGACAGAGATGTGCCTGAGCAGCGGCCCTCCCCAGCCCTATCCCAAATCATACTTATTTTGCATAGGAGATACCATTGTCATGAAGATTGTTCTCCCAGGGTAACGTTCATTCATTGCATTCTGGGTATGCTGACCCCTGTGATTTCCCCAAATGTGGGAAACTTGACTGCTTTATTTGTGGTAGTGGGGGACTGTGTTTGTGCTTTCCTCTGGTCAGCTCTGGTTAAAGTCAGATTTCTTTGTCTCAGATCTTCCTCTAGCCTTGTTCTTTTTTTGAGAGTTTCCTTGTGCTGCCTCAGTTTGATCTCCTTCACTTGACAGGGGGGTACCCGAGCAGCGACCCTCCCCAGCTCTAGCCCAACTCCTACATACCTGCCAGGTGAGATACTATGATCATGAAGGTGCTTCTCCCAGGGCAAGGCTCACCCATTGCACTCTGGGTGTGCTGCTCCTGCGATTTCCCCAAATGTGGGAAACTTGACTGCATAATTTGTGTTTCCCCTGGTCGGCTCTCGTATAATTCAGATCTCTTTGTCTCAGGTCTCTCTCCAGCCTAGTTTGCTGTCTGTTTCCACTTCTCTTTTCTTGAGCCGCTGCCTTCTATGCCCTTGTGCACTCTCCTGACTTCTCCTGTCTGCTTACTTTGTGCCTTCCAACGCACAATGCAAACTACAGGTAGTGCTGCAGGGCCCACACCCTTTTACTTGCCTTTCAGAGCAGCTCTGGAGCTGTTACAGTGCCCAGCTGCTGCAAGAAATCAGCTTGAATGCTTCAGGGGCTGGGGCATAGCCAACATGAGCCCCACACCGACGGAGGGTGGAGGTGTTTAATGCAAACTAAGGGTCATCCAAGCGCCGCAAAAGGCCGCCATGCCCTGCATACCCCTTTTCTCTTTTCATATGCAGATGAGGGTTCCAGCCAACTTTGGCCCACTGCTTGGATGACATCACCGTATGCAAATCCGTCTTCTGCAGACCTTTTCCCAGGAATGCTTGTACTAGTTGTTGCATTTGGTTTGTTGTTTGGGGGTGCTTCAGTATTAGGCAGCCTTCTGCTCTCCCATGTTCATCTGAAAATATGTGTTCTCCCTGCAGTTGTTGTCCCCAGATGAGAGTTCCCTTGTGCTGCCTCAGTTGAATCTCCTTTACTTGACAGAGATGTGCCTGAGCAGCGGCCCTCCCCAGCCCTATCCCAAATCATACTTATTTTGCATAGAAGATACCATTGTCATGAAGATTGTTCTCCCAGGGTGAGGTTCATTCATTGCATTCTGGGTATGCTGACCCCTGTGATTTCCCCAAATGTGGGAAACTCGACTGCATTATTTGTGGTAGTGGGGGACTGTGTTTGTGCTTTCCTCTGGTCAGCTCTGGTAAAAGTCAGATTTCTTAGTCTCAGATCTACCTCTAGCCTTGTTCTTTTTTTGAGAGTTTCCTTGTGCTGCCTCAGTTGGATCTCCTTCACTTGACAGGGGGGTGCCCGAACAGCGACCCTCCCCAGCTCTAGCCCAACTCCTACTTACCTGCCAGGTGAGATACTATGATCAGGAAGGTGCTTCTCCCAGGGCAATGCACTCTGGGTGTGCTGCTCCTACGTGTTCCCCAAATGTGGGACACTTGATTACATAATTTGTGTTTCCTCTGGTCGGCTCTCGTATAATTCAGATCTCTTTGTCTCAGGTCTCTCTCCAGCCTAGTTTGCTGTCTGTTTCCACTTCTCTTTTCTTGAGCCGCTCCCTTCTATGCCCTTGTGCACTATCCTGACTTCTCCCGTCTGCTTTCTTTGTGCCTTCCAACGCACAATGCAAACTACAGGTAGTGCTGCAGGGCCCACACCCTTTTACTTGCTTTACAGAGCAGCTCTGGAGCTGTTACAGTGCCCAGCTGCTGCAAGAAATCAGCTTGAATGCTTCAGGGGCTGGGGCATAGCCAACATGAGCCCCACACCGAAGGAAGGTGGAGGTGTTTAATGCGAACTAGGGGTCATCCAAGCGCCGCAAAAGGCCGCCATGCCCTGCACACCCCTTTTTTATTTTCATATGCAGACGAGGGTTGAAGCCAACTTTGACCCACTGCTTGGATGACATCACCATATGCAAATCCATCTGCTGCAGGCCTTCCCCCAGGAATGCTTGCACTAGTAGTTGCATTTGGTTTGTTGTTTGGGGGTGCTTCAGTATTAGGCAGCCTTCTGCCCTCCCATGTTCATCTGAAAATATGTGTTCTCCCTGCAGTTGTTGTCCCCAGATGAGAGTTCCCTTGTGTTGCCTCAGTTGAATCTCCTTTACTTGACAGAGATGTGCCTGAGCAGCGGCCCTCCCCAGCCCTATCCCAAATCATACTTATTTTGCATAGGCGATACCATGGTCATGAAGATTGTTCTCCCAGGGTGAGGTTCATTCATTGCACTCTGGGTATGCTGACCCCTGTGATTTCCCCAAATGTGGGAAACTCGACTGCATTATTTGTGGTAGTGGGGGACTGTGTTTGTGCTTTCCTCTGGTCAGCTCTGGTAAAAGTCAGATTTCTTTGTCTCAGATCTTCCTCTAGCCTTGTTCTTCTTTCGAGAGTTCCCTTGTGCTGCCTCAGTTGAATCTCCTTCACTTGACAGGGGGTGCCCGAGTAGCAATCCTCCACAGCTCTAGCCCAACTCCTACTTACCTGCCAGGTGAGATACTATGATCTTCACTGTTAGGGCAATCAGGATGTGGAATTCCCTGCCAGGGAAGGTGGTAATGGCGGACTCTGTAATTGGATTTAAAAAAGGAATGGATACATTTCTGAATGAAAAAGCTATCCAAGGTTATAATACTTAAAATATCAACATGGTTAATCCGGGGGTAACATGAGTTATAGTAGCTAACTAGTCATAAAACATTATTCAGCAAGTATGTAGAATCATCACAACTTAAAACAGGTTGAACACGATGGGCAATTTGCCTCTATTCAACCTCAAAAACTATGTTACTATATGTTACTATATTACTATGTTACTGTAGTATACAGAACACCACAATGTAATGAGCAGTGATAGTGAGCACTGATGAGGATACTAGAACTGACACTGAGCAGCAAGATGCAGCACTGGACTATTAGTAATGTACTGTAGTATGCTGAGCACCACAATGCAGCACAAGACAATGAGCAGTGATACTGAGCACTGATGAGGATACTACTGAGAACTGACACTGAGCAGGAGAGACACACTACTAGTATTACTGAGCAGCAATAAGTAACCACTGATACTGAGCACTGATATTGAGATTTCCACTGAGAGAACATAGCCACGTCCTCTCCGCTCTCTCTTCAATGCACGAGTAAAAATGGCGGCAACGCGCAGCTCTTTATATGGAATCCGAATCTCGCGAGAATCCGACAGCGGGATGATGACATTTTCCCTTGTTCAGGTTTTCCGAGTCAGGCGGGAACAACCGAGCCTGCCTCGGACCAGTGTAAACCACGTGGAGTTCGTCGGGAATTCGGTTCTCGGAGAACCGAACCCGCTCCTCTCTACCTTATACCCATCAATTTTTTTATTTTCAATCTAAGCCCCTGCAGTTTTCTGTAAGCATCTGCTTCGCTATGATGATCAACAAGTCACAAGGGCAAACACTCAGGGCTTGAGGCGTAGATCTTAGGACCAGCTGCTACAAGCATGGCAGAGGTGTCACTATCACTGGTGACACCCAGAGAGGTGGCGAGGGAGATTGTAATGCAGTGCGCGCAGATAAGCAGTGCAATGGTAAAAAGGAGGCATGGTTTCATAGGTAGGGGCGTGGCCTGGTGGCCTGAATCTACATTTTGTTGCTCCGGGTGTCCCGGGGGTTGGGGGCTGCACCCGGGGACTAGTGTGTGTGCGGTGCTGGCTCCTGCACAGTGACAGGGCATGGCCACCCAGCATGACGCCTCCATTCTTGACCATGCTGTAATTGCAGTCGCACTGCAGTTCAGCGTGATCATAAAAAATGGTGTAGCCTCCTGCTGGTGCAGACTGTATGTGCGCGCAGGAAGCCGCCACCATTTTTGTGATCACAGCGGCTGAATGTGATGTCATACAGCCGCTGTGACCACGCCCCCTGTGTCTCCTCCGCTGCAGACCCCATTTTGAAGCCTTGCCCCCGCACCGCTCCATCCCTGACTTGGAAATGGAGTGTTGTTGACCCCCCTCTCCCCCCCCCCGCCCCGATTGACAGGCAGAGGCGATCGCATTCTCTGCGGGGTGCCGCAGAAAATGCAGGCACATGCGTATGCTCTTAGCAATTTTTGCAGTTGGATCGCTTATTGTGATTGCAATCCAACCTGAATCAGGCCCTATTACCTATCACAATGCGCTGCGGGCAGTACAAAATTGGGATAATATAGGAGTAAAACTCCCAGACCTGTGCTCCTTAACTGTACCTGGTGGCTAGTGGAGCGGCTGCCCAGTAATCAGTGTCCACGCCAGTGCGCACACGGTCCACCCCCTACGGCCACGATCCCCTTCATCAGCGGCCCCGTGATCCGGAAGGGCGGTGTGTGTGTGACTGACCTTAGGAAGAAACTGGAGCCTCCGCTGCAGTGACCCAGCAACCAGGGCACGGGAGTATACAGCGCCGCTGGGAGTGATGAAGCTGCAGTAAAGATGTCTATTAGACCTAGCCTGCTGCAGCCCTTGTAGATTCTCATAAAACAAGTTCTTCTTTTCTTGTCAAAATTAATAGCTAAGATTAGGCTGCCTGAGGCAGGCCCCTGTTAAGTGGCCTGCTACTGAAGGCACCAACTACAAACTGAGCTCCCTGTTCATGGAAGCGGGGTTATAGAGGAGGATGCGCTGAGCATCTTGGGAACAGTCAAAAGCTTTGAGCCGGTTGGTGCCTCAGATCAAGATCCTACTCTACACCCCAATGTGAATCCTTGTGGAGTCCAGTGTACCCCACAGAAGAAATTAATGTGTCACACCCATTGGCAGCAACCTTAGAATAGCTGCTGACGGGCACAATTGAGAAAGGAAGGGGGGGGGGATATTTGAATCCAGCACATAGATGCAATTCAAATATGTAATTTGTACCTTCCTATTTTAAAATATAATGGATGAACCTCACCCTGTGAGAACAATCTTCATGATCAAGAGATCTCATATGCAAAATAAGTATGAGTTGGGATAGGGCTGGGGAGGGTGGCTGCTCGGGCAGCCCCTCCCCCGTCAAGTTAAGGAGATTCAACTGAGGACGCACAAGGGAACTCTCGTCTGGGGACAACAACTGCAGGGAGACCACATCTGTTCAGATGAACATGGGAGGGTGGAAGGCTGCCTAATATTGAAGCACCATCAAATATCAAACCATATGCAACAACTAGTACAAGCATTCCAGGGGGAAGGTCTGCAGAAGACGGATTTGCATACGGTGATGTCATCCAAGCAGTGGGCCAAAGTTGGCTGGAACCCTCATCTGCATATGAAAAGAGAAAAGGGGCATGCAGGGCATGGCGGCCTTTTGCGGTGCTTGGATGACCCCTAGTTCGCATTAAACACCCCCACCCTCCTTTGGTGTGGGGCTCATGTTGGCCATGCCCCATCCCCTGAAGCATTCAAGCTGATTTCTTGCAGCAGCTGGGCACTGTAACAGCTCCAGAGCTGTTCTGTAAGGCAAGTAAAAGGGTGTGGGCCCTGCAGCACCACTGTCATGCCTTCAGCATTTGCTTTGTGTAGATCTGATTACTTTTACTACAGAAAGTTGTATTATTGCCCCATCTAGTGGTCAGTCCCATCAATTAATTTGACCCTCATAGCCTCTTGTAGCCAGTCTTGCAATGCATTCTGGGATGAAGAAGCTGGGATCAGCCTTTCTACTTCCCTCATGGTCCCAGACAGTCATGCTTTACATGGGTCCAACTCTCATATAGCATTCGATGGTGAGTTTGTATATTAAATGTCTCATCTCAACCTGTTTAGCCAGTGAGTAATGTTAGCTGCACTGTAGTTTATACTTGCACATGTAATCACATGTTTGCACAGCCTATGTTATATGTACTTGTGTATATCCATTTTGCTTTTCACATGCATATCATAATTGCATATTCTTGTTTCATTAACAGTTTTACCTCATTATCACATATCATCATATCGTATTGTACATCAAATCAACGCATCATATCTGTGATCCCTTTACTGAATAATAAAACACCGTTCTACAAACACCTCTTCTGAACAGATTATTGAAAAGTAAAGGTGGTTATACTGTAGGCTTCAAATTTGCCAGAAAGGGCTTAGTGAGAGGCTGAACAGTAAAACATCGAATGCTACAAGCAGATGGACTCTCTAACACTGACTCCGTCAGTAAATCATTGCCTGTCAGCAGTGGGGACATATACTGACTTACAGAGCCGTTACACTGCCAGCCACAGCTATCTGCATATGACAGCCACACAGTTTCTATACAGTCTACCAACTATGGCAGCTCAGCAATAGGAGTACCGCCATTTGACTACACAGAAACCTGTACAAGTCAGTGCAGCCACGCTTATAAGGCAACACAACAGTCTCTTCACAGTCAAGCAGCTTCATAACAGTTCAAAGATACTGACTCCTCAGAGATCTGCGACCAGTCTGAACAGTTACTTGCAGACAGCATTACAGCAGTCTCTACACAATCAAACATCTCTACCAGATCACCATGTCACAGAAAACGATATCCTCATACAAAACAAGGTCCCAAGTCTCTGGTTCCTCCAAATCCTTGTCTGTCAGTAATGCAGCCATCATGGCACGTGCAAAAGCGGAAGCCGCAAAAGTAAGGGCTAACTTTGCCGAGCAGGAGATGCAATTAAAAATCGAGAGCAAACGCTTAGAAGCAATCGGCGAGAAGCTCGCTGCAGAGAAGGAGGCAGCGGCTGCCATAGCTGAAGCAGAAATCTTGGAGACTGCAGAACTCCCTGATATAAGAAGAACCAATGTACTTGACACAGAGAATGGATCTCAGGATTCACTGCAACGCACATCAGAATACGTACGTCAAGTCTCAAAAAGGAGTAGCAACCCTCCATCTTTACAAGGTACGCATTCAGACCTCATGCAAACAAATCAAGTACACTCTACAGCGCCACCACCAGTGGACAACAGACCACACATTTGCAAGCAAGAGAATCCTAGACACTGTGAACCTATGAGGGACAACTCTTCCCCACCTCAGATGTCTGAATCTGCAAACTCCAAGAAAGACACAGCCTACTTCACACAGAAGCGGTGTGATACCAACCGTCGAGAACCAGACAACACTAACAGGTATGACTACACACCATATACCTACCGTGTTAATGTACCGACATCTCCAAGAGCCAATCAGGACACATTAGACTTTGCTAAATTTCTCACCCGCCGTGAATTAGTCACGATTAGTATTTCAAAGTTCAATGATCGCCCTGAGAACTTCAGAGCCTGGCAGTCCTCTTTTCAAAACGCTATCAGAGGAATAGACCTTTCACATAGTGAAGAGATAGACCTCTTAATTAAATGGCTTGGGAATGAATCTGCAGAACATGCTAGAAGGATAAGAGTGATTAACATTAACCACCCTGAGAATGGACTTAGGATGATCTGGGATAGACTTAATGAGTGCTATGGCTCACCAGAGATAATAGAGAGTGCTCTGTTCAAAAGAATAGACGATTTCCCCAGGTTACCCAACAAAGGCTATCAGAGACTCAGAGAACTAAGTGACTTACTAAAAGAACTTCAAGTAGCTAAATGTGAGGGAGATTTACCAGGACTTGCCTTCCTTGACACAGCCAGAGGCGTTAACCCTATAGTGCAGAAACTACCGTATAATCTGCAGGAACAATGGATCAACCATGGCTCCAAATATAAGCGGCAGAACAAAGTGCAATTTCCACCATTCTCAGTTTTCGTGGACTTTGTACACCAGCAAGCTATGACCAGGAATGATCCTAGTTTTGCCTTTACCTTGACAAATACTGCACCTATGGTACCTAACCCCCGCAAAACATCAGTTGCAGTTCACAAGACTAATGTGCATTATTCAGATTCTTTCCGCAGGTCTACCAGCTTTAATCGCCAAGAGACCACAGACAAAGATCCAGCCAAGCAATGTCCTCTGCATCACAAACCGCATCCTCTCCTGAAATGCAGAACCTTCAGAGAAAAGTCCCTGGAGAACCGCAAAGCCTTCTTAAAGGAGAATAGGATCTGCTACAAGTGCTGTTCCTCCACATCACACCTCGCCAAGGACTGCAAGGTTAGTGCTAACTGCACAGAATGCCACAGCACAGACCACAATACCGCTCTACACCCTGGTCCTCCCCCATGGGCTTTGCAACACAGTTATACCGATACAGAGCATGGCGGGGAGCACAGTGTAGAACAAAAAGACACTGTTGCAGTCACACCAGAAATAACTTCACAATGTACCGAAGTCTGCAAAGATGCCATTAGCGGTAGATCCTGCTCCAAAATATGTTTAGTCAAAGTTTACCCCAAAGGCCATCCAGACAAAGCCGTTAAACTTTATGCAATCCTAGATGACCAAAGTAACAGGTCTCTAGCCAGATCAATCCTCTTTGAGACCTTTAATGTTAAAGGACCCAGCACTCCTTACTCCTTAAGATCCTGCGCAGGGAGTTTTGAGACAACAGGAAGGAGAGCAACTGGCTATCAAATTGAGTCCTTGGATGGGAAGACATGTCTCTCTTTACCAACTATCACAGAGTGTGACGAGATTCCAGACAATAGGAGTGAGATTCCTACACCAGATGTAGCTAAACACCATACACATTTGAAACGCATAGCACATCTGATACCAGAACTGGATCCACATGCCCAAATAAATCTACTCATTGGGAGGGATATCCTACAAGTCCACAAAGCCAGAAGTCAGATTAATGGTCCACATAACGCACCTTACGCTCAAAGACTGGATCTGGGATGGGTAATAATAGGAGAAGTATGTCTTGGAGATGTGCATAAACCAGATTCTGTCAACAGCATGCTTACCTGTACTTTAGAAAATGGACGCCCTTCTCTATTCCAGCCATGTCATAACCATTTCCTCATAAAGGAATTACCACACTGTACCTTCATAGACTCAACTAGTGACAACCATATCTGTGACAACTATCAAGATCATCTGGGACACGCAGTCTTCCAGAGAACAAAGAAGGATGACCAGGTGGCAATGTCCATAGAGGACAAACTATTCTTGGAAATAATGGAGAAAGGACTAGTCAAGGATGATGCCAACAGCTGGGTTGCTCCTCTACCCTTTAGAACACCCAGACAACGCCTTCCTAATGACAGAGAACAAGTACTCAAACGCTTCTCTTCACTTAAACACAACTTTCACAGGAAACCAGAGATGAAAGATAATTTCTTCTCCTTTATGGCTAAAATATTTGAGAATGGTCACGCCGAGATAGCTCCCATTCTTAAAGACACAGAAGAATGCTGGTACCTGCCAATGTTCGGAGTATATCACCCGAAGAAACCAGGTCAGATAAGAGTGGTGTTCAATTCCAGTGCCCAGTTTGAAGGTGTTTCTTTAAATGACGTACTCCTGACAGGACCAGACCTTAACAACAAACTCCTAGGAGTACTCATCCGTTTCCGAAAAGACTCTATTGCCTTCACAGCTGACATTCAACAAATGTTTCATTGCTTTCTTGTGAGAGAAAAAGACAGGAATTTCCTAAGATTCTTCTGGTTCAGAGACAATGACCCCTCAAAAGACATCACGGAGTATCGCATGAAGGTACACATCTTTGGTAACAGCCCTTCACCTGCAGTTGCCATCTATGGACTCAGACGTTCAGCTCAAGAGGGTGAGCTAGAGTATGGTTCTGATGTTAGACAACTTGTAGATAAAGACTTCTACGTGGATGACTGCCTAAAATCTATGCCAACAGCCGAGACAGCAATCAGCCTCCTCAAAAGAGCTCAGGAAATGCTTGCTTGTTCAAACCTGAGGCTTCACAAAATAGCTTCCAACAGCAAAGTAGTGATGGAAGCCTTCCCTTCCCAAGATCATACCAGCGATTTAAGAGACTTGGATTTAGGAACCGATTCCCCACCAGCTCAACGTAGCCTTGGACTCTTGTGGGACTTAAAATCTGACACCTTTACCTTCCAAGTAAACAGCGAAGAAAGACCCTTCACTCGCAGAGGTGTTCTCTCTACTCTAAACAGCTTGTACGACCCCTTAGGATTTGCAGCTCCTGTCACTATCCAAGGTAAAGCTTTGCTCAGAGACCTAACCTGTGAGTCAATTGACTGGGATGCCCCACTGCCTCCCCAGAAAAGAAACTTGTGGCAAGAGTGGAAAGATTCTCTATCTACCTTAACCAACCTCCGCATTACACGTCCATATGCCCCCGTGCCTTCTACAGCAGTACAAAACCAGAGACTATGTGTATTCTCTGATGCCTCAACCCAAGCAATTGCTGCAGTTGCATATCTTAAGACCATGGACATCAAGGGACAATGTCATATTGGATTTGTCATGGGCAAAGCAAAGTTAGCTCCACGTCCAGAACACACAGTGCCCAGACTTGAACTTTGTGCTGCAGTACTAGCTGTAGAATTAGCTGAGCTCATTTCATCTGAGTTACCAATTGGACTCTCTGAAGCAGATTTCTACACAGACAGTAAGGTAGTATTAGGCTACATATGCAACGAGACCAGACGGTTCCATGTTTATGTCAGCAATCGTGTGCTAAGAATCAGAAGATCCACCAATCCAAAACAGTGGCACTATGTATCTACTGCTCACAATCCAGCAGATCACGCTACAAGAGCTGTCCCAGCCAGTATCCTCAAAGACACTACATGGCTCAGAGGACCTGAATTCCTGTACAAGGCAGATTCGAACAATCCTGAAAGTAGCATATTCAAGCTAGTAGACGCAGACTCAGATGTTGAAATTCGTCCACAAATAACTACAATCCATACCGTAACTTCAGATTGTCAACTTCAGCCTCACAGATTCCAAAGATTTTCAACTTGGAAATCACTTGTCAGAGCCATTACCTGCTTAACTCACATAGTCCATTCATTTAAACGCAACGCATCTGTAAGTGTGAATGGATGTAAAGGTTGGCACCACTGTCAAAATGTTTACGCACCAGAAGAAACACAACGATCCAAGAACCTTATCATCCGTGTTGTGCAGCACCAAATCTTTTCCGGAGAGATCGACTGCATTAACAGTGGAAATCCTATTCCCAAAGACAGCACCTTAAAAAAGCTAGACCCTTTTCTTGATGAAAATCATTTATTGAGAGTAGGAGGCCGTCTTCAAGAAGCAAACTTGGAGACAAATGAGAAAAATCCTTTAATCATTCCTGGGAGTCACCACATAGCTTCTTTAATTGTGCAACACTATCACAACGAAGTCAAACACCAAGGACGATTGTTTACCGAAGGAGCTCTACGATCAGCTGGGTTCTGGATTATTGGAGCGAAAAGGTGTGTAAGCAGCACAATCTTCAAATGTATCATTTGCCGTAGACTTCGTGGTACTTCCCAAACTCAGAAGATGGCTAATCTTCCAACAGACAGACTTAGTACAGACCCTCCTTTCTCCAATGTTGGTCTTGATGTATTTGGTCCATGGACTGTCATCACACGACATACTAGAGGTGCGAATGCGAACAGCAAGCGCTGGGCGGTTGTATTCACTTGTATGAGCATCAGAGCTGTTCACATCGAAGTTATAGAATCAATGGACACTTCAAGCTTCATCAATGCCTTTAGACGCTTCATTGCTATCCGTGGCCCAGTAAAACACATCCGGTCCGACAGAGGTACCAACTTCATTGGAGCAGCCAAAGAATTACAAATTAATTCGAACATTGACACTAAAAGCATAGAGAGATATCTCAGTGAGCAAGGTTGTACATGGACCTTCAACCCGCCTCATTCTTCTCATATGGGAGGTGCCTGGGAAAGGATGATCGGCATGATACGCAGAATCCTTGATTCCATATTCTTGCAAGTGGGAACTGCAAGACTTACTCACGAGAGCTTAACAACCTTCATGGCTGAAGTCTCAGCTATTGTCAACGGAAGACCATTGACTTCAGTGTCTAATGACCCAGAAGACCCACTTCTACTTACTCCGGCCACTCTTCTTACACAGAAGACCGGGATTACCTATGCTCCTCCTGGAGAATTCAATACCAAAGACCTGTTCAAACGTCAATGGAGACAAGTTCAAAGCCTTGCAAACACCCTTTGGGACAGATGGAAAAGACAATACCTTTCTACCCTGCAGTCAAGGAGCAAGTGGCAAGTTGCCAAACCCAACTTAAAACCAGGTGACATTGTGCTCGTCAGAGATTGCCAGTCACAACGCAACGAATGGCCTTTAAGTCTTGTCACCAAGACGTTCCCAAGCAAGGATGGGAAGGTTCGTAAGGTTGAGGTCAAGATCTGTAAGCGAGGAGAGACTAAGTTGTTCCTCAGACCAGTGACTGAACTATTCTTATTGTTATCTGTTTAGAGTTTAAAATATGGTACCAGTGATACCAGACGGGGAGTGTCATGCCTTCAGCATTTGCTTTGTGTAGATCTGATTACTTTTACTACAGAAAGTTGTATTATTGCCCCATCTAGTGGTCAGTCCCATCAATTAATTTGACCCTCATAGCCTCTTGTAGCCAGTCTTGCAATGCATTCTGGGATGAAGAAGCTGGGATCAGCCTTTCTACTTCCCTCATGGTCCCAGACAGTCATGCTTTACATGGGTCCAACTCTCATATAGCATTCGATGGTGAGTTTGTATATTAAATGTCTCATCTCAACCTGTTTAGCCAGTGAGTAATGTTAGCTGCACTGTAGTTTATACTCGCACATGTAATCACATGTTTGCACAGCCTATGTTATATGTACTTGTGTATATCCATTTTGCTTTTCACATGCATATCATAATTGCATATTCTTGTTTCATTAACAGTTTTACCTCATTATCACATATCATCATATCGTATTGTACATCAAATCAACGCATCATATCTGTGATCCCTTTACTGAATAATAAAACACCGTTCTACAAACACCTCTTCTGAACAGATTATTGAAAAGTAAAGGTGGTTATACTGTAGGCTTCAAATTTGCCAGAAAGGGCTTAGTGAGAGGCTGAACAACCACCTGTAGTTCGCATTGTGCGTTGGAAGGCACAAAGTAAGCAGACGGGAGGAGAAGTCAGGATAGTGCGCAAGGGCATCCTTTTCTCTTAGTCCGTAGAGGATGCTGGGGTCACATTAAGAACCATGGGGTATAGACGGGATCCGCAAGAGACATGGGCACTTTAAGACTTTCAAAGGGTGTGAACTGGCTCCTCCCTCTATGCCCCTCCTCCAGACTCCAGTTATAGGAACTGTGCCCAGGGAGACGGACATTTCGAGGAAAGGATTTATTGTTAAACTAAGGTGAGCATCTTACCAGCTCACACCTTAAGCATGCCGCAGAACGTGGCATTCAACAGAACACAAGCCAACGGCATGAACAATTGCAGCAAAAAGCTGACCAGAACCATAACACAACATGTGTATAACCACAAGTAATAACTGCAGACACAGTATGGACTGGGACGGGTGCCCAGCATCCTCTACGGACTAAGAGAAAAGGATTTACCGGTAGGTATTAAAATCCTATTTTCTCATACGACCTAGAGGATGCTGGGGTCACATTAAGAACCATGGGGTTATACCAAAGCTCTTGAACGGGTGGGAGAGTGCGTACGACTCTGCAGCACCGAATGACCCAACTTGAGGTTATCATCAGCCAAGGTATCAAACTTGTAAAACTTAGCAAAAGTGTTTACTAAATAGCTGCTCGGCAAAGTTGCAATGCCGAGACTCCCCGACCAGCTGCCCAGGATGAACCCACCTTTCTAGTAGAATGGGTCTTCACCTAATTCAGTAACGGCAATCCTGCCGTGGAATGAGCATGCTGAATCTTACCACAGATCCAGCGCATAATGGTCTACATGGAAGCAGGACACCCAATCCTGTTGGGAGCATACAGGACAAACAGAGCCTCTGTTTTCCTAATCTGAACTGTTCTGGTGACATAAATTTTCAAAGTTCTGACCACAGCCAGAGACTTTGACTCAACGAAGGTGTCAGTGGCCAAAGGCACCATGTGGAAAGATGAACCACCTTCGGCAGAAATTGTTGACGTGTCCTCAATTCTGCTCTATCTTCATGAAAGATCAAAGATCAAAAGCTCTTGTGATACTGCATGGTTTGTACTGTTTTCCATGTGCTCCCAGATCTTTCAAGCAAGTAGCATGGTCAAGAAAGTTCTGTTTGAAAAGTAACAACATTTACTGTCATTGTTATAGAATTTGGGAGAAAAAACAAGAAGAAATCTGCACTGTTGACAGAATGAATGAATCATAAAATATAACCTTTATTAAGTATGTATTAAAATTGGATAAATATTAATATTATTATCCCAAACTGCAGTGAAACATAAAGGTTAAAATCACAGAACTAACATACATGTGCATAAGAAGAATAAAGAGATGTGAAAAAAAGGTTTAAAAAGCGTGTCCGTGTGTGATTATTTTTGAAGGCACAACCCTGGCGGGGTTGTTTATATAGATATATATGTTGCTAATAATCACTTTCTAGCGTAATGTTATTAAATAGCTGTTAGTATCTATGTCGTCAGGTACCACTGGGTCATATCCTATATACTCCCTTCACTCAATAGGGGTTACCTCCCGGGAAGCCATCCCCATTGGCGAATTTGTGGGGGTGATTGAGTATAACCGGTAAGCTAGCCTCCAATTTGTGGGGTGCTTAGGTAGATGGGGATCACTTATTTCTCTGTGTCCCCTAAGACTATATTCCTAAATTCAATACCATAGGGGGATAGCTTTCTATATCGGATAAGGAATCACTTGATAGGGAAATCTCTATGCATCATGGAAAGATCATATTTATTAATATCCAAACTAAAAAAAATGATGAATAGCTTTAATTTAGCTGTTTAGATATAGTTAATTGGCGAGATATACCAACAGGTGCGGTTGCCTTAAGGAATATGGCAATTCCAATATAAATAGCAGCCCTCCTTCATATAATCAGCCAGATCTTATTAAATCTGGTCCAGATATAGCCGTTCAGATATACTTAATTGACAACATATATCAATCGGTGGGGTTGCCTTAAGGAATATAGCAATTCCAATTCTCATATAAATAGCAACCTTCCTTCATATATTCAGCCAGATCTTATTTAATCTGATCTAGGCGTAGGCAATAATGCTTTCCTTAGAGGTATAGCCACCTCAATTCTTATTAGGAAGCAAAGTGTCTGTCATAATGGTTTATCCAATTCATCTAAGAAATAATATATTCCATGTGTCAGAGATTCATTACTCTCTATTTACACTGTTAAAGAGTTAATTCTTATTATGTTACAGTGTAATGAAATTATCATATAGGGAGATGTGGCAATTCCATGTGCTATATATATAATAACCCTTAGTGGTCCAGATTCCACAATGAGGAATTTTCTTATAAACCGCTGAAACACACAGCTGTTTGACTGACTTCCAAATATATCTATCTCACTTTGTAACAGTCTTATGATAGAGAAACTGTTACATATTCGGTCACTTAGTTATCTAAAGGTAAACAGACTCAATGTGAGGGTAATATAATATATCAAATGCGCTGTCAATAATCGTGGTAACTGGTGTAATAATGTGGTATATTGAGTATGCTAGTAAGGCATATAACTGCTCTCCAGCCTTTAAGTGTTACCAATCAATTTGTTACACTGTAAAGGATTTATGGTGTCCTGTTAGGACATGCAGCTGCTAGGCTGACTCAAAGATTTATCCATTTGTAACAATTATGTAACAGTTATATACATGTTACTGGTATTACATAGAAATAGTATGACACAGGCCAGCAGTCCCATGTGTCTAGATTCCACAATAGGAGATTTTCTTTGTCTTATAAACTGCTGGAACACACAGCTGCTAGACTGACTTCAAATATATATATTACTTTGTAACAGTCTTATAGTAAAGAGACTGTTACACACTGTCATTTAGTTATCTCAAGGTTAGCAGATTCTGTGTGAGGATAGTGTTCTGTTAGAACATGCAGCTGCTAGGCTGACTCATAGAAAATGTATCCATTTGTAACAAATGACACATACAGCATTAAATTAATATCTATAGCAGCCCATGTGACATCTCTACTCTTATCATAATTGTCTGGTTATTGCCAATCTGGACAGCAGGAGTGATATATATTCACTAGTCCCAATATTCCATCATATAAATATACCCACACTGATATACTTTCTTATCAAGAGTTATTAGTAGCTATCTGTATGCACTTTAGACATTGTAATTGCTAAGTGACATCATATCTAGTGTATTCCTTTCTTATAGCTCAGCTTCTATTCCCTATTAGTGGAGACTAACAGCTAACATCATAATCATATATTTTTGTTTTATAACATTTCACATGAGTCAAATACACGCGGACACGCCGTGCCCTACACGCGTGTTTCACTGCATCTATGGCAACTTACATTAAAGCTAACAAGAAAGCACACTCGTTCTGTCTTTAAACTGATAAAAGAAACCCCAATAATATGGGGCATGCAAAAATTGAGACAAAACTCAGTTTTGCTCCTCTCCACGGAAATCTTTAGTAAAAGGCGAAAGATTTGTTCGTTCTGAAGAGAAACCAGAGCATGACCAAGATTCCACCTGTCGCCTGAGTGCCATGCCAGCAGTCCTCATTCAGCTCAAAGTGAGCACCCAATATGAAAGAAAGAAAGCAGATTTCTCACCAGGCTTCCCCTTGCTATAAGCATGGTTTGTACTCTTTTCCATGTGCTCCCAGATCTTTCAAGCAATTAGTATGGTCAAGAAAGTTCTGCTTGAAAAGAAACAGACATTTACTGTCATTGTTATACAAATTAACTTACATTAAAGCCAACAAGAAAGCACACTCGTTCTGTCTTTAAACTGATAAAAGAAACCCCAATAATATGGGGCATGCAAAAATTGAGATAAAACTCAGTTTTGCTCCTCTCCACGGAAATCTTTAATAAAAGGCGAAAGATTTGTTCATTCTGAAGAGAAACCAGAGCATGACCAAGATTCCACCTGTCGCCTGAGTGCCATGCCAGCAGTCCTCATTCAGATCAAAGTGAGCGCCCAATTTGAAAGAAAGCAGATTTCTCACCTGGCTTCTCCTTGCTATAAGCATGGTTTGTACTGTATTCCATGTGCTCCCAGATCTTTCAAGCAAGTAGCATGGTCAAGAAAGTTCTGTTTGAAAAGAAACAAACATTTACTGTAATTTCTATGCAAATGAGCTTTCATTAAAGCACACTCATTCTATCTTTAAACCGATAAAAGAAACCCCAAAAAGATGGGGCATGCAAAAATTGAGGTAAAACTCAGTTTTGCTCCTCTCCACGGAAATCTTTAGTAAAAGGCGAAAGATTTGTTCGTTCTGAAGAGAAACCAGAGCATGACCAAGATTTTCATCTGAAAATATGTGTTCTCCCTGCAGTTGTTGTCCCCAGATGAGAGTTCCCTTGTGCTGCCTCAGTTGAATCTCCTTTACTTGACAGAGATGTGCCTGAGCAGCGGCCCTCCCCAGCCCTATCCCAAATCATACTTATTTTGCATAGGAGATACCATGGTCATGAAGATTGTTTTCCCAGGGTGAGGTTCATTCATTGCATTCTGGGTATGCTGACCCCTGTGATTTCCCCAAATGTGGGAAACTCGACTGCATTATTTGTGGTAGTGGGGGACTGTGTTTGTGCTTTCCTCTGGTCAGCTCTGGTAAAAGTCAGATTTCTTTGTCTCAGATCTTCCTCTAGCCTTGTTCTTCTTTCGAGAGTTCCCTTGTGCTGCCTCAGTTGGATCTCCTTCACTTGACAGGGGGTGCCCGAGCAGCAATCCTCCACAGCTCTAGCCCAACTCCTACTTACCTGCCAGGTGAGATACTATGATCTTCACTGTTAGGGCAATCAGGATGTGGAATTCCCTGCCAGGGAAGGTGGTAATGGCGGACTCTGTAATTGGATTTAAAAAAGGAATGGATACATTTCTGAATGAAAAAGCTATCCAAGGTTATAATACTTAAAATATCAACATGGTTAATCCGGGGGTAACATGAGTTATAGTAGCTAACTAGTCATAAAACATTATTCAGCAAGTATGTAGAATCATCACAACTTAAAACAGGTTGAACACGATGGGCAATTTGCCTCTATTCAACCTCAAAAACTATGTTACTATATGTTACTATATTACTATGTTACTGTAGTATACAGAAAACCAAAATTCAATGAACAGTGATAGTGAGCACTGATGAGGATACTAGAACTGACACTGAGCAGCAAGATGCAGCACTGGACTATTAGTAATGTACTGTAGTATGCTGAGCACCACAATGCAGCACAAGACAATGAGCAGTGATACTGAGCACTGATGAGGATACTACTGAGAACTGACACTGAGCAGGAGAGACACACTACTAGTATTACTCAGCAGCAATAAGTAACCACTGATACTGAGCACTGATATTGAGATTTCCACTGAGAGAACATAGCCACGTCCATTCCGCTCTCTCTTCAATGCACGAGTAAAAATGTCGGCAACGCACAGCTCTTTATATGGAATCCGAATCTCGCGAGAATCCGACAGCGGGATGATGACATTTTCCCTTGTTCAGGTTTTCCGAGTCAGGCGGGAACAACCGAGCCTGCCTCGGACCAGTGTAAACCACGTGGAGTTCGTGGGGAATTCGGTTCTCGGAGAACCGAACCCGCTCCTCTCTACCTTATACCCATCAATTTTTTTATTTTCAATCTAAGCCCCTGCAGTTTTCTGTAAGCATATGCTTCGCTATGATGATCAACAAGTCACAAGGGCAAACACTCAGGGCTTGAGGCGTAGATCTTAGGACCAGCTGCTACAAGCATGGCAGAGGTGTCACTATTACTGGTGACACCCAGAGAGGTGGCGAGGGAGATTGTAATGCAGTGCGCGCAGATAAGCAGCGCAATGGTAAAAAGGAGGCATGGTTTCATAGGTAGGGGCGTGGCCTGGTGGCCTGAATCTACATTTTGTTGCTCCGGGTGTCCCGGGGGTTGGGGGCTGCACCCGGGGACTAGTGTGTGAGCGGTGCTGGCTCCTGCACAGTGAAAAGGCATGGCCACCCAGCATGACGCCTCCCTTCTTGACCATGCTGTAATTGCAGTCGCACTGCAGTTCAGCGTGATCATAAAAAATGGTGTAGCCTCCTGCTGGTGCAGACTGTATGTGCGCGCAGGAAGCCGCCACCATTTTTGTGATCACAGCGGCTGAATGTGATGTCATACAGCCGCTGTGACCACGCCCCCTGTGTCTCCTCCGTTGCAGACCCCATTTTGAAGCCTTGCACCCGCACCGCTCCATCCCTGACTTGGAAATGGAGTGTTGCTGACCCACCTATCCCCCCCCCCCCCCGCCCTGATTGACAGGCAGAGGCGATCGCATTCTCTGCGGGGTGCCGCAGAAAATGCAGGCACATGCGTATGCTCTTAGCAATTTTTGCAGTTGGATCGCTTATTGTGATTGCAATCCAACCTGAATCAGGCCCTATTACCTATCACAATGCGCTGCGGGCAGTACAAAATTGGGTTAATATAGGAGAAAAACCCCCAGACCTGTGCTCCTTAACTGTTCCTGGTGGCTAGTGGAGCGGCTGCCCAGTAATCAGTGTCCACGCCAGTGCGCACACGGTCCACCCCCTACGGCCACGCTCCCCTTCATCAGCGGCCTCGTGATCCGGAAGGGTGGTGTGTGTGTGACTGACCTTAGGATGAAAGCGGAGCCTCCGCTGCAGTGACCCAGCAACCGGGGCACGGGAGTATACAGCGCCGCTGGGAGTGATGAAGCTGCAGTAAAGATGTCTATTAGACCTAGCCTGCTGCAGCCCTTGTAGATTCTCATAAAAAAAGTTCTTCTTTTCTTGTCAAAATTTATAGCTAAGAATAGGCTGCCTGAGGCAGGCCCCTGTTAAGTGGCCTGCTACTGAAGGCACCAACTACAAACTGAGCTCCCTGTTCATGGAAGCGGGGTTATAGAGGAGAATGCACTGAGCATCTTGGGAACAGTCAAAAGCTTTGAGCCGGTTGGTGCCTCAGATCAAGATCCTACTCTACACCCCAATGTGAATCCTTGTGGAGTCCAGTGTACCCCACAGAAGAAATAAATGTGTCACACCCATTGGCAGCAACCTTAGAATAGCTGCTGACGGGCACAATTGAGAATGGAAGGGGGGGGGGGGGGGGACATTTGAATCCAGCACATAAATGCAATTCAAATATGTAATTTGTACCTTCCTATTTTAAAATATAATGGATGAACCTCACCCTGTGAGAACAATCTTCATGATCAAGAAATCTCATATGCAAAATAAGTATGAGTTGGGATAGGGCTGGGGAGGGTGTCTGCTCTGGCAGCCCCTCCCCCGTCAAGTTAAGGAGATTCAACTGAGGAAGCACAAGGGAACTCTCGTCTGGGGACAACAACTGCAGGGAGACCACATCTTTTCAGATGAACATGGGAGGGCGGAAGGCTGCCTAATACTGAAGCACCATCAAATATCAAACCATATGCAACATCTAGTACAAGCATTCCTGGGGGAAGGTCTGCAGCAGACGGATTTGCATACAGTGATGTTATCCAAGCAGTGGGCCAAAGTTGGCTGGAACCCTCATCTGCATATGAAAAGAGAAAAGGGGCGTGCAGGGCATGGCGGCCTTTTGCAGTGCTTGGATGACCCCTAGTTCTCATTAAACACCCCCACCCTCCTTTGGTGTGGGGCTCATGTTGGCCATGCCCCATCCCCTGAAGCATTCAAGCTGATTTCTTGCAGCAGCTGGGCACTGTAACAGCTCCAGAGCTGTTCTGTAAGGCAAGTAAAAGGGTGTGGGCCCTACAGCACCACCTGTAGTTCGCATTGTGCGTTGGAAGGCACAAAGTAAGCAGACGGGAGGAGAAGTCAGGATAGTGCGCAAGGGCATCCTTTTCTCTTAGTCCGTAGAGGATGCTGGGGTCACATTAAGAACCATGGGGTATAGACGGGATCCGCAAGAGACATGGGCACTTTAAGACTATCAAAGGGTGTGAACTGGCTCCTCCCTCTATGCCCCTCCTCCAGACTCCTGTTATAGGAACTGTGCCCAGGGAGACGGACATTTCGAGGAAAGGATTTATTGTTAAACTAAGGTGAGCATCTTACCAGCTCACACCTTAAGCATGCCGCAGAACGTGGCATTCAACAGAACACAAGCCAACGGCATGAACAATTGCAGCAAAAAGCTGACCAGAACCATAACACAACATGTGTATAACCACAAGTAATAACTGCAGACACAGTATGGACTGGGACGGGTGCCCAGCATCCTCTACAGACTAAGAGAAAAGGATTTACCGGTAGGTATTAAAATCCTATTTTCTCATACGACCTAGAGGATGCTGGGGTCACATTAAGAACCATGGGGTTATACCAAAGCTCTTGAACGGGTGGAAGAGTGCGTACGACTCTGCAGCACCGAATGACCCACCTTGAGGTTATCATCGGCCAAGGTATCAAACTTGTAAAACTTAGCAAAAGTGTTTACTAAATAGCTGCTCGGCAAAGTTGCAATGCCGAGACTCCCCGACCAGCTGCCCAGGATGAACCCACCTTTCTAGTAGAATGGGTCTTCACCTAATTCAGTAACGGCAATCCTGCCGTGGAATGAGCATGCTGAATCTTACCACAGATCCAGCGCATAATGGTCTGCATGGAAGCAGGACACCCAATCCTGTTGGGAGCATACAGGACAAACAGAGCCTCTGTTTTCCTAATCTGAACCGTTCTGGTGACATAAATTTTCAAAGTTCTGACCACAGCCAGAGACTTTGACTCAACGAAGGTGTCAGTGGCCAAAGGCACCATGTGGAAAGATGAACCACCTTCGGCAGAAATTGTTGACGTGTCCTCAATTCTGCTCTATCTTCATGAAAGATCAAATAAAGGCTCTTGTGATACTGCATGGTTTGTACTGTTTTCCATGTGCTCCCAGATCTTTCAAGCAAGTAGCATGGTCAAGAAAGTTCTGTTTGAAAAGAAACAAACATTTACTGTCATTGTTATGCAAATAAACTTACATTAAAGCTAACAAGAAAGCACACTCGTTCTGTCTTTAAACTGATAAAAGAAACCCCAATAATATGGGCATACCTCCCAACTTTGTCGGCTCGCATAGAGGGACACACGCGTGGCGAAGTCGCGCGCGCTCCCAAAAAGGGCGTGGCCTAAGTAAAAGGGGGTGTGGCTTCGCGCGAGGAACCGCGATCGCGAGTCACGCCCCCGTTTTCGGCACTGAGGGGGCATGCCCAGCGCTCTGTGAGCCGCTGGCATGCCACCTCTCCCTCTGACTTCAGTGAATAGACGCTGTGCGCATGCGCACAGCGTCTATTCACCGCTGCTCTGCTAAGCAGGGCAGCGACAGACAGAGCCTCCCAACTGTCCTCCCCACCGCGGGACACTGCGGCCCGCAGGTGGGACAGCGGGACAGTCCCCAAAAAACGGGACTGTCCCGCGAAAATCGGGACAGTTGGGAGGTATGATATGGGGCATGCAAAAATTGAGATAAAACTCAGTTTTGCTCCTCTCCACGGAAATCTTTAATAAAAGGCGAAATATTTGTTAGTTCTGAAGAGAAACCAGAGCATGACCAAGATTCCACCTGTCGCCTGAGTGCCATGCCAGCAGTTCTCATTCAGCCAGGGCCGGCGCTACCACTAGGCAGCTTTAGGCAGCTGCCTATGGGCGGCGACCACTGGAGGGCGGCACTGCTTAGTGAACGAAAGTGAAAGAGAACACTTTTTTATCATGTGCCTCAGCAGAAACAGAGGAGCTGCTCGTGTGCGCCCACCACGTCTGTCTGACTCTGCCTTCAAAAGTGAGTTGACTGACTGTGTGCCTACTTCTGCAACCCTGCCGTGCCGCCGCCCCCCCACCTCTGCGATCATAACACATTCCACTATGTTATGTGGGCTATGTGCAGCCTGCTGCCGCCTGTGCTCCTGAGTCCGGGGTCCCGGGTCCCACAGTATCAGCCTATCACTGACTACCCGCCGCTCCCCCACGCGATGGTCTCCCGCGTCCCCCCCCATCACCCCTGCATTTGGGCACAGGGCACATGAAGGAGAGTCACCCGCTGGCCTGGTCCGCTCCGCATCACTGACTACCCGCCGCTCCCCCACGCGATGGTCTCCCGCGCCGCGTCCCCCCCCCCCATCACCCCTGCATTTGGGCACAGGGCACATGAAGGAGAGTCACCCGCTGGCCTGGTCCGCACTGCTGCCGCATCGGGCGCCGTCTCTCCCTACAATCCAGTGCAAATTGTTATCCGCGCTACCCCCCCAATCCCGCGACCGGCTCCCGCATCAGTACCTGCTGCTGCCTCTTTTTGTGACAAGCGCCCCCACAGCTATTAGGCTCCCGCTGCACCCCCCCCCCTCCCCTCCTGCATCTTGTAGCTTTGTTCACTTCCCCCCCCCCTTCTGCATCTTGTAGCTTTGTTCACTTCTCCCCCCCCTTCTGCATCTTGTAGCTATGTTCACTTCTCCCCCCCTTCTGCATCTTGTAGCTATGTTCACTTCTCCCCCCCCACCTCTGCCTCTTCTAATTACCAGCTCCCCCACAGCTATTAGGCTCCCGTTGCTCCCCCCCCCCTCCTGCATCTTGTAGCTAGGTTCACTTCTTTCCCCCCCCCCCCCTCTGCCTCTTCTTATTACCAGCTCCCCCACAGCTATTAGGCTCCCGCTGCTCCCCCCCCCCCTCCTGCATCTTGTAGCTAGGTTCACTTCTTCCCCCCCCTCTGCCTCTTCTTATTTAATTTATGTGAAAGGCAATAGGTTCTGCAGCAGCTGCGCCTCTCTAGTGCCTGAGAGGTGGCAGCTGTCTGTAGGTGGCCACAATAAACGGCCACAGTAATATACACGTGTGTGTGTGTATATATATATATATATACACATATATACACACATATACACACAACACAGTATATCCATCTATGTATAAACACAGTACATCTATCTTGATAGATCTTTTTAGATATATATATATGGACCGGATTAAAGACTTTTTTACTTTACAACAGTCTGCTGAGTGCCGCTGATTTCCTTTCCACTATATATATATATATATATATATATATATAGTAACCTGTTTCCTCTGTCACTCCATAAGGGTACATGCTCACATGCATATGGTATCCAAATAGCTGGCGGCACTCAGAGGCTTGTACAAAGTGGAAAAAAAACCCTGTGCAGGGTGTGTTGTTTATTAAATGTGACATTTGGGGACCGTTCCCCTTCTTCAAGATAGGGGATACGGTCCCTGAAACGTCACATTTAATAAACACACCACCCTGCAGAGGTTTTTTTTTTTAACTTTGTACAAGCATCTAGGGCTTGGGGGGGACTGGGGAACTGGTGTAGCGGTGTTGGAGGATGTGTCAAAATTATTATGTATGTATATACTATATATATATGTATTTATGGGTGGCACTCCTGTATTTATGGGTGGCACTCCACATGTTTCAAAGAAGTACAGTATGCACATATGCGGAAATACAACTGTAGCTTATCAACTTTTCAGATGCTTTAATGTTGCATCTTTTGACAAAACATCCAATATTAAAGATTCAATATCAAAGCATCCGAAACGTTGTTAAGCTATTTCTGCGCAAGTGCTGCGCACAAGTACAGGAGTATATTGTATATATTTATAAAGCTTAAAAGGAGCTTAGAAGACGCTACCTACGCACTGTTTCACCTGAGAGGCCGGGCATTGGGGGGGGGGGGGGCGATGAAGATTTGCCTAGGGTGCCGAGGAACCTTGCACCGGCCCTGCATTCAGCTGAAAGTGAGCACCCAATTTGAATGAAAGAAAGCAGATTTCTCACCAGGCTTCCCCTTGCTATAAACATGGTTTGTACTCTTTTCCATGTGCTCCCAGATCTTTCAAGCAATTAGTGTGGTCAAGAAAGTTCTGTTTGAAAAGAAACAAACATTTACTGTAATTTCTATGCAAATGAGCTTACATTAAAGCACACTCGTTCTATCTTTAAACAGATAAAATAAAACCCCAATAAGATGGGGCAAGGAAAAAATGAGATAAAACTCAGTTTTGCTCCTCTCCACGGAAATCTTTAGTAAAAGGCGAAAGATTTGTTCGTTCTGAAGAGAAACCAGAGCATGACCAAGATTCCACCTGTCGCCTGAGTGCCATGCCAGCAGTTCTCATTCAGCTCAAAGTGAGCACCCAATTTGAAAGAAAGAAAGCAGATTTCTCACCAGGCTTCCCCTAGCTATAAACATGGTTTGTACTCTTTTCCATGTGTTCCCAGATCTTTCAAGCAATTAGTATAGTCAAGAAAGTTCTGTTTGAAAAGAAACAAACATTTACTGTCATTTCTATGCAAATGAGCTTACATTAAAGCACACTCGTTCTATCTTTAAACCGATAAAATAAAACCCCAATAAGATGGGGCATGCAAAATTTGAGATAAAACTCAGTTTTGCTCCTCTCCACGGAAATCTTTAGTAAAAGGCAAAGATTTGTTCGTTCTGAAGAGAAACCAGAGCATGACCAAGATTCCACCTGTCGCCTGAGTGCCATGCCAGCAGTCCTCATTCAGCTCAAAGTGAGCACCCAATTTGAAAGAAAGAAAGCAGATTTCTCACCAGGCTTCCCCTTGCTATAAGCATGGTTTGTACTCTTTTCCATGTGCTCCCAGATCTTTCAAGCAATTAGTATGGTCAAGAAAGTTCTGCTTGAAAAGAAACAGACATTTACTGTCATTGTTATACAAATAAACTTACATTAAAGCTAACAAGAAAGCACACTCGTTCTGTCTTTAAACTGATAAAAGAAACCCCAATAATATGGGGCATGCAAAAATTGAGATAAAACTCAGTTTTGCTCCTCTCCACGGAAATCTTTAATAAAAGGCGAAAGATTTGCTCATTCTGAAGAAAAACCAGACCATGACCAAGATTCCACCTGTCGCCTGAGTGCCATGCCAGCAGTCCTCATTCAGATCAAAGTGAGCGCCCAATTTGAAAGAAAGCAGATTTCTCACCTGGCTTCTCCTTGCTATAAGCATGGTTTGTACTGTATTCCATGTGCTCCCAGATCTTTCAAGCAAGTAGCATGGTCAAGAAAGTTCTCTTTGAAAAGAAACAAACATTTACTGTAATTTCTATGCAAATGAGCTTTCATTAAAGCACACTCATTCTATCTTTAAACCGATAAAAGAAACCCCAAAAAGATGGGGCATGCAAAAATTGAGGTAAAACTCAGTTTTGCTCCTCTCCACGGAAATCTTTAGTAAAAGGCGAAAGATTTGTTCGTTCTGAAGAGAAACCAGAGCATGACCAAGATTTTCATCTGAAAATATGTGTTCTCCCTGCAGTTGTTGTCCCCAGATGAGAGTTTCCTTGTGCTGCCTCAGTTGAATCTCCTTTACTTGACAGAGATGTGCCTGAGCAGCGGCCCTCCCCAGCCCTATCCCAAATCATACTTATTTTGCATAGGAGATACCATGGTCATGAAGATTGTTCTCCCAGGGTGAGGTTCATTCATTGCATTCTGGGTATGCTGACCCCTGTGATTTCCCCAAATGTGGGAAACTCGACTGCATTATTTGTGGTAGTGGGGGACTGTGTTTGTGCTTTCCTCTGGTTAGCTCTGGTAAAAGTCAGATTTCTTTGTCTCAGATCTTCCTCTAGCCTTGTTCTTCTTTCGAGAGTTCCCTTGTGCTGCCTCAGTTGGATCTCCTTCACTTGACAGGGGGTGCCCGGAGCAGCAATCCTCCACAGCTCTAGCCGAACTCCTACTTACCTGCTAGGTGAGATACTATGATCTTCACTGTTAGGGCAATCAGGATGTGGAATTCCCTGCCAGGGAAGGTGGTAATGGCGGACTCTGTAATTGGATTTAAAAAAGGAATGGATACATTTCTGAATGAAAAAGCTATCCAAGGTTATAATACTTAAAATATCAACTTGGTTAATCCGGGGGTAACATGAGTTATAGTAGCTAACTAGTCATAAAACATTATTCAGCAAGTATGTAGAATCATCACAACTTAAAACAGGTTGAACACGATGGGCAATTTGCCTCTATTCAACCTCAAAAACTATGTTACTATATGTTACTATATTACTATGTTACTGTAGTATACAGAAAACCAAAATGCAATAAACAGTGATAGTGAGCACTGATGAGGATACTAGAACTGACACTGAGCAGCAAGATGCAGCACTGGACTATTAGTAATGTACTGTAGTATGCTGAGCACCACAATGCAGCACAAGACAATGAGCAGTGATACTGAGCACTGATGAGGATACTACTGAGAACTGACACTGAGCAGGAGAGACACACTACTAGTATTACTGAGCAGCAATAAGTAACCACTGATACTGAGCACTGATATTGAGAATTCCACTGAGAGAACATAGCCACGTCCATTCCGCTCTATCTTCAATGCACGAGTAAAAATGGCGGCAACGCGCAGCTCTTTATATGGAATCCGAATCTCGCGAGAATCCGACAGCGGGATGATGACATTTTCCCTTGTTCAGGTTTTCCGAGTCAGGCGGGAACAACCGAGCCTGCCTCGGACCAGTGTAAACAACGTGGAGTTCGTGGGGAATTCGGTTCTCGGAGAACCGAACCCGCTCCTCTCTACCTTATACCTATCAATTTTTATATTTTCAATCTAAGCCCCTGCAGTTTTCTGTAAGCATCTGCTTCGCTATGATGATCAACAAGTCACAAGGGCAAACACTCAGGGCTTGAGGCGTAGATCTTAGGACCAGCTGCTACAAGCATGGCAGAGGTGTCACTATCACTGGTGACACCCAGAGAGGTGGCGAGGGAGATTGTAATGCAGTGCGCGCAGATAAGCAGCGCAATGGTAAAAAGGAGGCATGGTTTCATAGGTAGGGGCATGGCCTGGTGGCCTGAATCTACATTTTGTTGCTCCGGGTGTCCCGGGGGTTGGGGGCTGCACCCGGGGACTAGTGTGTGAGCGGTGCTGGCTCCTGCACAGTGAAAGGGCATGGCCACCCAGCATGACGCCTCCCTTCTTGACCATGCTGTAATTGCAGTCGCACTGCAGTTCAGCGTGATCATAAAAAATGGTGTAGCCTCCTGCTGGTGCAGACTGTATGTGCGCGCAGGAAGCCGCCACCATTTTTGTGATCACAGCGGCTGAATGTGATGTCATACAGCCGCTGTGACCACGCCCCCTGTGTCTCCTCCGTTGCAGACCCCATTTTGAAGCCTTGCCCCCGCACCGCTCCATCCCTGACTTGGAAATGGAGTGTTGCTGACCCACCTATCCCCCCCCCCCGCCTCGATTGACAGGCAGAGGCGATCGCATTCTCTGCGGGGTGCCGCAGAAAATGCAGGCACATGCGTATGCTCTTAGCAATTTTTGCAGTTGGATCGCTTATTGTGATTGCAATCCAACCTGAATCAGGCCCTAATACCTATCACAATGCGCTGCGGGCAGTACAAAATTGGGTTAATATAGGAGAAAAACCCCCAGACCTGTGCTCCTTAACTGTACCTGGTGGCTAGTGGAGCGGCTGCCCAGTAATCAGTGTCCACGCTTGTGCGCACACGGTCCACCCCCTACGGCCACGCTCCCCTTCATCAGCGGCCTCGTGATCCGGAAGGGTGGTGTGTGTGTGACTGACCTTAGGATGAAACCGGAGCCTCCGCTGCAGTGACCCAGCAACCAGGGCATGGGAGTATACAGCGCCGCTGGGAGTGATGAAGCTGCAGTAAAGATGTCTATTAGACCTAGCCTGCTGCAGCCCTTGTAGATTCTCATAAAACAAGTTCTTCTTTTCTTGTCAAAATTTATAGCTAAGAATAGGCTGCCTGAGGCAGGCCCCTGTTAAGTGGCCTGCTACTGAAGGCACCAACTACAAACTGAGCTCCCTGTTCATGGAAGCGGGGTTATAGAGGAGAATGCACTGAGCATCTTGGGAACAGTCAAAAGCTTTGAGCCGGTTGGTGCCTCAGATCAAGATCCTACTCTACACCCCAATGTGAATCCTTGTGGAGTCCAGTGTACCCCACAGAAGAAATTAATGTGTCACACCCATTGGCAGCAACCTTAGAATAGCTGCTGACGGGCACAATTGAGAATGGAAGGGGGGGGGGGGACATTTGAATCCAGCACATAAATGCAATTCAAATATGTAATTTGTACCTTCCTATTTTAAAATATAATGGATGAACCTCACCCTGTGAGAACAATCTTCATGATCAAGAGATCTCATATGCAAAATAAGTATGAGTTGGGATAGGGCTGGGGAGGGTGGCTGCTCGGGCAGCCCCTCCCCCGTCAAGTTAAGGAGATTCAACTGAGGAAGCACAAGGGAACTCTCGTCTGGGGACAACAACTGCAGGGAGACCACATCTTTTCAGATGAACATGGGAGGGCGGAAGGCTGCCTAATACTGAAGCACCATCAAATATCAAACCATATGCAACATCTAGTACAAGCATTCCTGGGGGAAGGTCTGCAGCAGACGGATTTGCATACAGTGATGTTATCCAAGCAGTGGGCCAAAGTTGGCTGGAACCCTCATCTGCATATGAAAAGAGAAAAGGGGCGTGCAGGGCATGGCGGCCTTTTGCAGTGCTTGGATGACCCCTAGTTCTCATTAAACACCCCCACCCTCCTTTGGTGTGGGGCTCATGTTGGCCATGCCCCATCCCCTGAAGCATTCAAGCTGATTTCTGGCAGCAGCTGGGCACTGTAACAGCTCCAGAGCTGTTCTGTAAGGCAAGTAAAAGGGTGTGGGCCCTGCAGCACCACCTGTAGTTTGCATTGTGCGTTGGAAGGCACAAAGTAAGCAGACGGGAGGAGAAGTCAGGATAGTGCGCAAGGGCATCCTTTTCTCTTAGTCCGTAGAGGATGCTGGGGTCACATTAAGAACCATGGGGTATAGACGGGATCCGCAAGAGACATGGGCACTTTAAGACTATCAAAGGGTGTGAACTGGCTCCTCCCTCTATGCCCCTCCTCCAGACTCCAGTTATAGGAACTGTGCCCAGGGAGACGGACATTTCGAGGAAAGGATTTATTGTTAAACTAAGGTGAGCATCTTACCAGCTCACACCTTAAGCATGCCGCAGAACATGGCATTCAACAGAACACAAGCCAACGGCATGAACAATTGCAGCAAAAAGCTGACCAGAACCATAACACAACATGTGTATAACCACAAGTAATAAATGCAGACACAGTATGGACTGGGACGGGTGCCCAGCATCCTCTACAGACTAAGAGAAAAGGATTTACCGGTAGGTATTAAAATCCTATTTTCTCATACGACCTAGAGGATGCTGGGGTCACATTAAGAACCATGGGGTTATACCAAAGCTCTTGAACGGGTGGAAGAGTGCGTACGACTCTGCAGCACCGAATGACCCAACTTGAGGTTATCATCGGCCAAGGTATCAAACTTGTAAAACTTAGCAAAAGTGTTTACTAAATAGCTGCTCGGCAAAGTTGCAATGCCGAGACTCCCCGACCAGCTGCCCAGGATGAACCCACCTTTCTAGTAGAATGGGTCTTCACCTAAATCAGTAACGGCAATCCTGCCGTGGAATGAGCATGCTGAATCTTACCACAGATCCAGCGCATAATGGTCTGCATGGAAGCAGGACACCCAATCCTGTTGGGAGCATACAGGACAAACAGAGCCTCTGTTTTCCTAATCTGAACCGTTCTGGTGACATAAATTTTCAAAGTTCTGACCACAGCCAGAGACTTTGACTCAACGAAGGTGTCAGTGGCCAAAGGCACCATGTGGAAAGATGAACCACCTTCGGCAGAAATTGTTGACGTGTCCTCAATTCTGCTCTATCTTCATGAAAGATCAAATAAAGGCTCTTGTGATACTGCATGGTTTGTACTGTTTTCCATGTGCTCCCAGATCTTTCAAGCAAGTAGCATGGTCAAGAAAGTTCTGTTTGAAAAGAAACAAACATTTACTGTCATTGTTATGCAAATAAACTTACATTAAAGCTAACAAGAAAGCACACTCGTTCTGTCTTTAAACTGATAAAAGAAACCCCAATAATATGGGCATACCTCCCAACTTTGTCGGCTCGCAAAGAGGGACACACGCGCGGCGAAGTCGCGCGCGCTCCCAAAAGGGCGTGGCCTAAGTAAAAGGGGGCGTGGCTTCGCGGGAGGACCCGCGATCGCGAGTCACGCCCCCGTTTTCGGCACTGAGGGGGCATGCCCAGCGCTTTGTGAGCCGCTGGCATGCCACCTCTCCCTCTGACTTCAGTGAATAGACGCTGTGCGCATGCGCACAGCGTCTATTCACCGCTGCTCTGCTAAGCAGGGCAGCGACAGACAGAGCCTCCCAATTGTCCTCCCCACCGCGGGACACTGCGGCCCGCAGGTGGGACAGCGGGACAGTCCCCAAAAAACGGGACTGTCCCGCGAAAATCGGGACAGTTGGGAGGTATGATATGGGGCATGCAAAAATTGAGATAAAACTCAGTTTTGCTCCTCTCCACGGAAATCTTTAATAAAAGGCGAAATATTTGTTAGTTCTGAAGAGAAACCAGAGCATGACCAAGATTCCACCTGTCGCCTGAGTGCCATGCCAGCAGTTCTCATTCAGCTGAAAGTGAGCACCCAATTTGAATGAAAGAAAGCAGATTTCTCACCAGGCTTCCCCTTGCTATAAACATGGTTTGTACTCTTTTCCATGTGCTCCCAGATCTTTCAAGCAATTAGTGTGGTCAAGAAAGTTCTGTTTGAAAAGAAACAAACATTTACTGTAATTTCTATGCAAATGAGCTTACATTAAAGCACACTCGTTCTATCTTTAAACAGATAAAATAAAACCCCAATAAGATGGGGCATGCAAAAATTGAGATAAAACTCAGTTTTGCTCCTCTCCACGGAAATCTTTAGTAAAAGGCGAAAGATTTGTTCGTTCTGAAGAGAAACCAGAGCATGACCAAGATTCCACCTGTCGCCTGAGTGCCATGCCAGCAGTCCTCATTCAGCTCAAAGTGAGCACCCAATTTGAAAGAAAGAAAGCAGATTTGTCACCAGGCTTCCCCTTGCTATAAACATGGTTTGTACTCTTTTCCATGTGCTCCCAGATCTTTCAAGCAATTAGTATGGTCAAGAAAGTTCTGCTTGAAAAGAAACAGACATTTATTGTCATTGTTATGCAAATAAACTTACATTAAAGCTAACAAGAAAGCACACTCGTTCTGTCTTTAAACTGATAAAAGAAACCCCAATAATATGGGGCATGCAAAAATTGAGATAAAACTCAGTTTTGCTCCTCTCCACGGATAATCTTTAATAAAAGGCGAAAGATTTGTTCGTTCTGAAGAGAAACCAGAGCATGACCAAGATTCCACCTGTCGCCTGAGTGCTGTGCCAGCAGTCCTCATTCAGATCAAAGTGAGCGCCCAATTTGAATGAAAGCAGATTTCTCACCTGGCTTCTCCTTGCTATAAGCATGGTTTGTACTGTATTCCATGTGCTCCCAGATCTTTCAAGCAAGTAGCATGGTCAAGAAAGTTCTGTTTGAAAAGAAACAAACATTTACTGTCATTGTTATGCAAATAAACTTACATTAAAGCTAACAGGAGGGGAGGGGGGGGGGTGTGCAGCGGGAGCCTAATAGCTGTGGGGGCGCTTGTCACAAAAAGAGGCAGCAGCAGGTACTGATGCGGGAGCCGGTCGCGGGATTGGGGGGGTAGCGCGGATAACAATTTGCACTGGATTGTAGGGAGAGGCGGCGCCCGATGCGGCAGCAGTGCGGACCAGGCCAGCGGGTGACTCTCCTTCATGTGCCCTGTGCCCAAATGCAGGGGTGATGGGGGGGGGGACGCGGCGCGGGAGACCATCGCGTGGGGGAGCGGCGGGTAGTCAGTGATGCGGAGCGGACCAGGCCAGCGGGTGACTCTCCTTCATGTGCCCTGTGCCCAAATGCAGGGGTGATGGGGGGGGACGCGGGAGACCATCGCGTGGGGGAGCGGCGGGTAGTCAGTGATAGGCTGATACTGTGGGACCCGGGACCCCGGACTCAGGAGCACAGGCGGCAGCAGGCTGCACATAGCCCACATAACATAGTGGAATGTGTTATGATCGCAGAGGTGGGGGGGCGGCGGCACGGCAGGGTTGCAGAAGTAGGCACACAGTCAGTCAACTCACTTTTGAAGGCAGAGTCAGACAGACGTGTTGGGCGCACACGAGCAGCTCCTCTGTTTCTGCTGAGGCACATGATAAAAAAGTGTTCTCTTTCACTTTCGTTCACTAAGCAGTGCCGCCCTCCAGTGGTCGCCGCCCATAGGCAGCTGCCCAAAGCTGCCTAGTGGTAGCGCCGGCCCTGGCTGAATGAGAACTGCTGGCATGGCACTCAGGCGACAGGTGGAATCTTGGTCATGCTCTGGTTTCTCTTCAGAACTAACAAATATTTCGCCTTTTATTAAAGATTTCCGTGGAGAGGAGCAAAACTGAGTTTTATCTCAATTTTTGCATGCCCCATATCATACCTCCCAACTGTCCCGATTTTCGCGGGACAGTCCCGTTTTTTGGGGACTGTCCCGCTGTCCCACCTGCGGGCCGCAGTGTCCCGCGGTGGGGAGGACAATTGGGAGGCTCTGTCTGTCGCTGCCCTGCTTAGCAGAGCAGCGGTGAATAGACGCTGTGCGCATGCGCACAGCGTCTATTCACTGAAGTCAGAGGGAGAGGTGGCATGCCAGCGGCTCACAGAGCGCTGGGCATGCCCCCTCAGTGCCGAAAACGGGGGCGTGACTCGCGATCGCGGGTCCTCCCGCGAAGCCACACCCCCTTTTACTTAGGCCACGCCCTTTTTGGGAGCGCGCGCTACTTCGCCGCGCGTGTGTCCCTCTATGCGAGCCGACAAAGTTGGGAGGTATGCCCATATTATTGGGGTTTCTTTTATCAGTTTAAAGACAGAACGAGTGTGCTTTCTTGTTAGCTTTAATGTAAGTTTATTTGCATAACAATGACAGTAAATGTTTGTTTCTTTTCAAACAGAACTTTCTTGACCATGCTACTTGCTTGAAAGATCTGGGAGCACATGGAAAACAGTACAAACCATGCAGTATCACAAGAGCCTTTATTTGATCTTTCATGAAGATAGAGCAGAATTAAGGACACGTCAACAATTTCTGCCGAAGGTGGTTCATCTTTCCACATGGTGCCTTTGGCCACTGACACCTTCGTTAAGTCAAAGTCTCTGGCTGTGGTCAGAACTTTGAAAATTTATGTCACCAGAACGGTTCAGATTAGGAAAACAGAGGCTCTGTTTGTCCTGTATGCTCCCAACAGGATTGGGTGTCCTGCTTCCATGTAGACCATTATGCGCTGGATCTGTGGTAAGATTCAGCATGCTCAATCCACGGCAGGATTGCCGTTACTGAATTAGGTGAAGACCCATTCTACTAGAAAGGTGGGTTCATCCTGGGCAGCTGGTCGGGGAGTCTCGGCATTGCAACTTTGCCGAGCAGCTATTTAGTAAACACTTTTGCTAAGTTTTACAAGTTTGATACCTTGGCTGATGATAACCTCAAGTTGGGTCATTCGGTGCTGCAGAGTCGTACGCACTCTCCCACCCGTTCAAGAGCTTTGGTATAACCCCATGGTTCTTAATGTGACCCCAGCATCCTCTAGGTCGTATGAGAAAATAGGATTTTAATACCTACCGGTAAATCCTTTTCTCTTAGTCCGTAGAGGATGCTGGGCACCCGTCCCAGTCCATACTGTGTCTGCAGTTATTACTTGTGGTTATACACATGTTGTGTTATGGTTCTGGTCAGCTTTTTGCTGCAATTGTTCATGCCGTTGGCTTGTGTTCTGTTGAATGCCACGTTCTGCGGCATGCTTAAGGTGTGAGCTGGTAAGATGCTCACCTTAGTTTAACAATAAATCCTTTCCTCGAAATGTCCGTCTCCCTGGGCACAGTTCCTATAACTGGAGTCTGGAGGAGGGGCATAGAGGGAGGAGCCAGTTCACACCCTTTGAAAGTATTAAAGTGCCCATGTCTCTTGCGGATCCCGTCTATACCCCATGGTTCTTAATGTGACCCCAGCATCCTCTACGGACTAAGAGAAAAGGATGCCCTTGCGCACTATCCTGTCCTGACTTCTCCTCCCGTCTGCTTACTTTGTGCCTTCCAACGCACAATGCGAACTACAGGTGGTGCTGCAGGGCCCACACCCTTTTACTTGCCTTACAGAACAGCTCTGGAGCTGTTACAGTGCCCAGCTGCTGCAAGAAATCAGCTTGAATGCTTCAGGGGATGGGGCATGGCCAACATGAGCCCCACACCAAAGGAGGGTGGGGGTGTTTAATGCGAACTAGGGGTCATCCAAGCACCGCAAAAGGCCGCCATGCCCTGCATGCCCCTTTTCTCTTTTCATATGCAGATGAGGGTTCCAGCCAACTTTGGCCCACTGCTTGGATGACATCACCGTATGCAAATCCGTCTTCTGGTCGACTCTCGTATAATTCAGATCTCTTTGTCTCAGGTCTCTCTCCAGCCTAGTTTGCTGTCTGTTTCCACTTCTCTTTTCTTGAGCCGCTCCCTTCTATGCCCTTGCGCACTATCCTGACTTCTCCCGTCTGCTTACTTTGTGCCTTCCAACGCACAATGCGAACTACAGGTAGTGCTGCAGGGCCCACACCCTTTTATTTGCCTTACAGAGCAGCTCTGGAGCTGTTACAGTGCCCAGCTGCTGCAAGAAATCAGCTTGAATGCTTCAGGGGCTGGGGCATAGCCAACATGAGCCCCACACCGAAGGAGGATGGAGGTGTTTAATGCGAACTAGGGGTCATCCAAGCGCCGCAAAAGGCCGCCATGCCCTGCATAACCCTTTTCTCTTTTCATATGCAGATGAGGGTTCCAGCCAAGTTTGGCCCACTGCTTGGATGACATCACCGTATGCAAATTCGTCTCCTGCAGACCTTCCCCCAGGAATGCTTGTACTAGTTATTGCATATGGTTTGATATTTGATGGTGCTTCAGTATTAGGCAGCCTTCCGCCCTCCCATGTTCATCTGAAAAGATGTGGTCTCCCTGCAGTTGTTGTCCCCAGACGAGAGTTCCCTTGTGCCTCCTCAGTTGAATCTCCTTAACTTGACGGGGGAGGGGCTTGCCCGAGCAGCCACCCTCCCCAGCCCTATCCCAACTCATACTTATTTTGCATATGAGATCTCTATATCATGAAGATTGTTCTCACAGGGTGAGGTTCATCCATTATATTTTAAAATAGGAAGGTTCAAATTACATATTTGAATTGCATCTATGTGCTGGATTCAAATGTCCCCCCCCCCTTCCTTTCTCAATTGTGCCCGTCAGCAGCTATTCTAAGGTTGCTGCCAATGGGTGTGACACATTAATTTCTTCTGTGGGGTACACTGGACTCCACAAGGATTCACATTGGGGTGTAGAGTAGGATCTTGATCTGAGGCACCAACCGGCTCAAAGCTTTTGACTGTTCCCAAGATGCTCAGCGCATTCTCCTCTATAACCCCGCTTCCATGAACAGGGAGCTCAGTTTGTAGTTGGTGCCTTCAGTAGCAGGCCACTTAACAGGGGCCTGCCTCAGGCAGCCTATTCTTAGCTATTAATTTTGACAAGAAAATAAGAACTTTTTTTATGAGAATCTACAAGGGCTGCAGCAGGCTAGGTCTAATAGACATCTTTACTGCAGCTTCATCACTCCCAGCGGCGCTGTATACTCCCGTGCCCTGGTTGCTGGATCACTGCAGCGGAGGCTCCGGTTTCTTCCTAAGGTCAGTCACACACACACCGCCCTTCCGGATCACGAGGCCGCTGATGAGGGGGAGCGTGGCCGTAGGGGGTGGACCGTGTGCGCACTGGCGTGGACACTGATTACTGGGCAGCCGCTCCACAAGCCATCAGGTACAGTTAAGGAGCACAGGTCTGGGGGTTTTTCTCCTATATTAAACCAATTTTGTACTGCCCGCAGCGCATTGTGATAGGTAATAGGGCCTGATTCAGGTTGGGTTGCAATCACAATAAGCGATCCAACTGCAAAAATTGCTAAGAGCATACGCATGTGCCTGCATTTTCTGCGGCACCCCGCAGAGAATGCGATCGCCTCTGCCTGTCAATCGGGGCAGGGGGGGAGAGGGGGGTCAGCAACACTCCATTTCCAAGTCAGGGATGGAGCGGTGCGGGGGCAAGGCTTCAAAATGGGGTCTGCAACGGAGGAGACACAGGGGGCGTGGTCACAGCGGCTGTATGACATCACATTCAGCCGCTGTGATCACAAAAATGGTGGCGGCTTCCTGCGCGCACATACAGTCTGCACCAGCAGAAGGCTACACCATTTTTTATGATCACGCTGAACTGCAGTGCGACTGCAATTACAGCATGGTCAAGAAGGGAGGCGTCATGCTGGGTGGCCATGTCCTGTCACTGTGCAGGAGCCAGCACCGCTCACACACTAGTCCCCGGGTGCAGCCCCCAACCCCCGGGACACCCGGAGCAACAAAATGTAGATTCAGGCCACCAGGCCACGCCCCTACCTATGAAACCATGCCTCCTTTTTACCATTGCGCTGCTTATCTGCGTGCACTGCATTACAATCTCCTTCGCCACCTCTCTGGGTGTCACCAGTGATAGTGACACCTCTGCCATGCTTGTAGCAGCTGGTCCTAAGATCTACGCCTCAAGCCCTGAGTGTTTGCCCTTGTGACTTGTTGATCATCATAGCGAAGCAGATGCTTACAGAAAACTGCAGGGGCTTAGATTGAAAATAAAAAAATTGATGGGTATAAGGTAGAGAGGAGCGGGTTCGGTTCTCCGAGAACCGAATTCCCCACGAACTCCACGTGGTTTACACTGGTCCGAGGCAGGCTCGGTTGTTCCCGCCTGACTCGGAAAACCTGAACAAGGGAAAATGTCATCATCCCGCTGTCGGATTCTCGCGAGATTCGGATTTCATATAAAGAGCTGCGTGTTGCCGCCATTTTTACTCGTGCATTGAAGAGAGAGTGGAGAGGACGTGGCTATGTTCTCTCAGTGGAAATCTCAATATCAGTGCTCAGTATCAGTGGTTACTTATTGCTGCTCAGTAATACTAGTAGTGTGTCTCTCCTGCTCAGTGTCAGTTCTCAGTAGTATCCTCATCAGTGCTCAGTATCACTGCTCATTGTCTTGTGCTGCATTGTGGTGCTCAGCATACTACAGTACATTACTAATAGTCCAGTGCTGCATCTTGCTGCTCAGTGTCAGTTCTAGTATCCTCATCAGTGCTCACTATCACTGCTCATTACATTGTGGTGTTCTGTATACTACAGTAACATAGTAATATAGTAACATATAGTAATATAGTTTTTGAGGTTGAAAAGAGGCAAATTGCCCATCGTGTTCAACCTGTTTTAAGTTGTGATGATTCTACATACTTGCTGAATAATGTTTTATGACTAGTTAACTACTACAACTCATGTTACCCCCGGATTAACCATGTTGATATTTTAAGTATTATAACCTTGGATAGCTTTTTCATTCAGAAATGTATCCATTCCTTTTTTAAATCCAATTACAGAGTCCACCATTACCACCTTCCCTGGCAGGGAATTCCACATCCTGATTGCCCTAACAGTGAAGATCATAGTATCTCACCTGGCAGGTAAGTAGGAGTTGGGCTAGAGCTGTGGAGGATTGCTGCTTGGGCACCCCCTGTCAAGTGAAGGAGATCCAACTGAGGCAGCACAAGGGAACTCTCGAAAGAAGAACAAGGCTAGAGGAAGATCTGAGACAAAGAAATCTGACTTTTACCAGAGCTGACCAGAGGAAAGCACAAACACAGTCCCCCACTACCACAAATAATGCAGTCGAGTTTCCCACATTTGGGGAAATCACAGGGGTCAGCATACCCAGAATGCAATGAATGAACCTCACCATGGGAGAACAATCTTCATGACCATGGTATCTCCTATGCAAAATAAGTATGATTTGGGATAGGGCTGGGGAGGGCCGCTGCTCAGGCACATCTCTGTCAAGTAAAGGAGATTCAACTGAGGCAGCACAAGGGAACTCTCATCTGGGGACAACAACTGCAGGGAGAACACATATTTTCAGATGAACATGGGAGGGCAGAAGGCTGCCTAAAACTGAAGCACCCCCAAACAACAAACCAAATGCAACTACTAGTGCAAGCATTCCTGGGGGAAGGCCTGCAGCAGATGGATTTGCATATGGTGATGTCATCCAAGCAGTGGGTCAAAGTTGGCTTCAACCCTCGTCTGCATATGAAAAGAAAAAAGGGGTGTGCAGGGCATGGCGGTCTTTTGCGGCGCTTGGATGACCCCTAGTTCGCATTAAACACCTCCACCCTCCTTCGGTGTGGAGCTCATGTTGGCTATGCCCCAGCCCCTGAAGCATTCAAGCTGATTTCTTGCAGCAGCTGGGCACTGTAACAGCTCCAGAGCTGCTCTGTAAAGCAAGTAAAAGGGTGTTGGCCCTGCAGCACTACCTGTAGTTTGCATTGTGCGTTGGAAGGCACAAAGTAAGCAGACAGGAGAAGTCAGGAGAGTGCACAAGGGCATAGAAGGCAGGGGCTCAAGAAAAGAGAAGTGGAAACAGACAGCAAACTAGGCTGGAGAGAGACCTGAGACAAAGAGATCTGAATTATACGAGTAGCCGACCAGAGGAAACACAAATTATGCAGTCAAGTGTCCCACATTTGGGGAAATCGTAGGAGCAGCACACCCAGAGTGCAATGGGTGAGCCTTGCCCTGGTAGAAGCACCTTCCTGATCATAGTATCTCACTTGGCAGGTAAGTAGGAGTTGGGCTTGAGCTGGGGAGGGTCGCTGCTCGGGCACCCCCCTGTCAAGTGAAGGAGATCCAACTGAGGCAGCACAAGGGAATTCTCGAAAGAAGAACAAGGCTAGAGGAAAATCTGAGACAAAGAAATCTGACTTTTACCAGAGCTGACCAGAGGAAAGCACAAACACAGTCCCCCACTACCACAAATAATGCAGTCAAGTTTCCCACATTTGGGGAAATCACAGGGGTCAGCATACCCAAAATGCAATGAATGAACCTCACCCTGGGAGAACAATCTTCATGACCATGGTATCTCCTATGCAAAATAAGTATGATTTGGAATAGGGCTGGGGAGGGCCGCTGCTCATGCACATCTCTGTCAAGTAAAGGAGATTCAACTGAGGCAGCACAAGGGAACTCTCATCTGGGGACAACAACTGCAGGGAGAACACATATTTTCAGATGAACATGGGAGGGCAGAAGGCTGCCTAAAACTGAAGCACCCCCAAACAACAAACCAAATGCAACAACTAGTGCAAGCATTCCTGGGGGAAGTTCTGCAGAAGACGGATTTGCATACAGTGATGTCATCCAAGCAGTGGGTCAAAGTTGGCTTCAACCCTCATCTGCATATGAAAAGAGAAAAGGAGCGTGCAGGGCATGGCGGCCTTTTGCGGTGCTTGGATGACCCCTAGTTCGCATTAAACACCTCCACCCTCCTTTGGTGTGGGGCTCATGTTGGCCAAGCCCCATCCCCTGAAGCATTCAAGCAGATTTCTTGCAGCAGCTGGGCACTGTAACATCTCCAGAGCTGCTCTGTAAGGCAAGTAAAAGGGTGTGGGCCCTGCAGCACTACCTGTAGTTTGCATTGTGCATTGGAAGGCACAAAGTAAGCAGACGGGAGGAGAAGTCAGGATAGTGCACAAGGGTATAGAAGGGAGCGGCTGAAGAAAAGAGAAGTGGAAACAGACAGCAAACTAGGTTGGAGAGAGACCTGAGACAAAGAGATCTGAATTATACGAGAGCCGACCAGGGGAAACACAAATTATGCAGTTAAGTTTCCCACATTTGGGGAAATCGCAGGGGCAGCACACCCAGAGTGCAATGGGTGAGCCTTGCCCTGGGAGAAACACCTTCATGATCATAGTATCTCACCTGGCAGGTAAGTAGGAGTTGGGCTAGAGCTGGGGAGGGTCTCTGCTTGGGCACCCCCCTGTCAAGTGAAGGAGATCCAACTGAGGCAGCACAAGGGAACTCTCGAAAGAAGAACAAGGCTAGAGGAAGATCTGAAACAAAGAAATCTGACTTTTACCAGAGCTGACCAGAGGAAAACACAAACACAGTCCCCCACTACCACAAATAAAGCAGTCGAGTTTCCCACATTTGGGGAAATCACAGGGGTCAGCATACCCAGAATGCAATGAATGAACCTCACCCTGGGAGAATAATCTTCATGACCATGGTATCTCCTATGCAAAATAAGTATGATTTGGGATAGAGCTGGGGAGGGCCGCTGCTCAGGCACATCTCTGTCAAGTTAAGGAGATTCAACTGAGGCAGCACAAGGTAACTCTCATCTGGGGACAACAACTGCAGGGAGAACACATATTTTCAGATGAACATGGGAGGGCAGAAGGCTGCCTAATACTGAAGCACCCCCAAACAACAAACCAAATGCAACAACTAGTGCAAGCATTCCTGGGGGAAGTTCTGCAGAAGACGGATTTGCATATGGTAATGTCATCCAAGCAGTGGGTCAAAGTTGGCTTCAACCCTCGTCTGCATATGAAAACAGAAAAGGGGCGTGCAGGGCATGGTGGCCTTTTGCGGCGCTTGTCTGACCCCTAGTTTGCATTAAACACCTCTACCCTCCTTCGGTGTGGGGCTCATGTTGGCTATGCCCCAGCCCCTGAAGCATTCAAGCTGATTTCTTGCAGCAGCTGGGCACTGTAACAGCTCCAGAGCTGCTCTGTAAGGCAAGTAAAAGGGTGTGGGCCCTGCAGCACTACCTGTAGTTTGCATTGTGCATTGGAAGGCACAAAGTAAGCAGACGGGAGGAGAAGTCAGGATAGTGCACAAGGGTATAGAAGGGAGCGGCTGAAGAAAAGAGAAGTGGAAACAGACAGCAAACTAGGCTGGAGAGAGACCTGAGACAAAGAGATCTGAATTATACGAGAGCCGACCAGGGGAAACACAAATTATGCAGTCAAGTTTCCCACATTTGGGGAAATCGCAGGAGCAGCACACCCAGAGTACAATGGGTGAGCCTTGCCCTGGGAGAAGCACCTTCATGATCATAGTATCTCACCTGGCAGGTAAGTAGGAGTTGGGCTAGAGCTGGGGAGGGTCGCTGCTCGGGTACCCCCCTGTAAAGTGAAGGAGATCCAACTGAGGCAGCACAAGGGAACTCTCGAAAGAAGAACAAGGCTAAAGGAAAATCTGAGACAAAGAAATCTGACTTTTACCAGAGCTGACCAGAGGAAAGCACAAACACAGTCTCCCACTACCACAAATAATGCAGTCGAGTTTCCCACATTTGGGGAAATGACAGGGGTCAGCATACCCAAAATGCAATGAATGAACCTCACCCTGGGAGAAAAATCTTCATGACCATGGTATCTCCTATGCAAAATAAGTATGATTTGGAATAGGGCTGGGGAGGGCCGCTGCTCATGCACATCTCTGTCAAGTAAAGGAGATTCAACTGAGGCAGCACAAGGGAACTCTCATCTTGGGACAACAACTGCAGGGAGAACATATATTTTCAGATGAACATGGGAGGGCAGAAGGCTGCCTAATACTGAAGCACCCCCAAACAACAAACCAAATGCAACAACTAGTGCAAGCATTCCTGGGGGATGGCCTGCCGCAGATGGATTTGCATATGGTGATGTCATCCAAGCAGTGGGTCAAAGTTGGCTTCAACCCTCGTCTGCATATGAAAAGAGAAAAGGGGCATGCAGGGCATGGTGGCCTTTTGCGGCGCTTGGCTGACCCCTAGTTTGCATTAAACACCTCCACCCTCCTTTGGTGTGGGGCTCATGTTGGCTATGCCCCAGCCCCTGAAGCATTCAAGCTGATTTCTTGCAGCAGCTGGGCACTGTAACAGCTCCAGAGCTGCTCTGTAAGGCAAGTAAAAGGGTGTGGGCCCTGCAGCACTACCTGTAGTTTGCATTGTGCATTGGAAGGCACAAAGTAAGCAGACGGGAGGAGAAGTCAGGATAGTGCACAAGGGTATAGAAGGGAGCGGCTGAAGAAAAGAGAAGTGGAAACAGACAGCAAACTAGGCTGGAGAGAGACCTGAGACAAAGAGATCTGAATTATACGAGAGCCGACGAGGGGAAACACAAATTATGCAGTCAAGTTTCCCACATTTGGGGAAATCGCAGGAGCAGCACACCCAGAGTGCAATGGTTGAGCCTTGCCCTGGGAGAAGCACCTTCATGATCATAGTATCTCACCTGGCAGGTAAGTAGGAGTTGGGCTAGAGCTGGGGAGGGTCGCTGCTCGGGTTCCCCCCTGTGAAGTGAAGGAGATCCAACTGAGGCAGCACCAGGGAACTCTCGAAAGAAGAACAAGGCTAGAGGAAGATCTGAGACAAAGAAATCTGACTTTAACCAGAGCTGACCAGAGGAAAGCACAAACACAGTCCCCCACTACCACAAATAATGCAGTCGAGTTTCCCACATTTGGGAAAATCACAGGGGTCAGCATACCCAGAATGCAATGAATGAACCTCACCCTGGGAGAACAATCTTCATGACCATGGTATCTCCTATGCAAAATAAGTATGATTTGGAATAGGGCTGGGGAGGGCCGCTGCTCATGCACATCTCTGTCAAGTAAAGGAGATTCAACTGAGGCAGCACAAGGGAACTCTCATCTGGGGACAACAACTGCAGGGAGAACACATATTTTCAGATGAACATGGGAGGGCAGAAGGCTGCCTAATACTGAAGCACCCCCAAACAACAAACCAAATGCAACAACTAGTGCAAGCATTCCTGGGGGAAGTTCTGCAGAAGACGGATTTGCATACGGTGATGTCATCCAAGCAGTGGGTCAAAGTTGGCTTCAACCCTCATCTGCATATGAAAAGAGAAAAGGGGCGTGCAGGGCATGGCGGCCTTTTGCGGTGCTTGGATGACCCCTAGTTCGCATTAAACACCTCCACCCTCCTTTGGTGTGGGGCTCATGTTGGCCATGCCCCATCCCCTGAAGCATTCAAGCTGATTTCTTGCAGCAGCTGGGCACTGTAACAGCTCCAGAGCTGCTCTGTAAGGCAAGTAAAAGGGTGTGGGCCCTGCAGCACTACCTGTAGTTTGCATTGTGCATTGAAAGGCACAAAGTAAGCAGACGGGAGGAGAAGTCAGGATAGTGCACAAGGGTATAGAAGGGAGCGGCTGAAGAAAAGAGAAGTGGAAACAGACAGCAAACTAGGCTGGAGAGAGACCTGAGACAAAGAGATCTGAATTATACGAGAGCCGACCAGGGGAAACACAAATTATGCAGTCAAGTTTCCCACATTTGGGGAAATCGCAGGAGCAGCACACCCAGAGTGCAATGGTTGAGCCTTGCCCTGGGAGAAGCACCTTCATGATCATAGTATCTCACCTGGCAGGTAAGTAGGAGTTGGGCTAGAGCTGGGGAGGGTCGCTGCTCGGGTTTCCCCCTGTGAAGTGAAGGAGATCCAACTGAGGCAGCACCAGGGAACTCTCGAAAGAAGAACAAGGCTAGAGGAAGATCTGAGACAAAGAAATCTGACTTTAACCAGAGCTGACCAGAGGAAAGCACAAACACAGTCCCCCACTACCACAAATAATGCAGTCGAGTTTCCCACATTTGGGAAAATCACAGGGGTCAGCATACCCAGAATGCAATGAATGAACCTCACCCTGGGAGAACAATCTTCATGACCATGGTATCTCCTATGCAAAATAAGTATGATTTGGGATAGGGCTGGTGAGGGCCGCTGCTCAGGCACATCTCTGTCAAGTAAAGGAGATTCAACTGAGGCAGCACAAGTGAACTCTCATCTGGGGACAACAACTGCAGGGAGACCACATCTTTTCAGATGAACATGGGAGGGCGGAAGGCTGCCTAATACTGAAGCACCATCAAATATCAAACCATATGCAACAACTAGTACAAGCACTCCTGGGGGAAGTCTGCAGCAGACGGATTTGCATACGGTGATGTTATCCAAGCAGTGGGCCAAAGTTGACTGGAACCCTCATCTGCATATGAAAAGAGAAAAGGGGCATGCAGGGCATGGCGGCCTTTTGCAGTGCTTGGATGACCCCTAGTTCGCATTAAACACCTCCCCCCTCCTTTGGTGTGGGGCTCATGTTGGCCATGCCCCATCCCCTGAAGCATTAAAGCTGATTTCTTGCAGCAGCTGGGCACTGTAACAGCTCCAGAGCTGCTATGTAAGGCAAGTAAAAGGGTGTGGGCCCTGCAGCACTACCTGTAGTTTGCATTGTGCATTGGAAGGCACAAAGTAAGCAGACGGGAGGAGAAGTCAGGATAGTGCACAAGGGTATAGAAGGGAGCGGCTGAAGAAAAGAGAAGTGGAAACAGACAGCAAACTAGGCTGGAGAGAGACCTGAGACAAATAGATCTGAATTATACGAGAGCCGACCAGGGGAAACACAAATTATGCAGTCAAGTTTCCCACATTTGGGGAAATCGCAGGGGCAGCACACCCAGAGTGCAATGGGTGAGCCTTGCCCTGGGAGAAGCACCTTCATGATCATAGTATCTCACCTGGCAGGTAAGTAGGAGTTGGGCTAGAGCTGGGGAGGGTCGCTGTTCGGGCACCCCCCTGTCAAGTGAAAGAGATCCAACTGAGGCAGCACAAGGGAACTCTCGAAAGAAGAACAAGGCTAGAGGAAGATCTGAGACAAAGAAATCTGACTTTTTCCAGAGCTGACCAGAGGAAAGCACAAACACAGTCCCCCACTACCACAAATAATGCAGTCGAGTTTCCCACATTTGGGGAAATCACAGGGGTCAGCATACCCAGAATGCAATGAATGAACCTCACCCTGGGAGAAAAATCTTCATGACCATGGTATCGCCTATGCAAAATAAGTATGATTTGGGATAGGGCTGGGGAGGGCCGCTGCTCAGGCACATCTCTGTCAAGTAAAGGAGATTCAACTGAGGCAGCACAAGGGAACTCTCATCTGGGGACAACAACTGCAGGGAGAACACATATTTTCAGATGAACATGTGAGGGCAGAAGGCTGCCTAATGCTGAAGCACCCCCAAACAACAAACCAAATGCAACAACTAGTGCAAGCATTCCTGGGGGAAGGCCTGCAGCAGATGGATTTGCATATGGTGATGTCATCCAAGCAGTGGGTCAAAGTTGGCTTCAACCCTCGTCTGCATATGAAAAGAGAAAAGGGGCGTGCAGGGCATGGCGGCCTTTTGCAGCGCTTGGATGACCCCTAGTTCGCATTACACACCTCCACCCTCCTTCGGTGTGGGGCTCATGTTGGCTATGCCCCAGCCCCTGAAGCATTCAAGCTGATTTCTTGCAGCAGCTGGGCACTGTAACTGCTCCAGAGCTACTCTGTAAGGCAAGTAAAAGGGTGTGGGCCCTGCAGCACTACCTGTAGTTCGAATTGTGCGTTGGAAGGCACGAAGTAAGCAGACGGGAGAAGTCAGGATAGTGCGCAAGGGCATAGAAGGGAGCGGCTCAAGAAAAGAGAAGTGGAAACAGACAGCAAACTAGGCTGGAGAGAGACCTGAGACAAAGAGATCTGAATTATACGAGAGCCGACGAGGGGAAACACAAATTATGCAGTCAAGTTTCCCACATTTGGGGAAATCGCAGGAGCAGCACACCCAGAGTGCAATGGTTGAGCCTTGCCCTGGGAGAAGCACCTTCATGATCATAGTATCTCACCTGGCAGGTAAGTAGGAGTTGGGCTAGAGCTGGGGAGGGTCGCTGCTCGGGTTCCCCCCTGTGAAGTGAAGGAGATCCAACTGAGGCAGCACCAGAGAACTCTCGAAAGAAGAACAAGGCTAGAGGAAGATCTGAGACAAAGAAATCTGACTTTTACCAGAGCTGACCAGAGGAAAGCACAAACACAGTCCCCCACTACCACAAATATGCAGTCGAGTTTCCCACATTTGGGAAAATCACAGGGGTCAGCATACCCAGAATGCAATGAATGAACCTCACCCTGGGAGAACAATCTTCATGACCATGGTATCTCCTATGCAAAATAAGTATGATTTGGGATAGGGCTGGTGAGGGCCGCTGCTCAGGCACATCTCTGTCAAGTAAAGGAGATTCAACTGAGGCAGCACAAGGGAACTCTCATCTGGGGACAACAACTGCAGGGAGACCACATCTTTTCAGATGAACATGGGAGGGCGGAAGGCTGCCTAATACTGAAGCACCATCAAATATCAAACCATATGCAACAACTAGTACAAGCACTCCTGGGGGAAGGTCTGCAGCAGACGGATTTGCATACGGTGATGTTATCCAAGCAGTGGGCCAAAGTTGACTGGAACCCTCATCTGCATATGAAAAGAGAAAAGGGGCATGCAGGGCATGGCGGCCTTTTGCAGTGCTTGGATGACCCCTAGTTCGCATTAAACACCCCCACCCTCCTTTGGTGTGGGGCTCATGTTGGCCATGCCCCATCCCCTGAAGCACTCAAGCTGATTTCTTGCAGCAGCTGGGCACTGTAACAGCTCCAGAGCTGTTCTGTAAGGCAAGTAAAAGGGTGTGGGCCCTGCAGCACCACCTGTTGTTCGCATTGTGCGTTGGAAGGCACAAATTAAGCAGACGGGAGGAGAAGTCAGGATAGTGCGCAAGGGCATACTTTTCTCTTAGTCCGGGGGCAAGGCTTCAAAATGGGGTCTGCAACGGAGGAGACACAGGGGGCGTGGTCACAGCAGCTTTTCTCTACAGCCTGCACCAGCAGGAGCCTACACCATTTTTTATGATCACGCTGAACTGCAGTGCGACTGCAATTACAGCATGGTCAAGAAGGGAGGCGTCATGCTGGGTGGCCATGCCCTGTCACTGTGCAGGAGCCAGCACAGCTCACACACTAGTCCCCGGGTGCAGCCCCCAACCCCCGGGACACCCGGAGCAACAAAATGTAGATTCAGGCCACCAGGCCACGCCCCTACCTATGAAACCATGCCTCCTTTTTACCATTGCGCTGTTTATCTGCGCGCACTGCATTACAATCTCCCTTGCCACCTCTCTGGGTGTCACCAGTGATAGTGACACCTCTGCCATGCTTGTAGCAGCTGGTCCTAAGATCTACGCCTCAAGCCCTGAGTGTTTGCCCTTGTGACTTGTTGATCATCATAGCGAAGCAGATGCTTACAGAAAACTGCAGGGGCTTAGATTGAAAATAAAAAAATTGATGGGTATAAGGTAGAGAGGAGCGGGTTCGGTTCTCCGAGAACCGAATTCCCCACGAACTCCACGTGGTTTACACTGGTCCGAGGCAGGCTCGGTTGTTCCCGCCTGACTCGGAAAACCTGAACAAGGGAAAATGTCATCATCCCGCTGTCGGATTCTTGCGAGATTCGGAATCCATATAAAGAGCTGCGCGTTGCTGCCATTTTTACTCGTGCATTGAAGAGAGAGCGGAGAGGACGTGGCTATGTTCTCTCAGTGGAAATCTCAATATCAGTGCTCAGTATCAGTGGTTACTTATTGCTGCTCAGTAATACTAGTAGTGTGTCTCTCCTGCTCAGTGTCAGTTCTCAGTAGTATCCTCATCAGTGCTCAGTATCACTGCTCATTGTCTTGTGCTGCATTGTGGTGCTCAGCATACTACAGTACATTACTAATAGTCCAGTGCTGCATCTTGCTGCTCAGTGTCAGTTCTAGTATCCTCATCAGTGCTCACTATCACTGCTCATTGCATTGTGGTGTTCTGTATACTACAGTAACATAGTAATATAGTATATATAGAGGAGCGGGTTCGGTTCTCCGAGAACCGAATTCCCGACGAACTCCACGTGGTTTACACTGGTCCGAGGCAGGCTCGGTTGTTCCCGCCTGACTCGGAAAACCTGAACAAGGGAAAATGTCATCATCCCGCTGTCGGATTCTCGCGAGATTCGGATTCCATATAAAGAGCTGCGCGTTGCCGCCATTTTTACTCGTGCATTGAAGAGAGAGCGGAGAGGACGTGGCTATGTTCTCTCAGTGGAAATCTCAATATCAGTGCCCAGTATCAGTGGTTACTTATTGCTGCTCAGTAATACTAGTAGTGTGTCTCTCCTGCTCAGTGTCAGTTCTCAGTAGTATCCTCATCAGTGCTCAGTATCACTGCTCATTGTCTTGTGCTGCATTGTGGTGCTCAGCATACAACAGTACATTACTAATAGTCCAGTGCTGCATCTTGCTGCTCATGTTGGCTATGCCCCAGCCCCTGAAGCATTCAAGCTGATTTCTTGCAGCAGCTGGGCACTGTAACAGCTCCAGAGCTGCTCTGTAAGGCAAGTAAAAGGGTGTTGGCCCTGCAGCACTACCTGTAGTTTGCATTGTGCGTTGGAAGGCACAAAGTAAGCAGACAGGAGAAGTCAGGAGAGTGCACAAGGGCATAGAAGGCAGGGGCTCAAGAAAAGAGAAGTGGAAACAGACAGCAAACTAGGCTGGAGAGAGACCTGAGACAAAGAGATCTGAATTATACGAGTAGCCGACCAGAGGAAACACAAATTATGCAGTCAAGTGTCCCACATTTGGGGAAATCGTAGGAGCAGCACACCCAGAGTGCAATGGGTGAGCCTTGCCCTGGTAGAAGCACCTTCCTGATCATAGTATCTCACTTGGCAGGTAAGTAGGAGTTGGGCTTGAGCTGGGGAGGGTCGCTGCTCGGGCACCCCCCTGTCAAGTGAAGGAGATCCAACTGAGGCAGCACAAGGAAACTCTCGAAAAAAGAACAAGGCTAGAGGAAGATCTGAGACAAAGAAATCTGACTTTTACCAGAGCTGACCAGAGGAAAGCACAAACACAGTCCCCCACTACCACAAATAATGCAGTCGAGTTTCCCACATTTGGGGAAATCACAGGGGTCAGCATACCCAGAATGCAATGAATGAACCTCACCCTGGGAGAACAATCTTCATGACCATGGTATCTCCTATGCAAAATAAGTATGATTTGGGATAGGGCTGGGGAGGGCCGCTGCTCAGGCACATCTCTGTCAAGTAAAGGAGATTCAACTGAGGCAGCACAAGGGAACTCTCATCTGGGGACAACAACTGCAGGGAGAACACATATTTTCAGATGAACATGGGAGAGCAGAAGGCTGCCTAATACTGAAGCACCCCAAACAACAAACCAAATGCAACAACTAGTACAAGCATTCCTGGGGGAAGGTCTGCAGAAGACGGATTTGCATACGGTGATGTCATCCAAGCAGTGGGCCAAAGTTGGCTGGAACCCTCATCTGCATATGAAAAGAGAAAAGGGGTATGCAGGGCATGGCGGCCTTTTGCGGCGCTTGGATGACCCTTAGTTCGCATTAAACACCTCCACCCTCCGTCGGTGTGGGGCTCATGTTGGCTATGCCCCAGCCCCTGAAGCATTCAAGCTGATTTCTTGCAGCAGCTGGGCACTGTAACAGCTCCAGAGCTGCTCTGAAAGGCAAGTAAAAGGGTGTGGGCCCTGCAGCACTACCTGTAGTTTGTATTGTGCGTTGGAAGGCACAAAGTAAGCAGACAGGAGAAGTCAGGAGAGTGCACAAGGGCATAGAAGGCAGCGGCTCAAGAAAAGAGAAGTGGAAACAGACAGCAAACTAGGCTGGAGAGAGACCTGAGACAAAGAGATCTGAATTATACGAGTAGCCGACTAGAGGAAACACAAATTATGCAGTCAAGTGTCCCACATTTGGGGAAATCGTAGGAGCAGCACACCCAGAGTGCAATGGGTGAGCCTTGCCCTGGGAGAAGCACCTTCATGATCATAGTATCTCACCTGGCAGGTAAGTAGGAGTTGGGCTAGAGATGGGGAGGGTCGCTGCTCGGGCACCCCCCTGTCAAGTGAAGGAGATCCAACTGAGGCAGCACAAGGAAACTCTCGAAAAAAGAACAAGGCTAGAGGAAGATCTGAGACAAAGAAATCTGTATTTTACCAGAGCTGACCAGAGGAAAGCACAAACACAGTCCCCCACTACCACAATTAATGCAGTCGAGTTTCCCACATTTGGGGAAATCACAGGGGTCAGCATACCCATAATGCAATGAATGAACCTCACCCTGGGAGAACAATCTTCATGACCATGGAAACTCCTATGCAAAATAAGTATGATTTGGGATAGGGCTGGGGAGGGCCGCTGCTCAGGCACATCTCTGTCAAGTAATGGAGATTCAACTGAGGCAGCACAAGGGAACTCTCATCTGGGGACAACAACTGCAGGGAGAACACATATTTTCAGATGAACATGGGAGGGCAGAAGGCTGCCTAATACTGAAGCACCCCCAAACAACAAACCAAATGTAACAACTAGTAAAAGCATTCCTGGGAGAAGGTCTGCAGAAGACGGATTTGCATACGGTGATGTCATCCAAGCAGTGGGCCAAAGTTGGCTGGAACCCTCATCTGCATATGAAAAGAGAAAAGGGTTATGCAGGGCATGGCGGCCTTTTGCGGTGCTTGAATGACCCCTAGTTCGCATTAAATACCTCCACCCTCCTTCGGTGTGGGGCTCATGTTGGCTATGCCCCAGCCCCTGAAGCATTCAAGCTGATTTCTTGCAGAAGCTGGGCACTGTAACAGCTCCAGAGCTGCTCTGTACGGCAAGTAAAAGAGTGTGGGCCCTGCAGCACTACCTGTAGTTCGCATTGTGCGTTGGAAGGCACAAAGTAAGCAGACGGGAGAAGTCAGGATAGTGCGCAAGGGCATAGAAGGGAGCGGCTCAAGAAAACAGAAGTGGAAACAGACAGCAAACTAGGCTGGAGAGAGACCTGAGACAAAGAGATCTGAATTATACGAGAGCCGACCAGGGGAAACACAATTTATGCAGTCAAGTTTCCCACATTTGGGGAAATCGCAGGAGCAGCACACCCAGAGTGCAATGGGTGAGCCTTGCCCTGGGAGAACAATCTTTATGACCATGGTATCTCATATGCAAAATAAGTATGATTTGAGATAGGGCTGGGGAGGGCCGCTGCTCAGGCACATCTCTGTCAAGTAAAGGAGATTCAACTGAGGCAGCACAAGGGAACTCTCATCTGGGGACAACAACTGCCGGGAGAACACATATTTTCAGATGAACATGGGAGGGCAGAAGGCTGCCTAATACTGAAGCACGCCCAAACAACAAACCAAATGCAACAACTAGTACAAGCATTCCTGGGAGAAGGTCTGCAGAAGACGGATTTGCATACGGTGATGTCATCCAAGCAGTGGGCCAAAGTTGGCTGGAACCCTCATCTGCATATGTTGAAGATACAATTTGTGAATTGCATTTAACACTATCTCCCTTTCCTGGGGAGAAGATGGTAGGGCCGATTTGAAAAACCGGCGAGGAGGCACCTCTTCGAATTTCAGCTTGTAACCCTGAGAAACAATTTCTATTGCCTAGGGATCCACCTGCGAATGAACCCAGATGTGGCTGAAAACTCGAAGACGTGCCCCCAACTGGGCGGACTCCTTTAGCGGAGCCCAAGCGTCATGCAGTGGATTTTGTAGAGGCCGGGGAGGACTTCTGTTCCTGGGAACTAGCTGTGTTGTGCAGCTTCTTCCCTCTGCCCTTACCTCTGGCAAGAAAGGACGCACCTCGTACTTTCTTGTTTCTCTGTGATCGAAAGGACTGCATTTGATAATGTGGTGCTTTCTTAGGCTGTGAGGGAATATAAGGCAAAAAATTTGATTTACCAGCTGTAGCTGTGGAGACTAGGTCCGAGAGACCTTCCCCAAACAATTCCTCACCCCTGTAAGGTAAAACCTCCATATGCCTTTTTGAGTCGGCATCACCTGTCCATTGCCGGGTCCATAGGACTCGTCTAGCAGAAATCGACATAGCGTTTATTCTAGAACCCAGTAGACTAATGTCACTTTGAGCATCTCTCATATATAGGACAGCATCTTTTATATGCCCTATGGTCAATAACATAGCATCCTTATCTAGGGTCTCAATCTCTGCTGATAAGGTATCTGTCCATGCTGCCACCGCGCTACAACCCCGGCCGACGCAATTGCCGGTCTGAGTAAGGTACCAGAATGTGTGTAAATGGACTTTAGGGTAACCTCCTGCTTGCGGTCAGCAGGGTCCCTGATGGTAGCCGTATCCTGGGATGGCAGCGCTACCTTTTTGGATAAGCGTGTCAATGCTTTATCCACCCTAGGGGAGGATTCCCACCGTATCCTGTCCATTGGCGGGAAAGGATACGCCATAAGAATCCTTTTGGGAATCTGCAGCTTTTTGTCTGTAGATTCCCAAGCTTTTTCACATAATTCGTTCAACTCATGTGAGGGGGGAAAGGTTATCTCAGGTTTCTTTCCCTTATACATGTGTACCCTCGTGTCAGGGACAGGGGACTCTGTGATGTGCAAAACATCTTTTATTGCAATAATCATATATCGAATACATTTAGCCAATTTTGGCTGTAACTTTGCATCATCGTAGTCGACACTGGAGTCAGAATCTGTGTCGGTATCTGTGTCAACTATTTGGGATAGTGGGCGCTTTTGAGACCCCGAAGGTCCCTGCGACATAGGGACAGGCATGGGTTGACTCCCTGACTGTTCCCTAGCTTCAGCTTTGTCTAATATCTTGTGTAATAAGTTTACATTAGCACTTAAAACATTCCACATATCCATCCAGTCAGGTGTCGGCGTTGTCGATGGAGACACCACATTAATTTGCTCCTGCTCCTCTCTAGGAGAGCCTTCTACCTCAGACATGTCGACACACGTGTACCGACACACCATACACTCAGGGAATCCTCTTATCTGAGGACAGTTCCCCAACAAGGCCCTTTGGAGAGACAGAGAGAGAGAGTATGCCAGCACACACCCCAACGCTATATGACCCAGGAAAAAAACACAATAATTTTATGTTTACCCAGTAGCGCTGTATTTCCATATGCGCCTAATTATGTGCCCCCCTCCTCTTTAAGACCCTCTTTCTACCGTGGTATAAGCAGGGGAGAGTCCGTGGAGCTTCCCCTCAGCGGTGCTGTGGAGAAAATGGCGCTGGTGAGTGCTGAGGGAGAAGCCCCACCCCCTCAGCGACGGGCTTCTGTCCCGCTCAAATATAGTAAAAAAATGGCGGGGGCTCTTATATATATATACAGTGCCTAGCTGCATATATATTTATTTTGCCAAAGAGAGGTCTATATTGCTGCCCAGGGCGTCCCCCCTGCGCCCTTCACCCTTACACTGACTGCCGTGTGTGAGGTGTATTGGAGCAATGGAGCACAGCTTTACTGCTGTGCGTTACCTCAGTGAAGATCATGAAGTCTTCCGCCGCCTCTGAAGTCTTCTTTTCTTCTCATACTCACCCGGCTTCTAACTTCCGGCTCTGCGAGTGGGACGGCGGCGCGGCTCTGGGACGGACGGCGAGGGTGAGACCTGCGTACCGATCCCTCTGGAGCTAATGCTGTACAGTAGCCTAAGAAGCAGAGCCTATCAACTCACAGAAGTAGGTGTGCATCTCTCCCCTCCGCCCCTCGATGCAGGGAGTCTGTTGCCAGCAGGCTCCCTGAAAATAAAAAAATCTAACAAATATACTTTCTGTCAGGAAACTCAGGAGAGCTCCCTGAAAAGCACCCAGTCTCCTCTGGGCACAGTAGTAAACTGAGGTCTGGAGGAGGGGCATAAAGGGAGGAGCCAGTGCACACCCAGATCTAAAGTCTTTCTAAAAGTGCCCATGTCTCCTGCGGAGCCCGTCTATCCCCCATGGTCCTTACGGAGTCCCCAGCATCCTCTAGGACGTAAGAGAAAAATTATACTGGCAGAAAAATCCAATTGAGTGATTAAACAGCTCCAGAGCTGCTCTGTAAGGCAAGTAAAAGGGTGTGGGCCCTGCAGCACTACCTGTAGTTTGCATTGTGCATTGGAAGCCTAGTTTGCTGTCTGTTTCCACTTCTTTTTTCTTGAGCCCCTCCCGTCTATACCCTTGTGCACTATCCTGACTTCTCCTCCCGTCTGCTTCCTTTGTGCCTTCCAATGCACAATGCAAACTACAGGTAGTGCTGCAGGGCCCACACCCTTTTACTTGCCTTACAGAGCAGCTCTTGAGCTGTTACAGTGCCCAGCTGCTGCAAGAAATCAGCGTGAATGCTTCAGGGGCTGGGGCATGGCCAACATGAGCCCCACACCGAAGGAGGGTGGGGGTGTTTAATGCGAACTAGGGGTCTCGCACAATGCGAACTACAGGTAGTGCTGCAGGGCCCACACCCTTTTACTTGCCTTACAGAGCAGCTCTGGAGCTGTTACAGTGCCCAGCTGCTGCAAGAAATCAGCTTGAATCCTTCAGGGGCTGGGGCATAGCCAACATGAGCCCCACACCGACGGAGGGTGGAGGTGTTTAATGCGAACTAGGGGTCATCCAAGTGCCGCAAAAGGCCGCCATGCCCTGCACGCCCCTTTTCTCTTTTCATATGCAGACGAGGGTTGAAGCCAACTTTGACCCACTGCTTGGATGACATCGCCATATGCAAATCCATCTGCTGCAGGCCTTCCCCCAGGAATGCTTGCACTAGTTGTTGCATTTGGTTTGTTGTTTGGGGGTGCTTCAGTATTAGGCAGCCTTCTGCCCTCCCATGTTCATCTGAAAATATGTGTTCTCCCTGCAGTTGTTGTCCCCAGATGAGAGTTCCCTTGTGCTGCCTCAGTTGAATCTCCTTTACTTGACAGAGATGTGCCTGAGCAGCGGCCCTCCCCAGCCCTATCCCAAATCATACTTATTTTGCATAGGAGATACCATGGTCATGAAGACTGTTCTCCCAGGGTGCGGTTCATTCATTGCATTCTGGGTATGCTGACCCCTGTGATTTCCCCAAATGTGGGAAACTCGACTGCATTATTTAATGCGAACTAGGGGTCATCCAAGCACCGCAAAAGGCCGCCATGCCCTGCATACCCCTTTTCTCTTTTCATAAGCAGACGAGGTTTGAAGCCAACTTTGACCCACTGCTTGGATGACATCACTTGCTGCCTTTCCAATGAAGCAAGTTTAATTTAATAATAGGTGAAAAACCATCCCTACAAATGTGTTAATCAGATACTTGGCTTTGTGGACACTTTTCAGAGCACAAATTTGTTAGCATAAAAATAAAGCCAGAAAATGAAGAGCTGTTTAATCACTCAATTGGATTTTTCTGCCAGCATATTTCTTTTTCTCTGCAACCCACTGCTAAATTACATCAGAGATTACATCAGAGAAGGCCAGGTACCCTACACCATAACAGGGGGTTTGACATTTTGACTTGTCTACTTAAAGATCACCAAAATCTGATAACAAGGTCAATTAAGTCCCTGGGTGGGATTGAACCACCAACCTTTTGGTTAATAGCCTTACACACTAACTGATTGCGCCACAGCGACACTTTGCAAAAGTGCATACTGACAAAGGCTAATAAGCATTCATCTAGAACGATTCCTAGAAACATTTTAAAAAGTCAATAATGTGGAGAGTTTTTGTAAGATGTTTCTTCCATCAACCAATGAAGAAACACATTGGTACTTTCCCATGATGAGTGAGTGCTTCAGGATCTTTTGCACTTACATGTGCAGCAGAGTACTGTAATGGAAGCATGCTGGGTCCATAACCCAGAGGTAGGCAGATTGAAACTATCCTCTGCTATATGCATTTTTTTTGTTAATTAAAGTAATCCAAAACTGGGATTGATATTTTTGCTCTTTTATTTTTACTTAAAGTACAATAACTTTTACCATTTTAATTTGTTTTAATAGTATATTGACAGTATTGTTTTCTTTCAAAAATCCAATTAATTTTCTTTACCCGATTATTAAAATGGTAATTGACAAAAACAAACTACATTGTCACCAGAAGAGCAATACAAAATGTACAAGTGATATATTAAAATCATCTTTCCAGCTTGAATTTCAATGATGCATTGGGGCAACGATTTTGTGAGAAACATCTTCACCCTTAAATAAAGATTTTCTTAATTCCTTACCTGTGTGCTAATTAGATATCACCTTGTTTTTACATTAAATAGACTTCCACATGAGAAAACAGCAAAGATGCAGTGGCGTTAATGTTTCCTGGTGTCAACCTGTATTATTTCCGTAGATATTGAAATGAGGATGCATCTTGCTGCCTTTCCAATGAAGCAAGTTTAATTTAGTAATAGGTGAAAAACCATCCCTACAAAGATGTTAATCAGATACTTGGCTTTGTGGACACTTTTCAGAGAACAAATTTGTAATCATAAAAATAAAGCCAGAAAATGAAGAGCTGTTTAATCACTCAATTGGATTTTTCTGCCAGCATTTTTCTTTTTCTCTGCAACCCACTGCTAAATTGTGCTTCCTAGCTGTTTTTTTATAAAATCACTTAATCAAATCTAACTCTGATTACATCAGAGAAGGCCAGGTACCCTATACCATAAGAGGGGGTTTGCAATTTTGACTTGTCTACTTAAATATCACCAAAATCTGATCACAAGGTCAATTACGTCCCTGGGTGGGATTGAACCACCAACCTTTTGATAAATAGCTGAACACACTAACCGATTGCGCCACAGAGACACTTTGCAAAAAGCCCATACTGACAAAGACTAATAAGCATTCATCTAGAACGTTTACTAGAAAAACTTTAAAAAGTCAATAATCTGGAGAGTTTTTGTAAAATGTTTCTTCCAGCAACCAATGAAGAAACACATTGGTACTTTCGCATGATGAGTGAGTGCTTCAGGATCTCTTGCACTTACATGTGCAGCAGAGTACTGCAATGGAAGCATGCTGGGCCCATAACCCAGAGGTAGGCAGATTGAAACTATCCTTTGCTATATGAATTTTTTTTTTGTTCTTTAAAGTAATCCAAAACTGGGATTGATATTTTAGCTTTTATTTTTACTTAAAGTACAATAACTTTTACCATTTTAATTTGTTTTAATAGTATATTGACAGTATTGTTTTCTTTCAAAAATCCACTTAATTTTCTTTACCCTATTATTAAAATGGTAATTGACAAAAACAAACTACATTGTCACCATAAGAGCAATACAAAATGTACAAGTGATATATTAAAATCATCTTTCCAGCTTGAATTTCAATGATGCATTGGGGCAACGATTTTGTGAGAAACATCTTCACCCTTAAATAAAGATTTTCTTAATTCCTTACCTGTGTGCTAATTAGATATCACCTTGTTTTCACATTAAACAGACTTCCACATGAGAAAGCAGCAAGGATGCAGTGGCGTTAATGTTTCCTGGTGTCAACCTGTATTATTTCAGTAGATATTGAAATGAGGATGCATCTTGCTGCCTTTCCAATGAAGCAAGTTTAATTTAGTAATAGGTGAAAAACCATCCCTACAAATATGTTAATCAGATACTTGGCTTTGTGGACACTTTTCAGAGAACAAATTAGTTAGTATAAAAATAAAGCCAGAAAATGAAGAGCTGTTTAATCACTCAATTGGATTTTTCTGCCAGCATATTTCTTTTTCTCTGCAACCCACTGCCAAATTGTGCTTCCTAGCTGTTTTTATAAAATCACTGAATCAAATCTAACTCTGATTACATCAGAGAAGGCCAGGTACCCTACACCATAACAGGGGGTTTGAAATTTTGACTTGTCTACTTAAAGATCACCAAAATCTGATAACAAGGTCAATTAAGTCCCTGGGTGGGATTGAACAACCAACCTTTTGGTTAATAGCCTTACACACTAACTGATTGCGCCACAGCTACACTTTGCAAAAGCACATACTGACAAAGGCTAATAAGCATTCATCTAGAACGATTCCTAGAAACATTTTAAAAAGTCAATAATGTGGAGAGTTTTTGTAAGATGTTTCTTCCATCAACCAATGAAGAAACACATTGGTACTTTCCCATGATAAGTGAGTGCTTCAGGACCTCTTGCACTTACATGTGCAGCAGAGTACTGTAATGGAAGCATGCTGGGTCCATAACCCAGAGGTAGGCAGATTGAAACTATCCTCTGCTATATGCATTTTTTTTTGTTAATTAAAGTAATCCAAAACTGGGATTGATATTTTTGCTCTTTTATTTTTACTTAAAGTACAATAACTTTTACCATTTTAATTTGTTTTAAGAGTATATTGACAGTATTGTTTTCTTTCAAAAATCCACTTAATTTTCTTTACCCGATTATTAAAATGGTAATTGACAAAAACAAACTACATTGTCACCAGAAGAGCAATACAAAATGTACAAGTGATATATTAAAATCATCTTTCCAGCTTGAATTTCAATGATGCATTGGGGCAACGATTTTGTGAGAAACATCTTCACCCTTAAATAAAGATGTTCTTAATTCCTTACCTGTGTGCTAATTAGATATCACATTGTTTTCACATTAAACAGACTTCCACATGCGAAAGCAGCAAGGATGCAGTGGCGTTAATGTTTCCTGGTGTCAACCTGTATTATTTCAGTAGACATTGAAATGAAGATGCATCTTGCTGCCTTTCCAATGAAGCAAGTTTAATTTAGTAATAGGTGAAAAACCATCCCTACAAAGGTGTTAATCAGAGACTTGGCTTTGTGGACACTTTTCAGAGAACAAATTTGTTAGTATAAAAATAAAGCCAGAAAATGAAGAGCTGTTTAATCACTCAATTGGATTTTTCTGCCAGCATATTTCTTTTTCTCTGCAACCCACTGCTAAATTGTTCTTCCTAGCTGTTTTTATAAAATCACTGAATCAAATCTTACTCTGATTACATTAGAGAAGGCCAGGTACCCTACACCATAACAGGGGGTTTGAAATTTTGACTTGTCTACTTAAAGATCACCAAAATCTGATAACAAGGTCAATTAAGTCCCTGGGTGGGATTGAACCACCAACCTTTTGGTTAATAGCCTTACACACTAACTGCTTGCGCCACAGCGACACTTTGCAAAAGAACATACTGACAAAGGCTAATAAGCATTCATCTAGAACGATTCCTAGAAACATTTTAAAAAGTCAATAATGTGGAGAGTTTTTGTAAGATGTTTCTTCCATCAACCTATGAAGAAACACATTGGTACTTTCCCATGATGAGTGAGTGCTTCAGGATCTCTTGCACTTACATGTGCAGCAGAGTACTGTAATGGAAGCATGCTGGGTCCATAACCCAGAGGTAGGCAGATTGAAACTATCCTCTGCTATATGCATTTTTTTTTGTTAATTAAAGTAATCCAAAACTGGGATTGATATTTTTGCTCTTTTATTTTTACTTAAAGTACAATAACTTTTACCATTTTAATTTGTTTTAATAGTATATTGACAGTATTGTTTTCTTTCAAAAATCCTATTAATTTTCTTTACCCGATTATTAAAATGGTAATTGACAAAAACAAACTACATTGTCACCAGAAGAGCAATACAAAATGTACAAGTGATATATTAAAATCATCTTTCCAGCTTGAATTTCAATGATGCATTGGGGCAACGATTTTGTGAGAAACATCTTCACCCTTAAATAAAGATGTTCTTAATTCCTTACCTGTGTGCTAATTAGATATCACCTTGTTTTCACATTAAACAGACTTCCACATGAGAAAACAGCAAAGATGCAGTGGCGTTAATGTTTCCTGGTGTCAACCTGTATTATTTCCGTAGATATTGAAATGAGGATGCATCTTGCTGCCTTTCCAATGAAGCAAGTTTAATTTAGTAATAGGTGAAAAACCATCCCTACAAAGATGTTAATCAGATACTTGGCTATGTGGACACTTTTCAGAGAACAAATTTGTTATCATAAAAATAAAGCCAGAAAATGAAGAGCTGTTTAATCACTCAATTGGATTTTTCTGCCAGCATTTTTCTTTTTCTCTGCAACCCACTGCTAAATTGTGCTTCCTAGCTGTTTTTTTATAAAATCACTTAATCAAATCTAACTCTGATTACATCAGAGAAGGCCAGGTACCCTACACCATAAGAGGGGGTTTGCAATTTTGACTTGTCTACTTAAATATTACCAAAATCTGATCACAAGGTCAATTACGTCCCTGGATGGGATTGAACCACCAACCTTTTGATTAATAGCTGAACACACTAACCGATTGCGCCACAGAGACACTTTGTGAAAAATACATACTGACAAAGACTAATAAGCATTCATCTAGAACGTTTCCTAGAAAAACTTTAAAAAGTCAATAATCTGGAGAGTTTTTGTAAGATGTTTCTTCCAGCAACCAATGAAGAAACACATTGGTACTTTCGCATGATGAGTGAGTGCTTCAGGATCTCTTGCACTTACATGTGCAGCAGAGTACTGCAATGGAAGCATGCTGGGCCCATAACCCAGAGGTAGGCAGATTGAAACTATCCTTTGCTATATGCATTTTTTTTTTGTTCATTAAAGTAATCCAAAACTGGGATTGATATTTTAGCTTTTATTTTTACTTAAAGTACAATAACTTTTACCATTTTAATTTGTTTTAATAGTATATTGACAGTATTGTTTTCTTTCAAAAATCCAATTAATTTTCTTTACCCGATTATTAAAATGGTAATTGACAAAAACAAACTACATTGTCACCAGAAGAGCAATACAAAATGTACAAGTGATATATTAAAATCATCTTTCCAGCTTGAATTTCAATGATGCATTGGGGCAACGATTTTGTGAGAAACATCTTCACCCTTAAATAAAGATTTTCTTAATTCCTTACCTGTGTGCTAATTAGATATCACCTTGTTTTCACATTAAACAGACTTCCACATGAGAAAGCAGCAAGGATGCAGTGGCGTTAATGTTTCCTGGTGTCAACCTGTATTATTTCAGTAGATATTGAAATGAGGATGCATCTTGCTGCCTTTCCAATGAAGCAAGTTTAATTTAGTAATAGGTGAAAAACCATCCCTACAAATATGTTAATCAGATACTTGGCTTTGTGGACACTTTTCAGAGAACAAATTCGTTAGCATAAAAATAAAGCCAGAAAATGAAGAGCTGTTTAATCACTCAATTGGATTTTTCTGCCAGCATATTTCTTTTTCTATGCAACCCACTGCTAAATTGTGCTTCCTAGCTGTTTTTTTTATAAAATCACTGATTCAAATCTAACTCTGATTACATCAGAGTAGGCCAGGTACCCTACACCATAAGAAGGGGGTTTGAAATTTTGACTTGTCTACTTAAAGATCACCAAAATCTGATAACAAGGTCAATTACATCCCTGGGTGGGATTGAACCACCAACCCTTTGATTAATAACCAAACACACTAACAGATTGCGCCACAGAGACACTTTACAAACGTACATACTGACAAAGGCTAATAAGCATTCATCTAGAACGTTTCCTAGAAAAACTTTAAAAAGTCAATAATCTGGAGAGTTTTTGTAAGATGTTTCTTCCATCAACCAACGAAGAAACACATTGGTACTTTCCCATGATGAGTGAGTGCTTCAGGATCTCTTGCACTTACATGTGCAGCAGAGTACTGCAATGGAAAAATGCTGGGCCCATAACCCAGAGGTAGGCAGATTGAAACTATCCTCTGCTATATGCATTTTTTTTTTGTTAATTAAAGTAATCCAAAACTGGGATTGATATTTTTGCTCTTTTATTTTTACTTAAAGTGCAATAACTTTTACCATTTTAATTTGTTTTAATAGTATATTGACAGTATTGTTTTCTTTCAAAAATCCACTTAATTTTCTTTACCCTATTATTAAAATGGTAATTGACAAAAACAAACTACATTGTCACCAGAAGAGCAATACAAAATGTACAAGTGATATATTAAAATCATCTTTCCAGCTTGAATTTCAATGATGCATTGGGGTAACGATTTTGTGAGAAACACCTTCACCCTTAAATAAAGATTTTCTTAATTCCTTACCTGTGTGCTAATTAGATATCACCTTGTTTTCACATTAAACAGACTTCAACATGCGAAAGCAGCAAGGATGCAGTGGCGTTAATGTTTCCTGGTGTCAACCTGTATTATTTCAGTAGACATTGAAATGAGGATGCATCTTGCTGCCTTTCCAATGAAGCAAGTTTAATTTAGTAATAGGTGAAAAACCATCCCTACAAAGGTGTTAATCAGAGACTTGGCTTTGTGGACACTTTTCAGAGAACAAATTTGTTAGCATAAAAATAAAGCCAGAAAATAAAGAGCTGTTTAATCACTCAATTGGATTTTTTTGCCAGCATATTTCTTTTTCTCTGCAACCCACTGCTAAATTGTGCTTCCTAGCTGTTTTTATAAAATCACTGAATCAAATCTAACTCTGATTACATCAGAGAAGGCCAGGTACCCTACACCATAACAGGGGGTTTGAAATTTTGACTTGTCTACTTAAAGATCACCAAAATCTGATAATAAGGTCAATTACGTCCCTGGGTGGGATTGAACCACCAACCTTTTGGTTAATAACCATACACACTAACTGATTGCGCCACAGCGACACTTTGCAAAAGTACATACTGACAAAGGCTAATAAGCATTCATCTAGAACGTTTCCTAGAAACATTTTAAAAAGTCAATAATGTGGAGAGTTTTTGTAAGATGTTTCTTCCATCAACCAATGAAGAAACACATTGGTACTTTCCCATGATAAGTGAGTGCTTCAGGACCTCTTGCACTTACATGTGCAGCAGAGTACTGTAATGGAAGCATGCTGGGTCCATAACCCAGAGGTAGGCAGATTGAAACTATCCTCTGCTATATGCATTTTTTTTTGTTAATTAAAGTAATCCAAAACTGGGATTGATATTTTTGCTCTTTTATTTTTACTTAAAGTACAATAACTTTTACCATTTTAATTTGTTTTAATAGTATATTGACAGTATTGTTTTCTTTCAAAAATCCAATTAATTTTCTTTACCCGATTATTAAAATGGTAATTGACAAAAACAAACTACATTGTCACCAGAAGAGCAATACAAAATGTACAAGTGATATATTAAAATCATCTTTCCAGCTTGAATTTCAATGATGCATTGGGGCAACGATTTTGTGAGAAGCATCTTCACCCTTAAATAAAGATTTTCTTAATTCCTTACCTGTGTGCTAATTAGATATCACCTTGTTTTCACATTAAACAGACTTCCACATGAGAAAGCAGCAAGGATGCAGAGGCGTTAATGTTTCCTGGTGTCAACCTGTATTATTTCTGTAGATATTGAAATGAGGATGCATCTTGCTGCCTTTCCAATGAAGGAAGTTTAATTTAGTAATAGGTGAAAAACCATCCCTACAAAGGTGTTAATCAGAGACTTGGCTTTGTGGACACTTTTCAGAGAACAAATTTGTTAGCATAAAAATAAAGCCAGAAAATGAAGAGCTGTTTAATCACTCAATTGGATTTTTTTGCCAGCATATTTCTTTTTCTCTGCAACCCACTGCTAATTTGTGCTTCCTAGCTGTTTTTATAAAATCACTGAATCAAATCTAACTCTGATTACATCAGAGAAGGCCAGGTACCCTACACCATAAGAGGGGGTTTGAAATTTTGACTTGTCTACATAAAGATCACCAAAATCTGATAACAAGGTCAATTACGTCCCTGGGTGGGATTGAACCACCAACCTTTTGGTTAATAGCCTTACACACTAACTGATTGCGCCACAGCGACACTTTGCAAAAGCATATACTGAAAAAGGCTAATAAGCATTCATCTAGAACGTTTCCTAGAAACATTTTAAAAAGTCATTAATGTGGAGAATTTTTGTAAGATGTTTCTTCCATCAACCAATGAAGAAACACATTGGTACTTTCCCATGATGAGTGAGTGCTTCAGGATCTCTTGCACTTACATGTGCAGCAGAGTACTGTAATGGAAGCATGCTGGGTCCATAACCCAGAGGTAGGCAGATTGAAACTATCCTCTGCTATATGCATTTTTTTTGTTAATTAAAGTAATCCAAAACTGGGATTGACATTTTTGCTCTTTTATTTTTACTTAAAGTACAATAACTTTTACCATTTTAATTTGTTTTAATAGTATATTGACAGTATTGTTTTCTTTCAAAAATTCACTTAATTTTCTTTTCTGTGTGCTAATTAGATATCACCTTGTTTTCACATTAAATAGACTTCCACATGAGAAAGCAGCAAGGATGCAGTGGCGTTAATGTTTCCTGGTGGTAGTGGGGGACTGTGTTTGTGCTTTCCTCTGGTCAGCTCTGGTAAAAGTCAGATTTCTTTGTCTCAGATCTTCCTCTAGCCTTGTTCTTCTTTCGAGAGTTCCCTTGTGCTGCCTCAGTTGGATCTCCTTCACTTGACAGGGGCGTACCCGAGCAGCGACCCTCCCCAGCACTAGCCCAACTCCTACTTACCTGCCAGGTGAGATACTATGATCATGAAGGTGCTTCTCCCAGGGCAAGGCTCACCCATTGCACTCTGGGTGTGCTGCTCCTGCGATTTCCCCAAATGTGGGAAACTTGACTGCATAATTTGTGTTTCCCCTGGTCGGCTCTCGTATAATTCAGATCTCTTTGTCTCAGGTCTCTCTCCAGCCTAGTTTGCTGTCTGTTTCCACTTCTCTTTTCTTAAACCGCTCCCTTCTATGCCCTTGCGCACCTTAATTAAATCTAACTCTGATTACGTCAGAGAAGGCCAGGTACCCTACACCATAAGAGGGGGTTTGAAATTTTGACTTGTCTACTTAAAGATCACCAAAATCTGATCACAAGGTCAATTACATCACTGGGTGGGAACCTTTTGGTTAATAGCCCATGTAAGTGCAAGAGATCCTGAAGCACTCACTCATCATGGGAAAGTACTAATGTGTTTCTTACAAAAATTCTCCAGATTATTGACTTTTTAAAGTTTTTCTAGGAAACGTTCTAGATGAATGCTTATTAGCCTTTGTCAGTATGTACTTTTGCAAAGTGTCGCTGTGGCGCAATCAGTTAGTGTGTATGGCTATTAACCTAAAGGTTGGTGATTCAATCCCACCCAGGGACGTAATTGACCTTGTTATCAGATTTTGGTGATCTTTAAGTAGACAAGTCAAAATTTCAAACCCCCTCTTATTGTGTAGGGTACCCAGCCTTCTCTGATGTAATCAGAGTTAGATTTGATTAAGTGATTTTATAAAAAACAGCTAGGAAGAACAATTTAGCAGTGGGTTGCAGAGAAAAAAAATTATGCTGGCAGAAAAGTCCAATTGAGTGATTAAACAGCTCTTCATTTTCTGATTTTATGTTTATGCTAACAAATTTGCTCTCTGAAAAGTGTCCACAAAGCCAAGTCTCTGATTAACACCTTTGTAGGAATGGTTTTTCACCTATTACTGAATTAAACTTGCTTCATTGGAAAGGCAGCAAGATGCATCCTCATTTCAATGTCTACTGAAATAATACAGGTTGACACCAGGAAACATAAACGTCACTGCATCCTTGCTGCTTCCTCATGGGGAAGTCTGTTTAATGTGAAAACAAGGTGATATCTAATCAGCACACAGGTAAGGAATTAAGAAAATCTTTCTTTATGGGTGAAGATGTTTCTCACAAAATTGTTGCACCAAGGCATCATTGAAATTAAAGCTGGAAAGATGATTTTAATATATCACTTGTATATTTTGTACTGCTCTTCTGGTGACAATGTAGTTTGTTTTTGTCAATTACCATTTTAATAATAGGGTAAAGAAAATTAAGTGGATTTTTGAAAGAAAACAATACTGTCAATATACTATTAAAACAAATTAAAATGGTAAAAGTTATTGTACTTTAAGTAAAAATAAAAGAGCAAAAATATCAATCCCAGTTTTGGATTACTTTAATTAACAAAAAACAATGCATATAGCAGAGGATAGTTTCAATCTGCCTACCTCTGGGTTATGGACCCAGCATGCTTCCATTACAGTACTCTGCTGCACATGTAAGTGCAAGAGATCCTGAAGCACTCACTCATCATGGGAAAGTACCAATGTGTTTCTTCATTGGTTGATGGAAGAAACATCTTACAAAAACTCTCCAGATTATTGACTTTTTAAAGTTTTTCTAGGAAACGTTCTAGATGAATGCTTATTAGCCTTTGTCAGTATGTACTTTCGCAAAGTGTCTCTGAGGCACAAACAGTTAGCGTGTTCAGTTGTTAACCAAAAGGTTGGTGGTTCAATCCCACCTAGGGACGTAATTGACCTTGTTATCAGATTTTGGTGATCTTTAAGTAGACAAGTAAAAATTTCAAACCACCTCTTATGGTGTAGGGTACCTGGCCTTCTCTGATGTAATCAGAGTTAGATTTGATTAAGTGATTTTATAAAAAAAACAGCCACGAAGCACAATTTAGCAGTGGGTTGCAGAGAAAAAGAAATATGCTGGCAGAAAAATCCAATTGAGTGATTAAACAGCTCTTCATTTTCTGGCTTTATTTTTATGCTAACAAATTTGTGCTCTGAAAAGTGTCCACAAAGCCAAGTATCTGATTAACACCTTTGTAGGGATGGTTTTTCACCTATTATTAAATTAAACTTGCTTCATTGGAAAGGCAGCAAGTGATGTCATCCAAGCAGTGGGTCAAGGTTGGCTTCAAACCTCGTCTGCTTATGAAAAGAGAAAAGGGGTATGCAGGGCATGGCGGCCTTTTGCGGTGCTTGGATGACCCCTAGTTCGCATTAAATAATGCCGTCGAGTTTCCCACATTTGGGGAAATCACAGGGGTCAGCATACCCAGAATGCAATGAATGAACCGCACCCTGGGAGAACAGTCTTCATGACCATGGTATCTCCTATGCAAAATAAGTATGATTTGGGATAGGGCTGGGGAGGGCCGCTGCTCAGGCACATCTCTGTCAAGTAAAGGAGATTCAACTGAGGCAGCACAAGGGAACTCTCATCTGGGGACAACAACTGCAGGGAGAACACATATTTTCAGATGAACATGGGAGGGCAGAAGGCTGCCTAATACTGAAGCACCCCCAAACAACAAACCAAATGCAACAACTAGTGCAAGCATTCCTGGGGGAAGGCCTGCAGCAGATGGATTTGCATATGGCGATGTCATCCAAGCAGTGGGTCAAAGTTGGCTTCAACCCTCGTCTGCATATGAAAAGAGAAAAGGGGCGTGCAGGGCATGGCGGCCTTTTGCGGCACTTGGATGACCCCTAGTTCGCATTAAACACCTCCACCCTCCGTCGGTGTGGGGCTCATGTTGGCTATGCCCCAGCCCCTGAAGGATTCAAGCTGATTTCTTGCAGCAGCTGGGCACTGTAACAGCTCCAGAGCTGCTCTGTAAGGCAAGTAAAAGGGTGTGGGCCCTGCAGCACTACCTGTAGTTCGCATTGTGCGAGACCCCTAGTTCGCATTAAACACCCCCACCCTCCTTCGGTGTGGGGCTCATGTTGGCCATGCCCCAGCCCCTGAAGCATTCACGCTGATTTCTTGCAGCAGCTGGGCACTGTAACAGCTCAAGAGCTGCTCTGTAAGGCAAGTAAAAGGGTGTGGGCCCTGCAGCACTACCTGTAGTTTGCATTGTGCATTGGAAGGCACAAAGTAAGCAGACGGGAGGAGAAGTCAGGATAGTGCACAAGGGTATAGACGGGAAGGGCTCAAGAAAAAAGAAGTGGAAACAGACAGCAAACTAGGCTTCCAATGCACAATGCAAACTACAGGTAGTGCTGCAGGGCCCACACCCTTTTACTTGCCTTACAGAGCAGCTCTGGAGCTGTTTAATCACTCAATTGGATTTTTCTGCCAGCATAATTTTTCTCTTACGTCCTAGAGGATGCTGGGGACTCCGTAAGGACCATGGGGGATAGACGGGCTCCGCAGGAGACATGGGCACTTTAAGAAAGACTTTAGATCTGGGTGTGCACTGGCTCCTCCCTCTATGCCCCTCCTCCAGACCTCAGTTTACTACTGTGCCCAGAGGAGACTGGGTGCTTTTCAGGGAGCTCTCCTTAGTTTCCTGACAGAAAGTATATTTGTTAGATTTTTTTATTTTCAGGGAGCCTGCTGGCAACAGACTCCCTGCATCGAGGGGCGGAGGGGAGAGATGCACACCTACTTCTGTGAGTTGATAGGCTCTGCTTCTTAGGCTACTGTACAGCATTAGCTCCAGAGGGATCGGTACGCAGGTCTCACCCTCGCCGTCCGTCCCAGAGCCGCGCCGCCGTCCCCCTCGCAGAGCCGGAAGATAGAAGCCGGGTGAGTATGAGAAGAAAAGAAGACTTCAGAGGCGGCGGAAGACTTCATGATCTTCACTGAGGTAACGCACAGCAGTAAAGCTGTGCTCCATTGCTCCAATACACCTCACACACGGCAGTCAGTGTAAGGGTGAAGGGCGCAGGGGGGACGCCCTGGGCAGCAATATAGACCTCTCTTTGGCAAAATAAATATATATGCAGCTAGGCACTGTATATATATATAAGAGCCCCCGCCATTTTTTTACTATATTTGAGCGGGACAGAAGCCCGTCGCTGAGGGGGTGGGGCTTCTCCCTCAGCACTCACCAGCGCCATTTTCTCCACAGCACCACTGAGGGGAAGCTCCATGGACTCTCCCCTGCTTATACCACGGTAGAAAGAGGGTCTTAAAGAAGAGGGGGCACATAATTAGGCGCATATATATATGGAAATACAGCGCTACTGGGTAAACATAAAATGATTGTGTTTTTTTCCTGGGTCATATAGCGCTGGGGTGTGTGCTGGCATACTTTCTCTCTCTGTCTCTCCAAAGGGCCTTGTTGGGGAACTGTCCTCAGATAAGAGGATTCCCTGAGTGTATGGTGTGTCGGTACACGTGTGTCGACATGTCTGAGGTAGAAGGCTCTCCTAGAGAGGAGCAGGAGCAAATTAATGTGGTGTCTCCATCGACAACGCCGACACCTGACTGGATGGATATGTGGAATGTTTTAAGTGCTAATGTAAACTTATTACACAAGAGATTAGACAAAGCTGAAGCTAGGGAACAGTCAGGGAGTCAACCCATGCCTGTCCCTATGTCGCAGGGACCTTCGGGGTCTCAAAAGCGCCCACTATCCCAAATAGTTGACACAGATACCGACACGGATTCTGACTCCAGTGTCGACTACGATGATGCAAAGTTACAACCAAAATTGGCTAAATGTATTCGATATATGATTATTGCAATAAAAGATGTTTTGCACATCACAGAGTCCCCTGTCCCTGACACGAGGGTACACATGTATAAGGGAAAGAAACCTGAGATAACCTTTCCCCCCTCACATGAGTTAAACGAATTATGTGAAAAAGCTTGGGAATCTCCAGACAAAAAGCTGCAGATTCCCAAAAGGATTCTTATGGCGTATCCTTTCCCGCCAATGGACAGGATATGGTGGGAATCCTCCCCTAGGGTGGATAAAGCATTGACACGCTTATCCAAAAAGGTAGCGCTGCCATCCCAGGATACGGCTACCATCAGGGACCCTGCTGACCGCAAGCAGGAGGTTACCCTAAAGTCCATTTACACACATTCTGGTACCTTACTCAGACCGGCAATTGCGTCGGCCGAGGTTGTAGCGCGGTGGCAGCATGGACAGATACCTTATCAGCAGAGATTGAGACCCTAGATAAGGATGCTATGTTATTGACCATAGGGCATATAAAAGATGCTGTCCTATATATGAGAGATGCTCAAAGTGACATTAGTCTACTGGGTTCTAGAATAAACGCTATGTCGATTTCTGCTAGACGAGTCCTATGGACCCGGCAATGGACAGGTGATGCCGACTCAAAAAGGCATATGGAGGTTTTACCTTACAGGGGAGAGGAATTGTTTGGGGAAGGTCTCTCGGACCTTGTCTCCACAGCTACAGCTGGTAAATCAAATTTTTTGCCTTATATTCCCTCACAGCCTAAGAAAGCACCACATTATCAAATGCAGTCCTTTCGATCACAGAGAAACAAGAAAGTACGAGGTGCGTCCTTTCTTGCCAGAGGTAAGGGCAGAGGGAAGAAGCTGCACAACACAGCTAGTTCCCAGGAACAGAAGTCCTCCCCGGCCTCTACAAAATCCACCGCATGACGCTGGGGCTCCGCTAAAGGAGTCCGCCCAGTTGGGGGCACGTCTTCGAGTTTTCAGCCACATCTGGGTTCATTCGCAGGTGGATCCCTAGGCAATAGAAATTGTTTCTCAGGGTTACAAGCTGAAATTCGAAGAGGTGCCTCCTCGCCGGTTTTTCAAATCGGCCCTACCATCTTCTCCCCAGGAAAGGGAGATAGTGTTAAATGCAATTCACAAATTGTATCTTCAACAGGTGGTGGTCAAGGTTCCCCTGCTTCAACAAGGAAAGGGAAATTATTCGACCCTGTTTGTAGTCCCAAAACCGGACGGTTTGGTCAGACCCATATTAAATTTAAAATCCCTGAACCTATACTTGAAAAGGTTCAAGTTCAAGATGGAATCGCTAAGAGCGGTCATCGCCAGCCTAGAAGGGGGGGATTTTATGATATCTCTGGACATAAAGGATGCATACCTTCATGTACTCATTTATCCACCTCATCAGGCGTACCTAAGATTTGCGGTACAGTATTGTCATTACCAATTTCAGACGTTGCCGTTTGGTCTCCGCAGAATTTTCTCCGAGAATTTTCACCAAGGTAATGACGGAAATTATGGTGCTCCTGCGAAAGCAAGGTGTCACAATTATCCCGTACTTGAACGATCTCCTCATAAAAGCGAGATCAAGAGAGCAGTTGCTGAACAGCGTATAACTTTCATTGAAGGTGTTACAGCAAAACGGCTGGATTCTCAATATCCCGAAGTCGCAGTTGGTTCCTACGACTCGTCTGACTTTGCTTGGGCATTATTCTGGATACGGACCAGAAAAGGGTTTATCTTCCGATAGAAAAGGCCCAGGAACTCATGACTCTGGTCAGGAACCTATTGAAACCAAAACAGGTGTCAGTGCATCACTGCACTCGAGTCCTGGGAATGATGGTGGCATCATACGAGGCCATTCCCTTCGGCAGGTTCCATGCGAGGATCTTGCAATGGGACCTACTGGACAAGTGGTCCGGGTCACATCTACAGATTCATCAGTTGATCACCCTGTCCCCCAGGGCCAGGGTATCTCTCCTGTGGTGGCTGCAGAGTGCTCACCTTCTAGAGGGCCGCAGGTTCGGCATTCAGGACTGGATCCTGGTGACCACGAACGCGAGCCTCCGAGGTTGGGGAGCAGCCACACAGGGAAGAAATTTCCAAGGTCTTTGGTCAAGTCAGGAGACTTGTCTTCACATCAACATCCTGGAGCTAAGGGCCATATACAACGCCCTATGTCAAGCGGAGACCTTACTTCGCGACCAACCAGTTCTGATCCAGTCAGACAACGTCACCGCAGTAGTTCATGTAAACCGCCAAGGCGGCACAAGGAGCAGAGTGGCGATGGCGGAAGCCACCAGAATTCTTCGCTGGGCGGAGAATCATGTAAGCGCACTGTCAGCAGTGTTCATTCCGGGAGTGGACAACTGGGAAGCAGACTTCCTCAGCAGACACGACCTACATCCAGGAGAGTGGGGACTCCATCAGGAAGTCTTCGCACAGATTGCAAGTCGGTGGGGACTGTTCCAGATAGACATGATGGCGTCCCGCCTCAACAAAAAGCTACAGAGGTATTGCACCAGGTCAAGAGACCCTCAGGCAGTAGCTGTTTAAACAGCTCTTCATTTTCTGATTTTATGTTTATGCTAACAAATTTGCTCTCTGAAAAGTGTCCACAAAGCCAAGTCTCTGATTAACACCTTTGTAGGAATGGTTTTTCACCTATTACTGAATTGAACTTGCTTCATTGGAAAGGCAGCAAGATGCATCCTCATTTCAATGTCTACTGAAATAATACAGGTTGACACCAGGAAACATTAACGCCACTGCATCCTTGCTGCTTTCGCATGTGGAAGTCTGTTTAATGTGAAAACAAGGTGATATCTAATTAGCACACAGGTAAGGAATTAAGAAAATCTTTATTTAAGGGTGAAGGTGTTTCTCACAAAATCGTTGCCCCAATGCATCATTGAAATTCAAGCAGGAAAGATGATTTTAATATATCACTTGTACATTTTGTATTGCTCTTCTGGTGACAATGTAGTTTGTTTTTGTCAATTACCATTTTAATAATAGGGTAAAGAAAATTAAGTGGATTTTTGAAAGAAAACAATACTGTCAATATACTATTAAAACAAATTAAAATGGTAAAAGTTATTGTACTTTAAGTAAAAATAAAAGAGCAAAAATATCAATCCCAGTTTTGGATTACTTTAATTAACAAAAAAAAATGCATATAGCAGAGGATAGTTTTAATCTGCCTACCTCTGGGTTATGGGCCCAGCATGTTTCCATTGCAGTACTCTGCTGCACATGTAAGTGCAAGAGATCCTGAAGCACTCACTCATCATGGGAAAGTACCAATGTGTTTCTTCGTTGGTTGATGGAAGAAACATCTTACAAAAACTCTCCAGATTATTGACTTTTTAAAGTTTTTCTAGGAAACGTTCTAGATGAATGCTTATTAGCCTTTGTCAGTATGTATGTTTGTAAGGTGTCTCTGTGGCGCAATCGGTTAGTGTGTTTGGTTATTAATCAAAGGGTTGGTGGTTCAATCCCACCCAACGATGTAATTGACCTTGTTATCAGATTTTGGTGATCTTTAAGTAGACAAGTCAAAATTTCAAACCCCCTTCTTATGGTGTAGGGTACCTGGCCTACTCTGATGTAATCAGAGTTAGATTTGAATCAGTGATTTTATAAAAAAACAGCTAGGAAGCACAATTTAGCAGTGGGTTGCAGAGAAAAAGAAATATGCTGGCAGAAAAATCCAATTGAGTGATTAAACAGCTCTTCATTTTCTGGCTTTATTTTTATGCTAACTAATTTGTTCTCTGAAAAGTGTCCACAAAGCCAAGTATCTGATTAACATATTTGTAGGGATGGTTTTTCACCTATTACTAAATTAAACTTGCTTCATTGGAAAGGCAGCAAGATGCATCCTCATTTCAATATCTACTGAAATAATACAGGTTGACACCAGGAAACATTAACGCCACTGCATCCTTGCTGCTTTCTCATGTGGGAGTCTGTTTAATGTGAAAACAAGGTGATATCTAATTAGCACACAGGTAAGGAATAAAGAAAATCTTTATTTAAGGGTGAAGATGTTTCTCACAAAATCGTTGCCCCAATGCATCATTGAAATTCAAGCTGGAAAGATGATTTTAATATATCACTTGTACATTTTGTATTGCTCTTCTGGTGACAATGTAGTTTGTTTTTGTCAATTACCATTTTAATAATCGGGTAAAGAAAATTAATTGGATTTTTGAAAGAAAACAACACTGTCAATATACTATTAAAACAAATTAAAATGGTAAAAGTTATTGTACTTTAAGTAAAAATAAAAGCTAAAATATCAATCCCAGTTTTGGATTACTTTAATGAACAAAAAAAAATGCATATAGCAAAGGATAGTTTCAATCTGCCTACCTCTGGGTTATGGGCCCAGCATGCTTCCATTGCAGTACTCTGCTGCACATGTAAGTGCAAGAGATCCTGAAGCACTCACTCATCATGGGAAAGTACCAATGTGTTTCTTCATTGGTTGCTGGAAGAAACATCTTACAAAAACTCTCCAGATTATTGACTTTTTAAAGTTTTTCTAGGAAACGTTCTAGATGAATGCTTATTAGTCTTTGTCAGTATGTACTTTTTGCAAAGTGTCTCTGTGGCGCAATCGGTTAGTGTGTTCAGCTATTAATCAAAAGGTTGGTGGTTCAATCCCATCCAGGGACGTAATTGACCTTGTGATCAAATTTTGGTAATATTTAAGTAGACAAGTCATATAGCAGAGGATAGTTTCAATCTGCCTACCTCTGGGTTATGGACCCAGCATGCTTCCATTACAGTACTCTGCTGCACATGTAAGTGCAAGAGATCCTGAAGCACTCACTCATCATGGGAAAGTACCAATGTGTTTCTTCATTGGTTGATGGAAGAAACATCTTACAAAAACTCTCCAGATTATTGACTATTTAAAGTTTTTATAGGAAACGTTCTAGATGAATGCTTATTAGCCTTTGTCAGTATGTACTTTTGCAAAGTTTCGCTGTGGCGCAATCAGTTAGTGTGTACGGCTATTAACCAAAAGGTTGGTGGTTCAATCCCACCCAGGGACGTAATTGAACTTGTTATCAGATTTTGTTGATCTTTAAGTAGACAAGTCAAAATTTCGAAAACCCCTGTTATGGTGTAGGGTACCTGGCCTTCTCTGATGTAATCAGAGTTAGATTTGATTCATACTGTTAACTGGGTAGTATATCACAAGTTATACGGTGTGATTGGTGTGGCTGGTATGAATCTTGACCTTGGATTAACAAAAATCCTTTCCTCGTACTGTCTGTCTCCTCTGGGCACAGTTTCTCTAACTGAGGTATGGAGGAGGGGCATAGAGGGAGGAGCCAGTGCACACCCAGATCTGAAGTCTTTCTTAAAGTGCCCATGTCTGCTGCGGAGCCCGTCTATCCCCCATGGTCCTTACGGAGTCCCCATCATCCTCTACGGACTACGAGAAAAAAAAATTACCGGTAGGTTTAAAATGTTATTTTTTTCTCTGCAACCCACTGCTAAATTGTGCTTCCTAGCTGTTTTTTATAAAATCAGTTAATTAAATCTAACTCTGATTACGTCAGAGAAGGCCAGGTACCCTACACCATAAGAGGGGGTTTGAAATTTTGACTTGTCTACTTAAAGATCACCAAAATCTGATGACAAGGTCAATTACATCCCTGGGTGGGATTGAACCACCAACCTTTTGGTTAATAGCCCATGTAAGTGCAAGAAATCCTGAAGCACTCACTCATCATGGGAAAGTACCAATGTGTTTCTTACAAAAATTCTCCAGATTATTGACTTTTTAAAGTTTTTCTAGATGAATGATTATTAGCCTTTGTCAGTATTGACTTTTGCAAGGTGTCTCTGTGGCGCAATCGGTTAGCATGTTTGGCTATTAACCAAAAGGTTGGTGGTTCAATCAGAGTTAGATTTGATTAAGTGATTTTATAAAAAAACAGCTAGGAAGCACAATTTAGCAGTGGGTTGCAGAGAAAAAAAAAATGCTGGCAGAAAAGTCCAATTGAGTGATTAAACAGCTCTTCATTTTCTGATTTTATGTTTATGCTAACAAATTTGCTCTCTGAAAAGTGTCCACAAAGCCAAGTCTCTGATTAACACCTTTGTAGGAATGGTTTTTCACCTATTACTGAAATAAACTTGCTTCATTGGAAAGGCATCAAAGATGCATCCTCATTTCAATGTCTACTGAAATAATACAGGTTGACACCAGGAAACGTCACTGCATCCTTGCTGCTTCCTCACGGGGAAGTCTGTTTAATGTGAAAACAAGGTGATATCTAATCAGCACACAGGTAAGGAATTAAGAAAATCTTTCTTTGTGGGTGAAGATGTTTCTCACAAATTGTTGTCCCAATGCATCATTGAAATTCAAGATGGAAGATGATTTTCATATATCACTTGTACATTTTGCATTGCTCTTCTGGTGACAATGTAGTTTGTTTTTGTCAGTTACCATTTCAGTAATAGGGTAAAGAAAATTAAGTGGATTTTTTAAAGAAAACAATGCTGTCAATATACTATTAAAACAAATTAAAATGATAAAAGTTATTGTACTTTAAGTAAAAATAAAAGAGCCAAAATATCAATCCCAGTTTTTGATTACTTTAATTATAAAAAAAAAAATGCACATAGCAGAGGATAGTTTCGATCAATCGACCTCTGGGTTATGGGCCCAGCATGCTTCCATTGCACTACTCTGCTGCTCATGGAAGTGTAAGAGATCCTGAAGACTAAATTGATTAAAGGCCTAAAAGTACTGGACTATAAGGAAAGACTTACTAGGCTGAATATTTATACACTAGAAAAGAGGTGCCTAAGAGGAGATATTATTAATATCTTCAAATATGTAAAGATACATAACAAAGAGTTATCAGAGGAATTATTTATTAAAAGAACACGTGGTCACTCGCTGCGACTGGAGGAAAGTTCAGAACGCAATGGAGGAAAGGTTTCTTCACTGTTAGGGCAATCAGGATGTGGAATTCCCTGCCAGGGAAGGTGGTAATGGCGGACTCTGTAATTGGATTTAAAAAAGGAATGGATACATTTCTGAATGAAAAAGCTATCCAAGGTTATAATACTTAAAATATCAACATGGTTAATCCGGGGGTAACATGAGTTATAGTAGCTAACTAGTCATAAAACATTATTCAGCAAGTATGTAGAATCATCACAACTTAAAACAGGTTGAACACGATGGGCAATTTGCCTCTATTCAACCTCAAAAACTATGTTACTATATTACTATGTTATTGTAGTATACAGAACACCACAATGCAATGAGCAGTGATAGTGAGCACTGATGAGGATACTAGAACTGACACTGAGCAGCAAGATGCAGCACTGGACTATTAGTAATGTACTGTAGTATGCTGAGCACCACAATGCAGCACAAGACAATGAGCAGTGATACTGAGCACTGATGAGGATACTACTGAGAACTGACACTGAGCAGGAGAGACACACTACTAGTATTACTGAGCAGCAATAAGTAACCACTGATACTGAGCACTGATATTGAGATTTCCACTGAGAGAACATAGCCACGTCCTCTCCGCTCTCTCTTCAATGCACGAGTAAAAATGGCAGCAACGCGCAGCTCTTTATATGGAATCCGAATCTCGCGAGAATCCGACAGCGGGATGATGACATTTTCCCTTGTTCAGGTTTTCCGAGTCAGGCGGGAACAACCGAGCCTGCCTCGGACCAGTGTAAACCACGTGGAGTTCGTGGGGAATTCGGTTCTCGGAGAACCGAACCCGCTCCTCTCTACCTTATACCCATAAATTTTTTTATTTTCAATCTAAGCCCCTGCAGTTTTCTGTAAGCATCTGCTTCGCTATGATGATCAACAAGTCACAAGGGCAAACACTCAGGGTTTGAGGCGTAGATCTTAGGACCAGCTGCTACAAGCATGGCAGAGGTGTCACTATCACTGGTGACACCCAGAGAGGTGGCGAGGGAGATTGTAATGCAGTGCGCGCAGATAAGCAGCGCAATGGTAAAAAGGAGGCATGGTTTCATAGGTAGGGGCGTGGCCTGGTGGCCTGAATCTACATTTTGTTGCTCCGGGTGTCCCGGGGGTTGGGGGCTGCACCCGGGGACTAGTGTGTGAGCGGTGCTGGCTCCTGCACAGTGACAGGGCATGGCCACCCAGCATGACGCCTCCCTTCTTGACCATGCTGTAATTGCAGTCGCACTGCAGTTCAGCGTGATCATAAAAAATGGTATAGGCTCCTGCTGGTGCAGACTGTATGTGCGCGCAGGAAGCCGCCACCATTTTTGTGATCACAGCGGCTGAATGTGATGTCATACAGCCGCTGTGACCACGCCCCCTGTGTCTCCTCCGTTGCAGACCCCATTTTGAAGCCTTGCCCCCGCACCGCTCCATCCCTGACTTGGAAATGGAGTGTTGCTGACCCACCTCTCCCCCCCTTCCCCGCCCCGATTGACAGGCAGAGGCGATCACATTCTCTGCGGGGTGCCGCAGAAAATGCAGGCACATGCGTATGCTCTTAGCAATTTTTGCAGTTGGATCGCTTATTGTGATTGCAATCCAACCTGAATCAGGCCCTATTACCTATCACAATGCGCTGCGGGCAGTACAAAATTGGGTTAATATAGGAGAAAAACCCCCAGACCAGTGCTCCTTAACTGTACCTGGTGGCTAGTGGAGCGGCTGCCCAGTAATCAGTGTCCACCGCAGTGCGCACACGGCCCACCCCCTACGGCCTCGCTCCCCTTCATCAGCGGCCTTGTGATCCGGAAGGGTGGTGTGTGTGTGACTGACCTTAGGATGAAACCGGAGCCTCCGCTGCAGTGACCCAGCAACCAGGGCACGGGAGTATATAGCGCCGCTGGGAGTGATGAAGCTGCAGTAAAGATGTCTATTAGACCTAGCCTGCTGCAGCCCTTGTAGATTCTCATAAAACAAGTTCTTCTTTTCTTGTCAAAATTAATAGCTAAGAATAGGCTGCCTGAGGCAGGCCCCTGTTAATTGGCCTGCTACTGAAGGCACCAACTACAAACTGAGCTCCCTGTTCATGGAAGCGGGGTTATAGAGGAGAATGCACTGAGCTTCTTGGGAACAGTCAAAAGCTTTGAGCCGGTTGGTGTCTCAGATCAAGATCCTACTCTACACCCCAATGTGAATCCTTGTGGAGTCCAGTGTACCCCACAGAAGAAATTAATGTGTCACACCCATTGGCAGCAACCTTAGAATAGCTGCTGACGGGCACAATTGAGAAAGGAAGGGGGGGGGGGGGACATTTGAATCCAGCACATAGATGCAATTCAAATATGTAATTTGTACCTTCCTATTTTAAAATATAATGGATGAACCTCACCCTGTGAGAACAATCTTCATGATCAAGAGATCTAATATGTAAAATAAGTATGAGTTGGGATAGGGCTGGGGAGGGTGGCAGCTCGGGCAGCCCCTCCCCCGTCAAGTTAAGGAGATTCAACTGAGGAAGCACAAGGGAACTCTCGTCTGGGGACAACAACTGCAGGGAGACCACATCTTTTCAGATGAACATGGGAGGGCGGAAGGCTGCCTAATACTGAAGCACCATCAAATATCAAACCATATCCAACAACTAGTGCAAGCATTCCTGGGGGAAGGTCTGCAGCAGACGGATTTGCATACGGTGATGTCATCCAAGCAGTGGGCCAAAGTTGGCTGGAACCCTCATCTGCATATAAAAAGAGAAAAGGGGCATGCAGGGCATGGCGGCCTTTTGCAGTGCTTGGATGACCCCTAGTTCGCATTAAACACCCCCACCCTCCTTTGGTGTGGGGCTCATGTTGGCCATGCCCCATCCCCTGAAGCATTCATGCTGATTTCTTGCAGCAGCTGGGCACTGTAACAGCTCCAGAGCTGCTCTGTAAGGCAAGTAAAAGGGTGTGGGCCCTGCAGCACCACCTGTAGTTCGCATTGTGCGTTGGAAGGCACAAAGTAAGCAGACGGGAGGAGAAGTCAGGATAGTACACAAGGGCATCCTTTTCTCTTAGTCCGTAGAGGATGCTGGGGTCACATTAAGAACCATGGGGTATAGACGGGATCCGCAAGAGACATGGGCACTTTAAGACTTTCAAAGGGTGTGAACTGGCTCCTCCCTCTATGCCCCTCCTCCAGACTCCAGTTATAGGAACTGTGCCCAGGGAGACGGACATTTCGAGGAAAGGATTTATTGTTAAACTAAGGTGAGCATCTTACCAGCTCACACCTTAAGCATGCCGCAGAACGTGGCATTCAACAGAACACAAGCCAACGGCATGAACAATTGCAGCAAAAAGCTGACCAGAACCGTAACACAACATGTGTATAACCACAAGTAATAACTGCAGACACAGTATGGACTGGGACGGGTGCCCAGCATCCTCTACGTACTAAGAGAAAAGGATTTACCGGTAGGTATTAAAATCCTATTTTCTCATACGACCTAGAGGATGCTGGGGTCACATTAAGAACCATGGGGTTATACCAAAGCTCTTGAACGGGTGGGAGAGTGCGTACGACTCTGCAGCACCGAATGACCCAACTTGAGGTTATCATCAGCCAAGGTATCAAACTTGTAAAACTTAGCAAAAGTGTTTACTAAATAGCTGCTCGGCAAAGTTGCAATGCCGAGACTCCCCGACCAGCTGCCCAGGATGAACCCACCTTTCTAGTAGAATGGGTCTTCACCTAATTCAGTAACGGCAATCCTGCCGTGGAATGAGCATGCTGAATCTTACCACAGATCCAGCGCATAATGGTCTGCATGGAAGCAGGACACCCAATCATGTTGGGAGCATACAGGACAAACAGAGCCTCTGTTTTCCTAATCTGAACCGTTCTGGTGACATAAATTTTCAAAGTTCTGACCACAGCCAGAGACTTTGACTCAACGAAGGTGTCAGTGGCCAAAGGCACCATGTGGAAAGATGAACCACCTTCGGCAGAAATTGTTGACGTGTCCTCAATTCTGCTCTATCTTCATGAAAGATCAAATAAAGGCTCTTGTGATACTGCATGGTTTGTACTGTTTTCCATGTGCTCCCAGATCTTTCAAGCAAGTAGCATGGTCAAGAAAGTTCTGTTTGAAAAGAAACAAACATTTACTGTCATTGTTATGCAAATAAACTTACATTAAAGCTAACAAGAAAGCACACTCGTTCTGTCTTTAAACTGATAAAAGAAACCCCAATAATATGGGGCATGCAAAAATTGAGATAAAACTCAGTTTTGCTCCTCTCCACGGAAATCTTTAATAAAAGGCGAAATATTTGTTAGTTCTGAAGAGAAACCAGAGCATGACCAAGATTCCACCTGTCGCCTGAGTGCCATGCCAGCAGTTCTCATTCAGCTCAAAGTGAGCACCCAATTTGAATGAAAGAAAGCAGATTTCTCACCAGGCTTCCCCTTGCTATAAACATGGTTTGTACTCTTTTCCATGTGCTCCCAGATCTTTCAAACAATTAGTGTGGTCAAGAAAGTTCTGTTTGAAAAGAAACAAACATTTACTGTCATTTCTATGCAAATGAGCTTACATTAAAGCACACTCGTTCTATCTTTAAACCAATAAAATAAAACCCCAATAAGATGGGGCATGCAAAAATTGAGATAAAACTCAGTTTTGCTCCTCTCCACGGAAATCTTTAGTAAAAGGCGAAAGATTTGTTCGTTCTGAAGAGAAACCACAGCATGACCAAGATTCTACCTGTCGCCTGAGTGCCATGCCAGCAGTCCTCATTCAGCTCAAAGTGAGCACCCAATTTGAAAGAAAGAAAGCAGATTTCTCACCAGGCTTCCCCTTGCTATAAACATGGTTTGTACTCTTTTCCATGTGCTCCCAGATCTTTCAAGCAATTAGTATAGTCAAGAAAGTTCTGTTTGAAAAGAAACAAACATTTACTGTCATTTCTACGCAAATGAGCTTACATTAAAGCACACTCGTTCTATCTTTAAACTGATAAAAGAAACCCCAATAAGACGGGGCATGCAAAAATTGAGATAAAACTCAGTTTTGCTCCTCTCCACGGAAATCTTTAGTAAAAGGCAAAAGATTTGTTCGTTCTGAAGAGAAACCAGAGCATGACCAAGATTCCACCTGTCGCCTGAGTGCCATGCCAGCAGTCCTCATTCAGCTCAAAGTGAGCACCCAATTTGAAAGAAAGAAAGCAGATTTCTCACCAGGCTTCCCCTTGCTATAAGCATGGTTTGTACTCTTTTCCATGTGCTCCCAGATCTTTCAAGCAATTAGTATGGTCAAGAAAGTTCTGCTTGAAAAGAAACAGACATTTATTGTCATTGTTATGCAAATAAACTTACATTAAAGCTAACAAGAAAGCACACTCGTTCTGTCTTTAATCCGATAAAAGAAACCCCAATAATATGGGGCATGCAAAAATTGAGATAAAACTCAGTTTTGCTCCTCTCCACGGAAATCTTTAGTAAAAGGCGAAAGATTTGTTCGTTCTGAAGAGAAACCAGAGCATGACCAAGATTCCACCTGTCGCCTGAGTGCCGTGCCAGCAGTCCTCATTCAGATCAAAGTGAGCGCCCAATTTGAAAGAAAGCAGATTTCTCACCTGTCTTCTCCTTGCTATAAGCATGGTTTGTACTGTATTCCATGTGCTCCCAGATCTTTCAAGCAAGTAGCATGGTCAAGAAAGTTCTGTTTGAAAAGAAACAAACATTTACTGTCATTTCTATGCAAATGAGCTTACATTAAAGCACACTCATTCTATCTTTAAACCGATAAAAGAAACCCCAAAAACATGGGGCATGCAAAAATTGAGATAAAACTCGGTTTTGCTCCTCTCCACGGAAATCTTTAGTAAAAGGCAAAAGATTTGTTCGTTCTGAAGAGAAACCAGAGCATGACCAAGATTTTTATCTGAAAATATGTGTTCTCCCTGCAGTTGTTGTCCCCAGATGAGAGTTCCCTTGTGCTGCCTCAGTTGAATCTCCTTTACTTGACAGGGGGATGCTCGAGCAGCGACCCTCCCCAGCTCTAGCCCAACTCCTACTTACCTGCCAGGTGAGATACTATGATCATGAAGGTGCTTCTCCCAGGGCAAGGCTCACCCATTGCACTCTGGGTGTGCTGCTTCTGCGATTTCCCCAAATGTGGGAAACTTGACTGCATAATTTGTGTTTCCCCTGGTCGGCTCTCGTATAATTCAGATCTCTTTGTCTCAGGTCTCTCTCCAGCCTAGTTTGCTGTCTGTTTCTACTTCTCTTTTCTTGAGCCGCTCCCTTCTATGCCCTTGCGCACTATCCTGACTTCTCCCGTCTGCTTACTTCGTGCCTTCCAACGCACAATGCAAACTACAGGTAGTGCTGCAGGACCCACACCCTTTTACTTGCCTTACAGAGCGTCTCTGGAGCAGTTACAGTGCCCAGCTGCTGCAAGAAATCAGCTTGAATGCTTCAGGGGCTGGGGAATAGCCAACATGAGCCCCACACCGAAGGAGGGTGGAGGTGTGTAATGCGAACTAGGGGTCATCCAAGCGCCGCAAAAGGCCGCCATGCCCTGCACGCCCCTTGTCTCTTTTCATATGCAGACGAGGGTTGAAGCCAACTTTGACCCACTGTTTGGATGACATCACCATATGCAAATCCATCTGCTGCAGGCCTTCCCCCAGGAATGCTTGCACTAGTTGTTGCATTTGGTTTGTTGTTTGGGGGTGCTTCAGTATTAGGCAGCCTTCTGCCCTCCCATGTTCATCTGAAAATATGTGTTCTCCCTGCAGTTGTTGTCCCCAGATGAGAGTTCCCTTGTGCTGCCTCAGTTGAATCTCCTTTACTTGACAGAGATGTGCCTGAGCAGCGGCCCTCCCCAGCCCTATCCCAAATCATACTTATTTTGCATAGGCGATACCATGGTCATGAAGATTGTTCTCCCAGGGTGAGGTTCATTCATTTCATTCTGGGTATGCTGACCCCTGTGATTTCCCCAAATGTGGGAAACTCGACTGCATTATTTGTGGTAGTGGGGGACTGTGTTTGTGCTTTCCTCTGGTCAGCTCTGGTAAAAATCAGATTTCTTTATCTCAGATCTTCCTCTAGCCTTGTTCTTCTTTCGAGAGTTCCCTTGTGCTGCCTCAGTTGGATCTCTTTCACTTGACAGGGGGGTGCCCGAGCAGCGACCCTCCCCAGCTCTAGCCAAACTCCTACTTACCTGCCAGGTGAGATACTATGATCATGAAGGTGCTTCTCCCAGGGCAAGGCTCACCCATTGCACTCTGGTTGTGCTGCCCCTGTGATTTCCCCAAATGTGGGAAACTTGACTGCATAATTTGTGTTTCCCTTGGTCGGCTCTCGTATAATTCAGATCTCTTTGTCTCAGGTCTCTCTCCAGCCTAGTTTGCTGTCTGTTTCCACTTCTCTTTTCTTGAGCCGCTCCCTTCTATGCCCTTGCGCACTATCCTGACTTCTCCCGTCTGCTTACTTCGTGCCTTCCAACGCACAATGCAAACTACAGGTAGTGCTGCAGGGCCCACACCCTTTTACTTGCTTTACAGAGCAGCTCTGGAGCAGTTACAGTGCCCAGCTGCTGCAAGAAATCAGCTTGAATGCTTCAGGGGCTGGGGCATGGCCAACATGAGCCCCACATCGAAGGAGGGTGGAGGTGTGTAATGCGAACTAGGGGTCATCCAAGCGCCGCAAAAGGCCGCCATGCCCTGCACGCCCCTTTTCTCTTTTCATATGCAGACGAGGGTTGAAGCCAACTTTGACCCACTGCTTGGATGGCATCACCATATGTAAATCCATCTGCTGCAGGCCTTCCCCCAGGAATGCTTGCACTAGTTGTTGCATTTGGTTTGTTGTTTGGGGGTGCTTCAGTATTAGGCAGCCTTCTTCCCTCCCATGTTCATCTGAAAATATGTGTTCTCCCTGCAGTTGTTGTCCCCAGATGAGAGTTCCCTTGTGCTGCCTCAGTTGAATCTCCTTTACTTGACAGAGATGTGCCTGAGCAGCGGCCCTCCCCAGCCCTATCCCAAATCATACTTATTTTGCATAGGAGAGACCATGGTCTTGAAGATTGTTCTCCCAGGGTGAGGTTCATTCATTGCATTCTGGGTATGCTGACCCCTGTGATTTCCCCAAATGTGGGAAACTCAACTGCATTATTTGTGGTAGTGGGGGACTGTGTTTGTGCTTTCCTCTGGTCAGCTCTGGTAAAAGTCAGATTTCTTTGTTTCAGTTCTTCCTCTAGCCTTGTTCTTCTTTCGAGAGTTCCCTTGTGCTGCCTCAGTTGGATCTCCTTCACTTGACAGGGGGGTGCCCGAGCAGCGACCCTCCCCAGCTCTAGCCCAACTTCTACTTACCTGCCAGGTGAGATACTATAATCATGAAGGTGCTTCTCCCAGGGCAAGGCTCACCCATTGCACTCTGGATGTGCTGCCCCTGCGATTTCCCCAAATGTGGGAAACTTGACTGCATAATTTGTGTTTCCCCTGGTCGGCTCTCGTATAATTCAGATCTCTTTGTCTCAGGTCTCTCTCCAGCCTAGTTTGCTGTCTGTTTCCACTTCTCTTTTCTTAAGCCGCTCCATTCTATGGCCTTGCGCACTATCCTTACTTCTCCCGTCTGCTTACTTTGTGCCTTCCAATGCACAATGCAAACTACAGGTAGTGCTGCACGGCCCACACCCTTTTACTTGCCGTACAGAGCAGCTCTGGAGCTGTTACAGTGCCCAGCTACTGCAAGAAATCAGCTTGAATGCTTCAGGGGCTGGGGCATAGCCAACATGAGCCCCACACCAAAGGAGGGTGGAGGTGTTTAATGCGAACTAGGGGTCATCCAAGCGCCGCAAAAGGCCGCCATGCCCTGCACGCCCCTTTTCTCTTTTCATATGCAGACGAGGGTTGAAGCCAACTTTGACCCACTGCTTGGATGACATCACCATATGCAAATCCATCTGCTGCAGGCCTTCCCCCAGGAATGCTTGCACTAGTTGTTGCATTTGGTTTGTTGTTTGGGGGTGCTTCAGTATTAGGCAGCCTTCTGCCCTCCCATGTTCATCTGAAAATATGTGTTCTCCCTGCAGTTGTTGTCCCCAGATGAAAGTTCCCTTATGCTGCCTCAGTTGAATCTCCTTTACTTGACAGAGATGTGCCTGAGCAGCGGCCCTCCCCAGCCCTATCCCAAATCATACTTATTTTGCATAGGAGATACCATGGTCATGAAGATTATTCTCCCAGTGTGAGGTTCATTCATTGCATTCTGGGTATGCTGACCCCTGTGATTTCCCCAAATGTGTGAAACTCGACAGCATTATTTGTGGTAGTGGGGGACTGTGTTTGTGTTTTCCTCTGGTCAGCTCAGGTAAAAGTCAGATTTCTTTGTCTCAGATCTTCCTCTAGCCTTGTTCTTCTTTCGAGAATTCCCTTGTGCTGCCTCAGTTGGATCTCCTTCACTTGACAGGGGGGTACCCGAGCAGCGACCCTCCCCAGCTCTAGCCCAACTCCTACTTACCTGCCAGGTGAGATACTATGATCACGTAGGTGCTTCTCCCAGGGCAAGGCTCACCCATTGCACTCTGGGTGTGCTGCTCCTGCGATTTCCCCAAATGTGGGAAACTTGACTGCATAATTTGTGTTTCCCCTGGTCGGCTCTCGTATAATTCAGATCTCTTTGTCTCAGGTCTCTCTCCAGCCTAGTTTTCTGTCTGTTTCCACTTCTCTATTCTTAAGTGCCTTCCAATGCACAATGCAAACTACAGGTAGTGCTGCAGGGCCCACACCCTTTTACTTGCCGTACAGAGCAGCTCTGGAGCTGTTACAGTGCTCAGCTGCTGCAAGAAATCAGCTTGAATGCTTCAGGGGCTGGGGCATAGCCAACATGAGCCCCACACCGAAGGAGGGTGGGGGCGTTTAATGCGAACTAAGGGTCATCCAAGCGCCGCAAAAGGCCGCCATGCCCTGCATACCCCTTTTCTCTTTTCATATGCAGATGAGGGTTCCAGCCAACTTTGGCCCACTGCTTGGATGACATCACCGTATGCAAATCCGTCTTCTGCAGAACTTCCCCCAGGAATGCTTGTACTAGTTGTTGCATTTGGTTTGTTGTTTGGGGGTGCTTCAGTATTAGGCAGCCTTCTGCCCTCCCATGTTCATCTGAAAATATGTGTTCTCCCTGCAGTTGTTGTCCCCAGATGGGAGTTCCCTTGTGCTGCCTCAGTTGAATCTCCTTTACTTGACTGAGATGTGCCTGAGCAGCGGCCCTCCCCAGCCCTATCCCAAATCATACTTATTTTGCATAGGAGATACCATGGTCATGAAGATTGTTCTCCGAGGGTGAGGTTCATTCATTGCATTTTGGGTATGCTGACCCCTGTGATTTCCCCAAATGTGGGAAACTCGACTGCATTATTTGTGGTAGTGGGGAACTGTGTTTGTGCTTTCCTCTGGTCAGCTCTGGTAAAAGTCAGATTTCTTTGTCTCAGATTTTCCTCTAGCCTTGTTCTTCTTTCGAGAGTTCCCTGGTGCTGCCTCAGTTGGATCTCCTTCACTTGACAGGGGGGTACCCGAGCAGCAACCCTCCCCAGCTCTAGCCCAACTCCTACTTACCTGCCAGGTGAGATACTATGATCATGAAGGTGCTTCTCCCAGGGCAAGGCTCACCCATTGCACTCTGGGTGTGCTGCTCCTGCGATTTCCCCAAATGTGGGACACTTGACTGCATAATTTGTGTTTCCCCTGGTCGGCTCTCGTATAATTTAGATCTCTTTGTCTCAGGTCTCTCTCCAGCCTAGTTTGCTGCCTGTTTCCACTTCTCTTTTCTTGAGCCGCTCCCTTTTATGCCCTTGTGCACTATCCTGACTTCTCCCGTCTGCTTACTTTGTGCCTTCCAACGCACAATGCGAACTACAGGTAGTGCTGCAGGGCCCACACCCTTTTACTTGCCTTACAGAGCAGCTCTGGAGCTGTTACAGTGCCCAGCTGCTGCAAGAAATCAGCTTGAATACTTCAGGGGCTGGGGCATAGCCAACATGAGCCCCACACCGAAGGAGAATGGAGGTGTTTAATGCGAACTAGGGGTCATCCAAGCGCCGCAAAAGGCCGCCATGCCCTGCATAACCCTTTTCTCTTTTCATATGCAGATGAGGGTTCCAGCCAACTTTGGCCCACTGCTTGGATGACATCACCGTATGCAAATCCGTCTTCTGCAGACCTTTTCCCAGGAATGCTTGTACTAGTTGATGCATTTGGTTTGTTGTTTGGGGGTGCTTCAGTATTAGGCAGCCTTCTGCTCTCCCATTTTCATCTGAAAATATGTGTTCTCCCTGCAGTTGTTGTCCCCAGATGAGAGTTCCCTTGTGCTGCCTCAGTTGAATCTCCTTTACTTGACAGAGATGTGCCTGAGCAGCGGCCCTCCCCAGCCCTTTCCCAAATCATACTTATTTTGCATAGGAGATACCATTATCATGAAGATTGTTCTCCCAGGGTGAGGTTCATTCATTGCATTCTGGGTATGCTGACCCCTGTGATTTCCCCAAATGTGGGAAACTCGACTGCATTATTTGTTGTAGTGGGGGACTGTGTTTGTGCTTTCCTCTGGTCAGCTCTGGTAAAAGTCAGATTTCTATGTCTCAGATCTTCATCTAGCCTTGTTCTTTTTTCGAGAGTTTCCTTGTGCTGCCTCAGTTGGATCTCCTTCACTTGACAGGGAGGTGCCCGTACAGCGACCCTCCCCAGCTCTAGCCCAACTCCTACTTACCTGCCAGGTGAGATACTATGATCAGGAAGGTGCTTCTCCCAGGGCAAGGCTCACCCAATGCACTCTGGGTGTGCTGCTCCTACGATTTCCCCAAATGTGGGACACTTGATTACATAATTTGTGTTTCCTCTGGTCGGCTCTCGTATAATTCAGATCTCTTTGTCTCAGGTCTCTCTCCAGCCTAGTTTGCTGTCTGTTTCCACTTCTCTTTTCTTGAGCCGCTCCCTTCTATGCCCTTGTGCACTATCCTGACTTCCCCGTCTGCTTACTTTGTGCCTTCCAACGCACAATGCAAACTACAGGTAGTGCTGCAGGGCCCACACCCTTTTACTTGCTTTACAGAGCAGCTCTGGAGCTGTTACAGTGCCCAGCTGCTGCAAGAAATCAGCTTGAATGCTTCAGGGGCTGGGGCATAGCCAACATGAGCCCCACACCGAAGGAGGGTGGAGGTGTTTAATGCGAACTAGGGGTCATCCAAGCGCCGCAAAAGGCCGCCATGCCCTGCACACCCCTTTTTTATTTTCATATGCAGACGAGGGTTGAAGCCAACTTTGACCCACTGCTTGGATGACATCACCATATGCAAATCCGTCTGCTGCAGGCCTTCCCCCAGGAATGCTTGCACTAGTAGTTGCATTTGGTTTGTTGTTTGGGGGTGCTTCAGTATTAGGCAGCCTTCTGCCCTCCCATGTTCATCTGAAAATATGTGTTCTCCCTGCAGTTGTTGTCCCCAGATGAGAGTTCCCTTGTGCTGCCTCAGTTGAATCTCCTTTACTTGACAGAGATGTGCCTGAGCAGCGGCCCTCCCCAGCCCTATCCCAAATCATACTTATTTTGCATAGGAGATACCATGGTCATGAAGATTGTTCTCCCAGGGTGAGGTTCATTCATTGCACTCTGGGTATGCTGACCCCTGTGATTTCCCCAAATGTGGGAAACTCGACTGCATTATTTGTGGTAGTGGGGGACTGTGTTTGTGCTTTCCTCTGGTCAGCTCTGGTAAAAGTCAGATTTCTTTGTCTCAGATCTTCCTCTAGCCTTGTTCTTCTTTCGAGAGTTCCCTTGTGCTGCCTCAGTTGGATCTCCTTCACTTGACAGGGGGTGCCCGAGCAGCAATCCTCCACAGCTCTAGCCCAACTCCTACTTACCTGCCAGGTGAGATACTATGATCTTCACTGTTAGGGCAATCAGGATGTGGAATTCCCTGCCAGGGAAGGTGGTAATGGCGGACTCTGTAATTGGATTTAAAAAAGGAATGGATACATTTCTGAATGAAAAAGCTATCCAAGGTTATAATACTTAAAATATCAACATGGTTAATCCGGGGGTAACATGAGTTATAGTAGCTAACTAGTCATAAAACATTATTCAGCAAGTATGTAGAATCATCACAACTTAAAACAGGTTGAACACGATGGGCAATTTGCCTCTATTCAACCTCAAAAACTATGTTACTATATGTTACTATATTACTATGTTACTGTAGTATACAGAACACCACAATGTAATGAGCAGTGATAGTGAGCACTGATGAGGATACTAGAACTGACACTGAGCAGCAAGATGCAGCACTGGACTATTAGTAATGTACTGTAGTATGCTGAGCACCACAATGCAGCACAAGACAATGAGCAGTGATACTGAGCACTGATGAGGATACTACTGAGAACTGACACTGAGCAGGAGAGACACACTACTAGTATTACTGAGCAGCAATAAGTAACCACTGATACTGAGCACTGATATTGAGATTTCCACTGAGAGAACATAGCCACGTCCTCTCCGCTCTCTCTTCAATGCACGAGTAAAAATGGCGGCAACGCGCAGCTCTTTATATGGAATCCGAATCTCGCGAGAATCCGACAGCGGGATGATGACATTTTCCCTTGTTCAGGTTTTCCGAGTCAGGCGGGAACAACCGAGCCTGCCTCGGACCAGTGTAAACCACGTGGAGTTCGTCGGGAATTCGGTTCTCGGAGAACCGAACCCGCTCCTCTATATATACTATATTACTATGTTACTGTAGTATACAGAACACCACAATGCAATGAGCAGTGATAGTGAGCACTGATGAGGATACTAGAACTGACACTGAGCAGCAAGATGCAGCACTGGACTATTAGTAATGTACTGTAGTATGCTGAGCACCACAATGCAGCACAAGACAATGAGCAGTGATACTGAGCACTGATGAGGATACTACTGAGAACTGACACTGAGCAGGAGAGACACACTACTAGTATTACTGAGCAGCAATAAGTAACCACTGATACTGAGCACTGATATTGAGATTTCCACTGAGAGAACATAGCCACGTCCTCTCCGCTCTCTCTTCAATGCACGAGTAAAAATGGCAGCAACGCGCAGCTCTTTATATGGAATCCGAATCTCACGAGAATCTGACAGCGGGATGATGACATTTTCCCTTGTTCAGGTTTTCCGAGTCAGGCGGGAACAACCGAGCCTGCCTCGGACCAGTGTAAACCACGTGGAGTTCGTGGGGAATTCGGTTCTCGGAGAACCGAACCCGCTCCTCTCTACCTTATACCCATCAATTTTTTTTATTTTCAATCTAAGCCCCTGCAGTTTTCTGTAAGCATCTGCTTCGCTATGATGATCAACAAGTCACAAGGGCAAACACTCAGGGCTTGAGGCGTAGATCTTAGGACCAGCTGCTACAAGCATGGCAGAGGTGTCACTATCACTGGTGACACCCAGAGAGGTGGCGAGGGAGATTGTAATGCAGTGCGCGCAGATAAACAGCGCAATGGTAAAAAGGAGGCATGGTTTCATAGGTAGGGGCGTGGCCTGGTGGCCTGAATCTACATTTTGTTGCTCCGGGTGTCCCGGGGGTTGGGGGCTGCACCCGGGGACTAGTGTGTGAGCGGTGCTGGCTCCTGCACAGTGACAGGGCATGGCCACCCAGCATGACGCCTCCCTTCTTGACCATGCTGTAATTGCAGTCGCACTGCAGTTCAGCGTGATCATAAAAAATGGTGTAGGCTCCTGCTGGTGCAGACTGTAGAGAAAAGCTGCTGTGACCACGCCCCCTGTGTCTCCTCCGTTGCAGACCCCATTTTGAAGCCTTGCCCCCGGACTAAGAGAAAAGAATGCCCTTGCGCACTATCCTGACTTCTCCTCCCGTCTGCTTAATTTGTGCCTTCCAACGCACAATGCGAACAACAGGTGGTGCTGCAGGGCCCATACCCTTTTACTTGCCTTACAGAACAGCTCTGGAGCTGTTACAGTGCCCAGCTGCTGCAAGAAATCAGCTTGAATGCATCAGGGGATGGGGCATGGCCAACATGAGCCCCACACCAAAGGAGGGTGGGGGTGTTTAATGCGAACTAGGGGTCATCCAAGCACTGCAAAAGGCCGCCATGCCCTGCATGCCCCTTTTCTCTTTTCATATGCAGATGAGGGTTCCAGTCAACTTTGGCCCACTGCTTGGATAACATCACCGTATGCAAATCCGTCTGCTGCAGACCTTCCCCCAGGAGTGCTTGTACTAGTTGTTGCATATGGGCCCTCATTCCGAGTCGTTCGCTCTGTAAATTTCATCGCATCGCAGTGAAATTCTGCTTAGTACGCATGCGCAATATTCGCACTGCGACTGCGCCAAGTAATTTTACAATGAAGAAAGTATTTTTACTCACGGCTTTTTCTTCGCTCCGGCGATCGTAATGTGATTGACAGGAAATGGGTGTTACTGGGCGGAAACAGGCCGTTTTATGGGCGTGTGGGAAAAAACGCTACAGTTTCCGGAAAAAAAGCAGGAGTGGCCGGAGAAACGGGGGAGTGTCTGGGCGAACTCTGGGAGTGTTTGTGACGTCAAACCAGGAACGACAAGCACTGAACTGATCGCAGATGCCGAGTAAGTCTGAAGCTACTCTGAAACTGCTAAGTAGTTTGTAATCGCAATATTGCGAATACATCGGTCGCAATTTTAAGAAGCTAAGATTCACTCCCAGTAGGCGGCGGCTTAGCGTGTGTAACTCTGCTAAAATCGCCTTGCGAGCGATCAACTCGGAATGAGGGCCATGGTTTGATATTTGATGGTGCTTCAGTATTAGGCAGCCTTCCGCCCTCCCATGTTCATCTGAAAAGATGTGGTCTCCCTGCAGTTGTTGTCCCCAGATGAGAGTTCCCTTGTGCTGCCTCAGTTGAATCTCCTTTACTTGACAGAGATGTGCCTGAGCAGCGGCCCTCCCCAGCCCTATCCCAAATCATACTTATTTTGCATAGGAGATACCATGGTCATGAAGATTGTTCTCCCAGGGTGAGGTTCATTCATTGCATTCTGGGTATGCTGACCCCTGTGATTTTCCCAAATGTGGGAAACTCGACTGCATTATTTGTGGTAGTGGGGGACTGTGTTTGTGCTTTCCTCTGGTCAGCTCTGGTAAAAGTCAGATTTCTTTGTCTCAGATCTTCCTCTAGCCTTGTTCTTCTTTCGAGAGTTCCCTGGTGCTGCTTCAGTTGGATCTCCTTCACTTCACAGGGGGGAACCCGAGCAGCGACCCTCCCCAGCTCTAGCTCAACTCCTACTTACCTGCCAGGTGAGATACTATGATCATGAAGGTGCTTCTCCCAGGGCAAGGCTCAACCATTGCACTCTGGGTGTGCTGCTCCTGCGATTTCCCCAAATGTGGGAAACTTGACTGCATAATTTGTGTTTCCCCTCGTCGGCTCTCGTATAATTCAGATCTCTTTGTCTCAGGTCTCTCTCCAGCCTAGTTTGCTGTCTGTTTCCACTTCTCTTTTCTTGAGCCGCTCCCTTCTATGCCCTTGCGCACTATCCTGACTTCTCCCGTCTGCTTACTTCGTGCCTTCCAACGCACAATGCGAACTACAGGTAGTGCTGCAGGGCCCACACCCTTTTACTTGCCTTACAGAGTAGCTCTGGAGCAGTTACAGTGCCCAGCTGCTGCAAGAAATCAGCTTGAATGCTTCAGGGGCTGGGGCATAGCCAACATGAGCCCCACACCGAAGGAGGGAGGAGGTGTGTAATGCAAACTAGGGGTCATCCAAGCGCTGCAAAAGGCCGCCATGCCCTGCACGCCCCTTTTCTGGCCACCCAGCAAAGTTGACTGGAACCCTCATCTGCATATGAAAAGAGAAAAGGGGCATGCAGGGCATGGCGGCCTTTTGCAGTGCTTGGATGACCCCTAGTTCGCATTAAACACCCCCACCCTCCTTTGGTGTGGGGCTCATGTTGGCCATGCCCCATCCCCTGATGCATTCAAGCTGATTTCTTGCAGCAGCTGGGCACTGTAACAGCTCCAGAGCTGTTCTGTAAGGCAAGTAAAAGGGTGTGGGCCCTGCAGCACCACCTGTTGTTCGCATTGTGCGTTGGAAGGCACAAATTAAGCAGACGGGAGGAGAAGTCAGGATAGTGCGCAAGGGCATTCTTTTCTCTTAGTCCGGGGGCAAGGCTTCAAAATGGGGTCTGCAACGGAGGAGACACAGGGGGCGTGGTCACAGCAGCTTTTCTCTACAGTCTGCACCAGCAGGAGCCTACACCATTTTTTATGATCACGCTGAACTGCAGTGCGACTGCAATTACAGCATGGTCAAGAAGGGAGGCGTCATGCTGGGTGGCCATGCCCTGTCACTGTGCAGGAGCCAGCACCGCTCACACACTAGTCCCCGGGTGCAGCCCCCAACCCCCGGGACACCCGGAGCAACAAAATGTAGATTCAGGCCACCAGGCCACGCCCCTACCTATGAAACCATGCCTCCTTTTTACCATTGCGCTGTTTATCTGCGCGCACTGCATTACAATCTCCCTCGCCACCTCTCTGGGTGTCACCAGTGATAGTGACACCTCTGCCATGCTTGTAGCAGCTGGTCCTAAGATCTACGCCTCAAGCCCTGAGTGTTTGCCCTTGTGACTTGTTGATCATCATAGCGAAGCAGATGCTTACAGAAAACTGCAGGGGCTTAGATTGAAAATAAAAAAAAATTGATGGGTATAAGGTAGAGAGGAGCGGGTTCGGTTCTCCGAGAACCGAATTCCCCACGAACTCCACGTGGTTTACACTGGTCCGAGGCAGGCTCGGTTGTTCCCGCCTGACTCGGAAAACCTGAACAAGGGAAAATGTCATCATCCCGCTGTCAGATTCTCGTGAGATTCGGATTCCATATAAAGAGCTGCGCGTTGCTGCCATTTTTACTCGTGCATTGAAGAGAGAGCGGAGAGGACGTGGCTATGTTCTCTCAGTGGAAATCTCAATATCAGTGCTCAGTATCAGTGGTTACTTATTGCTGCTCAGTAATACTAGTAGTGTGTCTCTCCTGCTCAGTGTCAGTTCTCAGTAGTATCCTCATCAGTGCTCAGTATCACTGCTCATTGTCTTGTGCTGCATTGTGGTGCTCAGCATACTACAGTACATTACTAATAGTCCAGTGCTGCATCTTGCTGCTCAGTGTCAGTTCTAGTATCCTCATCAGTGCTCACTATCACTGCTCATTGCATTGTGGTGTTCTGTATACTACAGTAACATAGTAATATAGTATATATAGAGGAGCGGGTTCGGTTCTCCGAGAACCGAATTCCCGACGAACTCCACGTGGTTTACACTGGTCCGAGGCAGGCTCGGTTGTTCCCGCCTGACTCGGAAAACCTGAACAAGGGAAAATGTCATCATCCCGCTGTCGGATTCTCGCGAGATTCGGATTCCATATAAAGAGCTGCGCGTTGCCGCCATTTTTACTCGTGCATTGAAGAGAGAGCGGAGAGGACGTGGCTATGTTCTCTCAGTGGAAATCTCAATATCAGTGCTCAGTATCAGTGGTTACTTATTGCTGCTCAGTAATACTAGTAGTGTGTCTCTCCTGCTCAGTGTCAGTTCTCAGTAGTATCCTCATCAGTGCTCAGTATCACTGCTCATTGTCTTGTGCTGCATTGTGGTGCTCAGCATACTACAGTACATTACTAATAGTCCAGTGCTGCATCTTGCTGCTCAGTGTCAGTTCTAGTATCCTCATCAGTGCTCACTATCACTGCTCATTACATTGTGGTGTTCTGTATACTACAGTAACATAGTAATATAGTAACATATGGTAACATAGTTTTTGAGGTTGAATAGAGGCAAATTGCCCATCGTGTTCAACCTGTTTTAAGTTGTGATGATTCTACATACTTGCTGAATAATGTTTTATGACTAGTTAGCTACTATAACTCATGTTACCCCCGGATTAACCATGTTGATATTTTAAGTATTATAACCTTGGATAGCTTTTTCATTCAGAAATGTATCCATTCCTTTTTTAAATCCAATTACAGAGTCCGCCATTACCACCTTCCCTGGCAGGGAATTCCACATCCTGATTGCCCTAACAGTGAAGATCATAGTATCTCACCTGGCAGGTAAGTAGGAGTTGGGCTAGAGCTGTGGAGGATTGCTGCTCGGGCACCCCCTGTCAAGTGAAGGAGATCCAACTGAGGCAGCACAAGGGAACTCTCGAAAGAAGAACAAGGCTAGAGGAAGATCTGAGACAAAGAAATCTGACTTTTACCAGAGCTGACAAGAGGAAAGCACAAACACAGTCCCCCACTACCACAAATAATGCAGTCGAGTTTCCCACATTTGGGGAAATCACAGGGGTCAGCATACCCAGAGTGCAATGAATGAACCTCACCCTGGGAGAACAATCTTCATGACCATGGTATCTCCTATGCAAAATAAGTATGATTTGGGATAGGGCTGGGGAGGGCCGCTGCTCAGGCACATCTCTGTCAAGTAAAGGAGATTCAACTGAGGCAGCACAAGGGAACTCTCATCTGGGGACAACAACTGCAGGGAGAACACATATTTTCAGATGAACATGGGAGGGCAGAAGGCTGCCTAATACTGAAGCACCCCCAAACAACAAACCAAATGCAACAACTAGTGCAAGCATTCCTGGGGGAAGGCCTGCAGCAGACGGATTTGCAAATGGTGATGTCATCCAAGCAGTGGGTCAAAGTTGGCTTCAACCCTCGTCTGCATATGAAAATAAAAAAGGGGTGTGCAGGGCATGGCGGCCTTTTGCGGCGCTTGGATGACCCCTAGTTCGCATTAAACACCTCCACCCTCCTTCGGTGTGGGGCTCATGTTGGCTATGCCCCAGCCCCTGAAGCATTCAAGCTGATTTCTTGCAGCAGCTGGGCACTGTAACAGCTCCAGAGCTGCTCTGTAAAGCAAGTAAAAGGGTGTGGGCCCTGCAGCACTACCTGTAGTTTGCATTGTGCGTTGGAAGGCACAAAGTAAGCAGACGGGGAAGTCAGGATAGTGCACAAGGGCATAGAAGGGAGCGGCTCAAGAAAAGAGAAGTGGAAACAGACAGCAAACTAGGCTGGAGAGAGACCTGAGACAAAGAGATCTGAATTATACGAGAGCCGACCAGAGGAAACACAAATTATGTAATCAAGTGTCCCACATTTGGGGAAATCGTAGGAGCAGCACACCCAGAGTGCATTGGGTGAGCCTTGCCCTGGGAGAAGCACCTTCATGATCATAGTATCTCACCTGGCAGGTAAGTAGGAGTTGGGCTAGAGCTGGGGAGGGTCGCTGCTCGGGTACCCCCCTGTCAAGTGAAGGAGATCCAACTGAGGCAGCACAAGGAAACTCTCGATAAAAGAACAAGGCTAGATGAATATCTGAGACATAGAAATCTGACTTTTACCAGAGCTGACCAGAGGAAAGCACAAACACAGTCCCCCACTACAACAAATAATGCAGTCGAGTTTCCCACATTTGGGGAAATCACAGGGGTCAGCATACCCAGAATGCAATGAATGAACCTCACCCTGGGAGAACAATCTTCATGATAATGGTATCTCCTATGAAAAATAAGTATGATTTGGGATAGGGCTGGGGAGTGCCGCTGCTCAGGCACATCTCTGTCAAGTAAAGGAGATTCAACTGAGGCAGCACAAGGGAACTCTCATCTGGGGACAACAACTGCAGGGAGAACACATATTTTCAGATGAACATGGGAGGGCAGAAGGCTGCCTAATACTGAAGCACCCCCAAACAACAAACCAAATGCAACAACTAGTAAAAGCATTCCTGGGAGAAGGTCTGCAGAAGACGGATTTGCATACAGTGATGTCATCCAAGCAGTGGGCCAAAGTTGGCTGGAACCCTCATCTGCATATGAAAAGAGAATAAGGGTTATGCAGGGAATGGCGGTCTTTTGCGGCGCTTGGATGACCCCTAGTTCGCATTAAACACCTCCATTCTCCTTCGGTGTGGGGCTCATGTTGGCTATGCCCCAGCCCCTGAAGTATTCAAGCTGATTTCTTGCAGCAGCTGGGCACTGTAACAGCTCCAGAGCTGCTCTGTAAGGCAAGTAAAAGGGTGTGGGCCCTGCAGCACTACCTGTAGTTCGCATTGTGCGTTGGAAGGCACAAAGTAAGCAGACGGGAGAAGTCAGGATAGTGCGCAAGGGCATAGAAGGGAGCGGCTCAAGAAAAGAGAAGTGGAAACAGGCAGCAAACTAGGCTGGAGAGAGACCTGAGACAAAGAGATCTAAATTATACGAGAGCCGACCAGGGGAAACACAAATTATGCAGTCAAGTGTCCCACATTTGGGGAAATCGCAGGAGCAGCACACCCAGAGTGCAATGGGTGAGCCTTGCCCTGGGAGAAGCACCTTCATGATCATAGTATCTCACCTGGCAGGTAAGTAGGAGTTGGGCTAGAGCTGGGGAGGGTTGCTGCTCGGGTACCCCCCTGTCAAGTGAAGGAGATCCAACTGAGGCAGCACAAGGGAACTCTCGAAAGAAGAACAAGGCTAGAGGAAAATCTGAGACAAAGAAATCTGACTTTTACCAGAGCTGACCAGAGGAAAGCACAAACACAGTCCCCCACTACCACAAATAATGCAGTCGAGTTTCCCACATTTGGGGAAATCACAGGGGTCAGCATACCCAAAATGCAATGAATGAACCTCACCCTCGGAGAATAATCTTCATGACCATGGTATCTCCTATGCAAAATAAGTATGATTTGGGATAGGGCTGGGGAGGGCCGCTGCTCAGGCACATCTCTGTCAAGTAAAGGAGATTCAACTGAGGCAGCACAAGGGAACTCCCATCTGGGGACAACAACTGCAGGGAGAACACATATTTTCAGATGAACATGGGAGGGCAGAAGGCTGCCTAATACTGAAGCACCCCCAAACAACAAACCAAATGCAACAACTAGTACAAGCATTCCTGGGGGAAGTTCTGCAGAAGACGGATTTGCATACGGTGATGTCATCCAAGCAGTGGGCCAAAGTTGGCTGGAACCCTCATCTGCATATGAAAAGAGAAAAGGGGTATGCAGGGCATGGCGGCCTTTTGCGGCGCTTGGATGACCCTTAGTTCGCATTAAACACCCCCACCCTCCTTCGGTGTGGGGCTCATGTTGGCTATGCCCCAGCCCCTGAAGCATTCAAGCTGATTTCTTGCAGCAGCTGGGCACTGTAACAGCTCCAGAGCTGCTCTGTACGGCAAGTAAAAGGGTGTGGGCCCTGCAGCACTACCTGTAGTTTGCATTGTGCATTGGAAGGCACTTAAGAATAGAGAAGTGGAAACAGACAGCAAACTAGGCTGGAGAGAGACCTGAGACAAAGAGATCTGAATTATACGAGAGCCGACCAGGGGAAACACAAATTATGCAGTCAAGTTTCCCACATTTGGGGAAATCGCAGGAGCAGCACACCCAGAGTGCAATGGGTGAGCCTTGCCCTGGGAGAAGCACCTACGTGATCATAGTATCTCACCTGGCAGGTAAGTAGGAGTTGGGCTAGAGCTGGGGAGGGTCGCTGCTCGGGTACCCCCCTGTCAAGTGAAGGAGATCCAACTGAGGCAGCACAAGGGAATTCTCGAAAGAAGAACAAGGCTAGAGGAAGATCTGAGACAAAGAAATCTGACTTTTACCTGAGCTGACCAGAGGAAAACACAAACACAGTCCCCCACTACCACAAATAATGCTGTCGAGTTTCACACATTTGGGGAAATCACAGGGGTCAGCATACCCAGAATGCAATGAATGAACCTCACACTGGGAGAATAATCTTCATGACCATGGTATCTCCTATGCAAAATAAGTATGATTTGGGATAGGGCTGGGGAGGGCCGCTGCTCAGGCACATCTCTGTCAAGTAAAGGAGATTCAACTGAGGCAGCATAAGGGAACTCTCATCTGGGGACAACAACTGCAGGGAGAACACATATTTTCAGATGAACATGGGAGGGCAGAAGGCTGCCTAATACTGAAGCACCCCCAAACAACAAACCAAATGCAACAACTAGTGCAAGCATTCCTGGGGGAAGGCCTGCAGCAGATGGATTTGCATATGGTGATGTCATCCAAGCAGTGGGTCAAAGTTGGCTTCAACCCTCGTCTGCATATGAAAAGAGAAAAGTGTCGTGCAGGGCATGGCGGCCTTTTGCGGCGCTTGGATGACCCCTAGTTCGCATTAAACACCTCCACCCTCCTTTGGTGTGGGGCTCATGTTGGCTATGCCCCAGCCCCTGAAGCATTCAAGCTGATTTCTTGCAGTAGCTGGGCACTGTAACAGCTCCAGAGCTGCTCTGTACGGCAAGTAAAAGGGTGTGGGCCCTGCAGCACTACCTGTAGTTTGCATTGTGCATTGGAAGGCACAAAGTAAGCAGACGGGAGAAGTAAGGATAGTGCGCAAGGCCATAGAATGGAGCGGCTTAAGAAAAGAGAAGTGGAAACAGACAGCAAACTAGGCTGGAGAGAGACCTGAGACAAAGAGATCTGAATTATACGAGAGCCGACCAGGGGAAACACAAATTATGCAGTCAAGTTTCCCACATTTGGGGAAATCGCAGGGGCAGCACATCCAGAGTGCAATGGGTGAGCCTTGCCCTGGGAGAAGCACCTTCATGATTATAGTATCTCACCTGGCAGGTAAGTAGAAGTTGGGCTAGAGCTGGGGAGGGTCGCTGCTCGGGCACCCCCCTGTCAAGTGAAGGAGATCCAACTGAGGCAGCACAAGGGAACTCTCAAAAGAAGAACAAGGCTAGAGGAAGAACTGAAACAAAGAAATCTGACTTTTACCAGAGCTGACCAGAGGAAAGCACAAACACAGTCCCCCACTACCACAAATAATGCAGTTGAGTTTCCCACATTTGGGGAAATCACAGGGGTCAGCATACCCAGAATGCAATGAATGAACCTCACCCTGGGAGAACAATCTTCAAGACCATGGTCTCTCCTATGCAAAATAAGTATGATTTGGGATAGGGCTGGGGAGGGCCGCTGCTCAGGCACATCTCTGTCAAGTAAAGGAGATTCAACTGAGGCAGCACAAGGGAACTCTCATCTGGGGACAACAACTGCAGGGAGAACACATATTTTCAGATGAACATGGGAGGGCAGAAGGCTGCCTAATACTGAAGCACCCCCAAACAACAAACCAAATGCAACAACTAGTGCAAGCATTCCTGGGGGAAGGCCTGCAGCAGATGGATTTGCATATGGTGATGCCATCCAAGCAGTGGGTCAAAGTTGGCTTCAACCCTCGTCTGCATATGAAAAGAGAAAAGGGGCGTGCAGGGCATGGCGGCCTTTTGCGGCTCTTGGATGACCCCTAGTTCGCATTACACACCTCCACCCTCCTTCGGTGTGGGGCTCATGTTGGCTATGCCCCAGCCCCTGAAGCATTCAAGCTGATTTCTTGCAGCAGCTGGGCACTGTAACTGCTCCAGAGCTGCTCTGTAAGGCAAGTAAAAGGGTGTGGGCCCTGCAGCACTACCTGTAGTTTGCATTGTGCGTTGGAAGGCACAAAGTAAGCAGACGGGAGAAGTCAGGATAGTGCGCAAGGGCATAGAAGGGAGCGGCTGAAGAAAAGAGAAGTGGAAACAGACAGCAAACTAGGCTGGAGAGAGACCTGAGACAAAGAGATCTGAATTATACGAGAGCCGACCAAGGGAAACACAAATTATGCAGTCAAGTTTCCCACATTTGGGGAAATCACAGGGGCAGCACAACCAGAGTGCAATGGGTGAGCCTTGCCCTGGGAGAAGCACCTTCATGATCATAGTATCTCACCTGGCAGGTAAGTAGGAGTTGGGCTAGAGCTGGGGAGGGTCGCTGCTCGGGCACCCCCCTGTCAAGTGAAAGAGATCCAACTGAGGCAGCACAAGGGAACTCTCGAAAGAAGAACAAGGCTAGAGGAAGATCTGAAATAAAGAAATCTGATTTTTACCAGAGCTGACCAGAGGAAAGCACAAACACAGTCCCCCACTACCACAAATAATGCAGTCGAGTTTCCCACATTTGGGGAAATCACAGGGGTCAGCATACCCAGAATGCAATGAATGAACCTCACCCTGGGAGAACAATCTTCATGACCATGGTATCGCCTATGCAAAATAAGTATGATTTGGGATAGGGCTGGGGAGGGCCGCTGCTCAGGCACATCTCTGTCAAGTAAAGGAGATTCAACTGAGGCAGCACAAGGGAACTCTCATCTGGGGACAACAACTGCAGGGAGAACACATATTTTCAGATGAACATGGGAGGGCAGAAGGCTGCCTAATACTGAAGCACCCCCAAACAACAAACCAAATGCAACAACTAGTGCAAGCATTCCTGGGGGAAGGCCTGCAGCAGATGGATTTGCATATGGTGATGTCATCCAAACAGTGGGTCAAAGTTGGCTTCAACCCTCGTCTGCATATGAAAAGAGACAAGGGGCGTGCAGGGCATGGCGGCCTTTTGCGGCGCTTGGATGACCCCTAGTTCGCATTACACACCTCCACCCTCCTTCGGTGTGGGGCTCATGTTGGCTATTCCCCAGCCCCTGAAGCATTCAAGCTGATTTCTTGCAGCAGCTGGGCACTGTAACTGCTCCAGAGACGCTCTGTAAGGCAAGTAAAAGGGTGTGGGTCCTGCAGCACTACCTGTAGTTTGCATTGTGCGTTGGAAGGCACGAAGTAAGCAGACGGGAGAAGTCAGGATAGTGCGCAAGGGCATAGAAGGGAGCGGCTCAAGAAAAGAGAAGTAGAAACAGACAGCAAACTAGGCTGGAGAGAGACCTGAGACAAAGAGATCTGAATTATACGAGAGCCGACCAGGGGAAACACAAATTATGCAGTCAAGTTTCCCACATTTGGGGAAATCGCAGAAGCAGCACACCCAGAGTGCAATGGGTGAGCCTTGCCCTGGGAGAAGCACCTTCATGATCATAGTATCTCACCTGGCAGGTAAGTAGGAGTTGGGCTAGAGCTGGGGAGGGTCGCTGCTCGAGCATCCCCCTGTCAAGTAAAGGAGATTCAACTGAGGCAGCACAAGGGAACTCTCATCTGGGGACAACAACTGCAGGGAGAACACATATTTTCAGATAAAAATCTTGGTCATGCTCTGGTTTCTCTTCAGAACGAACAAATCTTTCGCCTTTTATTAAAGATTTCCGTGGAGAGGAGCAAAACCGAGTTTTATCTAAATTTTTGCATGCCCCATCTTTTTGGGGTTTCTTTTATCGGTTTAAAGATAGAATGAGTGTGCTTTAATGTAAGCTCATTTGCATAGAAATGACAGTAAATGTTTGTTTCTTTTCAAACAGAACTTTCTTGACCATGCTACTTGCTTGAAAGATCTGGGAGCACATGGAATACAGTACAAACCATGCTTATAGCAAGGAGAAGACAGGTGAGAAATCTGCTTTCTTTCAAATTGGGCGCTCACTTTGATCTGAATGAGGACTGCTGGCACGGCACTCAGGCGACAGGTGGAATCTTGGTCATGCTCTGGTTTCTCTTCAGAACGAACAAATCTTTCGCCTTTTACTAAAGATTTCCGTGGAGAGGAGCAAAACTGAGTTTTATCTCAATTTTTGCATGCCCCATATTATTGGGGTTTCTTTTATCGGATTAAAGACAGAACGAGTGTGCTTTCTTGTTAGCTTTAATGTAAGTTTATTTGCATAACAATGACAATAAATGTCTGTTTCTTTTCAAGCAGAACTTTCTTGACCATACTAATTGCTTGAAAGATCTGGGAGCACATGGAAAAGAGTACAAACCATGCTTATAGCAAGGGGAAGCCTGGTGAGAAATCTGCTTTCTTTCTTTCAAATTGGGTGCTCACTTTGAGCTGAATGAGGACTGCTGGCATGGCACTCAGGCGACAGGTGGAATCTTGGTCATGCTCTGGTTTCTCTTCAGAACGAACAAATCTTTCGCCTTTTACTAAAGATTTCCGTGGAGAGGAGCAAAACTGAGTTTTATCTCAATTTTTGCATGCCCCGTCTTATTGGGGTTTCTTTTATCAGTTTAAAGATAGAACGAGTGTGCTTTAATGTAAGCTCATTTGCGTAGAAATGACAGTAAATGTTTGTTTCTTTTCAAACAGAACTTTCTTGACTATACTAATTGCTTGAAAGATCTGGGAGCACATGGAAAAGAGTACAAACCATGTTTATAGCAAGGGGAAGCCTGGTGAGAAATCTGCTTTCTTTCTTTCTTTCAAATTGGGTGCTCACTTTGAGCTGAATGAGAACTGCTGGCATGGCACTCAGGCGACAGGTAGAATCTTGGTCATGCTGTGGTTTCTCTTCAGAACGAACAAATCTTTCGCCTTTTACTAAAGATTTCCGTGGAGAGGAGCAAAACTGAGTTTTATCTCAATTTTTGCATGCCCCATCTTATTGGGGTTTTATTTTATTGGTTTAAAGATAGAACGAGTGTGCTTTAATGTAAGCTCATTTGCATAGAAATGACAGTAAATGTTTGTTTCTTTTCAAACAGAACTTTCTTGACCACACTAATTGTTTGAAAGATCTGGGAGCACATGGAAAAGAGTACAAACCATGTTTATAGCAAGGGGAAGCCTGGTGAGAAATCTGCTTTCTTTCATTCAAATTGGGTGCTCACTTTGAGCTGAATGAGAACTGCTGGCATGGCACTCAGGCGACAGGTGGAATCTTGGTCATGCTCTGGTTTCTCTTCAGAACTAACAAATATTTCGCCTTTTATTAAAGATTTCCGTGGAGAGGAGCAAAACTGAGTTTTATCTCAATTTTTGCATGCCCCATATTATTGGGGTTTCTTTTATCAGTTTAAAGACAGAACGAGTGTGCTTTCTTGTTAGCTTTAATGTAAGTTTATTTGCATAACAATGACAGTAAATGTTTGTTTCTTTTCAAACAGAACTTTCTTGACCATGCTACTTGCTTGAAAGATCTGGGAGCACATGGAAAACAGTACAAACCATGCAGTATCACAAGAGCCTTTATTTGATCTTTCATGAAGATAGAGCAGAATTGAGGACACGTCAACAATTTCTGCCGAAGGTGGTTCATCTTTCCACATGGTGCCTTTGGCCACTGACACCTTCGTTGAGTCAAAGTCTCTGGCTGTGGTCAGAACTTTGAAAATTTAAGTCACCAGAACGGTTCAGATTAGGAAAACAGAGGCTCTGTTTGTCCTGTATGCTCCCAACATGATTGGGTGTCCTGCTTCCATGCAGACCATTATGCGCTGGATCTGTGGTAAGATTCAGCATGCTCATTCCACGGCAGGATTGCCGTTACTGAATTAGGTGAAGACCCATTCTACTAGAAAGGTGGGTTCATCCTGGGCAGCTGGTCGGGGAGTCTCGGCATTGCAACTTTGCCGAGCAGCTATTTAGTAAACACTTTTGCTAAGTTTTACAAGTTTGATACCTTGGCTGATGATAACCTCAAGTTAGGTCATTCGGTGCTGCAGAGTCGTACGCACTCTCCCACCCGTTCAAGAGCTTTGGTATAACCCCATGGTTCTTAATGTGACCCCAGCATCCTCTAGGTCGTATGAGAAAATAGGATTTTAATACCTACCAGTAAATCCTTTTCTCTTAGTACGTAGAGGATGCTGGGCACCCGTCCCAGTCCATACTGTGTCTGCAGTTATTACTTGTGGTTATACACATGTTGTGTTACGGTTCTGGTCAGCTTTTTGCTGCAATTGTTCATGCCGTTGGCTTGTGTTCTGTTGAATGCCACGTTCTGCGGCATGCTTAAGGTGTGAGCTGGTAAGATGCTCACCTTAGTTTAACAATAAATCCTTTCCTCGAAATGTCCGTCTCCCTGGGCACAGTTCCTATAACTGGAGTCTGGAGGAGGGGCATAGAGGGAGGAGCCAGTTCACACCCTTTGAAAGTCTTAAAGTGCCCATGTCTCTTGCGGATCCCGTCTATACCCCATGGTTCTTAATGTGACCCCAGCATCCTCTACGGACTAAGAGAAAAGGATGCCCTTGTGTACTATCCTGACTTCTCCTCCCGTCTGCTTACTTTGTGCCATCCAACGCACAATGCGAACTACAGGTGGTGCTGCAGGGCCCACACCCTTTTACTTGCCTTACAGAACAGCTCTGGAGCTGTTACAGTGCCCAGCTGCTGCAAGAAATCAGCATGAATGCTTCAGGGGATGGGGCATGGCCAACATGAGCCCCACACCAAAGGAGGGTGGGGGTGTTTAATGCAAACTAGGGGTCATCCAAGCACTGCAAAAGGCCGCCATGCCCTGCATGCCCCTTTTCTCTTTTTATATGCAGATGAGGGTTCCAGCCAACTTTGGCCCACTGCTTGGATGACATCACCGTATGCAAATCCGTCTGCTGCAGACCTTCCCCCAGGAATGCTTGTACTAGTTGTTGGATATGGTTTGATATTTGATGGTGCTTCAGTATTAGGCAGCCTTCCGCCCTCCCATGTTCATCTGAAAAGATGTGGTCTCCCTGCAGTTGTTGTCCCCAGACGAGAGTTCCCTTGTGCTTCCTCATTTGAATCTCCTTAACTTGACGGGGGAGGGGCTGCCCGAGCTGCCACCCTCCCCAGCCCTATCCCAACTCATACTTATTTTACATATTAGATCTCTTGATCATGAAGATTGTTCTCACAGGGTGAGGTTCATCCATTATATTTTAAAATAGGAAGGTACAAATTACATATTTGAATTGCATCTATGTGCTGGATTCAAATGTCCCCCCCCCTTCCTTTCTCAATTGTGCCCGTCAGCAGCTATTCTAAGGTTGCTGCCAATGGGTGTGACACATTAATTTCTTCTGTGGGGTACACTGGACTCCACAAGGATTCACATTGGGGTGTAGAGTAGGATCTTGATCTGAGGCACCAACCGGCTCAAAGCTTTTGACTGTTCCCAAGAAGCTCAGTGCATTCTCCTCTATAACCCCGCTTCCATGAACAGGGAGCTCAGTTTGTAGTTGGTGCCTTCAGTAGCAGGCCAATTAACAGGGGCCTGCCTCAGGCAGCCTATTCTTAGCTATTAATTTTGACAAGAAAAGAAGAACTTGTTTTATGAGAATCTACAAGGGCTGCAGCAGGCTAGGTCTAATAGACATCTTTACTGCAGCTTCATCACTCCGAGCGGCGCTGTATACTCCCGTGCCCTGGTTGCTGGGTCACTGCAGTGGAGGCTCCGGTTTCATCCTAAGGTCAGTCACACACACACCACCCTTCCGGATCACGAGGCCGCTGATGAAGGGGAGCGAGGCCGTAGGGGGTGGGCCGTGTGCGCACTGCGGTGGACACTGATTACTGGGCAGCCGCTCCACTAGCCACCAGGTACAGTTAAGGAGCACAGGTCTGGGGGTTTTTCTCCTATATTAACCCAATTTTGTACTGCCCGCAGCGCATTGTGATAGGTAATAGGGCCTGATTCAGGTTGGATTGCAATCACAATAAGCGATCCAACTGCAAAAATTGCTAAGAGCATACGCATGTGCCTGCATTTTCTGCGGCACCCCGCATAGAATGTGATCGCCTCTGCCTGTCAATCGGGGCGGGGAAGGGGGGGAGAGGTGGGTCAGCAACACTCCATTTCTAAGTCAGGGATGGAGCGGTGCGGGGGCAAGGCTTCAAAATGGGGTCTGCAACGGAGGAGACACAGGGGGCGTGGTCACAGCGGCTGTATGACATCACATTCAGCCGCTGTGATCACAAAAATGGTGGCGGCTTCCTGCGCGCACATACAGTCTGCACCAGCAGGAGCCTACACCATTTTTTATGATCACGCTGAACTGCAGTGCGACTGCAATTACAGCATGGTCAAGAAGGGAGGCGTCATGCTGGGTGGCCATGCCCTGTCACTGTGCAGGAGCCAGCACCGCTCACACACTAGTCCCCGGGTGCAGCCCCCAACCCCCGGGACACCCGGAGCAACAAAATGTAGATTCAGGCCACCAGGCCACGCCCCTACCTATGAAACCATGCCTCCTTTTTACCATTGCGCTGCTTATCTGCGCGCACTGCATTACAATCTCCCTCGCCACCTCTCTGGGTGTCACCAGTGATAGTGACACCTCTGCCATGCTTGTAGCAGCTGGTCCTAAGATCTACGCCTCAAACCCTGAGTGTTTGCCCTTGTGACTTGTTGATCATCATAGCGAAGCAGATGCTTACAGAAAACTGCAGGGGCTTAGATTGAAAATAAAAAAATTGATGGGTATAAGGTAGAGAGGAGCGGGTTCGGTTCTCCGAGAACCGAATTCCCCACGAACTCCACGTGGTTTACACTGGTCCGAGGCAGGCTCGGTTGTTCCCGCCTGACTCGGAAAACCTGAACAAGGGAAAATGTCATCATCCCGCTGTCGGATTCTCGCGAGATTCGGATTCCATATAAAGAGCTGCGCGTTGCTGCCATTTTTACTCGTGCATTGAAGAGAGAGCGGAGAGGACGTGGCTATGTTCTCTCAGTGGAAATCTCAATATCAGTGCTCAGTATCAGTGGTTACTTATTGCTGCTCAGTAATACTAGTAGTGTGTCTCTCCTGCTCAGTGTCAGTTCTCAGTAGTATCCTCATCAGTGCTCAGTATCACTGCTCATTGTCTTGTGCTGCATTGTGATGCTCAGCATACTACAGTACATTACTAATAGTCCAGTGCTGCATCTTGCTGCTCAGTGTCAGTTCTAGTATCCTCATCAGTGCTCACTATCACTGCTCATTGCATTGTGGTGTTCTGTATACTACAATAACATAGTAACATAGTTTTTGAGGTTGAATAGAGGCAAATTGCCCATCGTGTTTAACCTGTTTTAAGTTGTGATGATTCTACATACTTGCTGAATAATGTTTTATGACTAGTTAGCTACTATAACTCATGTTACCCCCGGATTAACCATGTTGATATTTTAAGTATTATAACCTTGGATAGCTTTTTCATTCAGAAATGTATCCATTCCTTTTTTAAATCCAATTACAGAGTCCGCCATTACCACCTTCCCTGGCAGGGAATTCCACATCCTGATTGCCCTAACAGTGAAGAAACCTTTCCTCCATTGCGTTCTGAACTTTCCTCCAGTCGCAGCGAGTGACCACGTGTTCTTTTAATAAATAATTCCTCTGATAACTCTTTGTTATGTATCTTTACATATTTGAAGATATTAATAATATCTCCTCTTAGGCACCTCTTTTCTAGTGTATAAATATTCAGCCTAGTAAGTCTTTCCTTATAGTCCAGTACTTTTAGGCCTTTAATCAATTTAGTCTTCAGGATCTCTTACACTTCCATGAGCAGCAGAGTAGTGCAATGGAAGCATGCTGGGCCCATAACCCAGAGGTTGATTGATCGAAACTATCCTCTGCTATGTGCATTTTTTTTTTTATAATTAAAGTAATCAAAAACTGGGATTGATATTTTGGCTCTTTTATTTTTACTTAAAGTACAATAACTTTTATCATTTTAATTTGTTTTAATAGTATATTGACAGCATTGTTTTCTTTAAAAAATCCACTTAATTTTCTTTACCCTATTACTGAAATGGTAATTGACAAAAACAAACTACATTGTCACCAGAAGAGCAATGCAAAATGTACAAGTGATATATGAAAATCATCTTCCATCTTGAATTTCAATGATGCATTGGGACAACAATTTGTGAGAAACATCTTCACCCATAAAGAAAGATTTTCTTAATTCCTTACCTGTGTGCTGATTAGATATCACCTTGTTTTCACATTAAACAGACTTCCCCATGAGGAAGCAGCAAGGATGCAGTGACGTTTCCTGGTGTCAACCTGTATTATTTCAGTAGACATTGAAATGAGGATGCATCTTTGATGCCTTTCCAATGAAGCAAGTTTATTTCAGTAATAGGTGAAAAACCATTCCTACAAAGGTGTTAATCAGAGACTTGGCTTTGTGGACACTTTTCAGAGAGCAAATTTGTTAGCATAAACATAAAATCAGAAAATGAAGAGCTGTTTAATCACTCAATTGGACTTTTCTGCCAGCATATTTTTTTTTCTCTGCAACCCACTGCTAAACTGTGCTTCCTAGCTGTTTTTTTTATAAAATCACTTAATCAAATCTAGCTCTGATTACATCAGAGAAGGCCAGGTACCCTACACCATAAGGGGTTTTTTTGAAATTTTGACTTGTCTACTTAAAGATCACCAAAATCTGATTACAAGGTCAATTACATCCCTGGGTGGGATTGAACCACCAACCTTTTGGTTAATAGCCAAACATGCTAACCGATTGCGCCACAGAGACACGTTGCAAAAGTCAATACTGACAAAGGCTAATAATCATTCATCTAGAACGTTTCCTAGAAAAACTTTAAAAAGTCAATAATCTGGAGAATTTTTGTAAGAAACACATTGGTACTTTCCCATGATGAGTGAGTGCTTCAGGATTTCTTGCACTTACATGGGCTATTAACCAAAAGGTTGGTGGTTCAATCCCACCCAGGGATGTAATTGACCTTGTCATCAGATTTTGGTGATCTTTAAGAAGACAAGTCAAAATTTCAAACCCCCTCTTATGGTGTAGGGTACCTGGCCTTCTCTGACGTAATCAGAGTTAGATTTAATTAAGTGATTTTATAAAAAACAGCTAGGAAGCACAATTTAGCAGTGGGTTGCAGAGAAAAAAATAACATTTTAAACCTACCGGTAATTTTTTTTTCTCGTAGTCCGTAGAGGATGATGGGGACTCCGTAAGGACCATGGGGGATAGACGGGCTCCACAGCAGACATGGGCACTTTAAGAAAGACTTTAGATCTGGGTGTGCACTGGCTCCTCCCTCTATGCCCCTCCTCCATACCTCAGTTAGAGAAACTGTGCCCAGAGGAGACGGACAGTACGAGGAAAGGATTTTTGTTAATCCAAGGTCAAGATTCATACCAGCCACACCAATCACACCGTATAACTTGTGATATACTACCCAGTTAACAGTATGAAAACAACATAGCATCAGTCCAAGACCGATGAAAACTAACATATAACCCTTATGTAAGCAATAACTATATACAAGTCTTGCAGAAGTAGACCGCACTTGGGACGGGCACCCAGCATCCTCTACGGACTACGAGAAAAAGATTTACCGGTAGGTTTAAAATCTTATTTTCTCTTACGTCCTAGAGGATGCTGGGGACTCCGTAAGGACCATGGGGATTATACCAAAGCTCCCAAACGGGCAGGAGAGTGCGGATGACTCTGCAGCACCGATTGAGCAAACAGGAGGTCCTCCTCAGCCAGGGTATCAAACTTATAGAACTTTGCAAAGGTGTTTGAACCAACTTTGACCCACTGCTTGGATGACATCACCATATGCAAATCCATCTGCGGCAGGCCTTCCCCCAGGAATGCTTGCACTAGTTGTTGCATTTGGTTTGTTGTTTGGGGGTGCTTCAGTATTAGGCAGCCTTCTGCCCTCCCATGTTCATCTGAAAATATGTGTTCTCCCTGCAGTTGTTGTCCCCAGATGAGAGTTCCCTTGTGCTGCCTCAGTTGAATCTCCTTTACTTGACAGAGATGTGCCTGAGCAGCGGCCCTCCCCAGCCCTATCCCAAATCATACTTATTTTGCATAGGAGATACCATGGTCATGAAGATTGTTCTCCCAGGGTTAGGTTCATTCATTGCATTCTGGGTATGCTGACCCCTGTGATTTCCCCAAATGTGGGAAACTCAACTGCATTATTTGTGGTAGTGGGGGACTGTGTTTGTGCTTTCCTCTGGTCAGCTCTGGTAAAAGTCAGATTTCTTTGTCTCAGATCTTCCTCTAGCCTTGTTCTTCTTTCGAGAGTTCCCTTGTGCTGCCTCAGTTGGATCTCCTTCACTTGACAGGGGGGTTCCCGAGCAGCGACCCTCCCCAGCTCTAGCCCAACTCCTACTTACCTGCCAGGTGAGATACTATGATCATGAAGATGCTTCTCCCAGGGCAAGGCTCACCCATTGCACTCTGGGTGTGCTGCCCCTGCGATTTCCCCAAATGTGGGAAACTTGACTGCATAATTTGTGTTTCCCCTGGTCGGCTCTCATATAATTCAGATCTCTTTGTCTCAGGTCGCTCTCCAGCCTAGTTTGCTGTCTGTTTCCACTACTTTTTCTTGAGCCCCTCCCTTCTATACCCTTGTGCACTATCCTGACTTCTCCCGTCTGCTTACTTTGTGCCTTCCAACGCACAATGCAAACTACAGGTAGTGCTGCAGGGCCCACACCCTTTTACTTGCTTTACAGAGCAGCTCTGGAGCTGTTACAGTGCCCAGCTGCTGCAAGAAATCAGCTTGAGTGCTCCAGGGGCTGGGGCATAGCCAACATGAGCCCCACACCGAAGGAGGGTGGAGGTGTTTAATGCGAACTAGGGGTCATCCAAGCGCCGCAAAAGGCCGCCATGCCCTGCACACCCCTTTATTCTTTTCATATGCAGACGAGGGTTGAAGCCAACTTTGACCCACTGCTTGGATGACATCACCATATTCAAATCCATCTGCTGCAGGCCTTCCCCCAGGAATGCTTGCACTAGTTGTTGCATTTGGTTTGTTGTTTGGGGGTGCTTCAGTATTAGGCAGCCTTCTGCCCTCCCATGTTCATCTGAAAATATGTGTTCTCCCTGCAGTTGTTGTCCCCAGATGAGAGTTCCCTTGTGCTGCCTCAGTTGAATCTCCTTTACTTGACAGAGATGTGCCTGAGCAGCGGCCCTCCCCAGCCCTATCCCAAATCATACTTATTTTGCATAGGAGATACCATGGTCATGAAGATTGTTCTCCCAGGGTTAGGTTCATTCATTGCATTCTGGGTATGCTGACCCCTGTGATTTCCCCAAATGTGGGAAACTCAACTGCATTATTTGTGGTAGTGGGGGACTGTGTTTGTGCTTTCCTCTGGTCAGCTCTGGTAAAAGTCAGATTTCTTTGTCTCAGATCTTCCTCTAGCCTTGTTCTTCTTTCGAGAGTTCCCTTGTGCTGCCTCAGTTGGATCTCCTTCACTTGACAGGGGGGTGCCCGAGCAGCGACCCTCCCCAGCTCTAGCCCAACTCCTACTTACCTGCCAGGTGAGATACTATGATCATGAAGATGCTTCTCCCAGGGCAAGGCTCACCCATTGCACTCTGGGTGTGCTGCCCCTGCGATTTCCCCAAATGTGGGAAACTTGACTGCATAATTTGTGTTTCCCCTGGTCGGCTCTCATATAATTCAGATCTCTTTGTCTCAGGTCTCTCTCCAGCCTAGTTTGCTGTCTGTTTCCACTTCTTTTTTCTTGAGCCCCTCCCTTCTATACCCTTGTGCACTATCCTGACTTCTCCCGTCTGCTTACTTTGTGCCTTCCAACGCACAATGCAAACTACAGGTAGTGCTGAAGGCCCACACCCTTTTACTTGCTTTACAGAGCAGCTCTGGAGCTGTTACAGTGCCCAGCTGCTGCAAGAAATCAGCTTGAATGCTTCAGGGGCTGGGGCATAGCCAACATGAGCCCCACACCGAAGGAGGGTGGAGGTGTTTAATGCGAACTAGGGGTCATCCAAGCGCCGCAAAAGGCCGCCATGCCCTGCACACCCCTTTATTCTTTTCATATGCAGACGAGGGTTGAAGCCAACTTTGACCCACTGCTTGGATGACATCACCATATTCAAATCCATCTGCTGCAGGCCTTCCCCCAGGAATGCTTGCACTAGTTGTTGCATTTGGTTTGTTGTTTGGGGGTGCTTCAGTATTAGGCAGCCTTCTGCCCTCCCATGTTCATCTGAAAATATGTGTTCTCCCTGCAGTTGTTGTCCCCAGATGAGAGTTCCCTTGTGCTGCCTCAGTTGAATCTCCTTTACTTGACAGAGATGTGCCTGAGCAGCGGCCCTCCCCAGCCCTATCCCAAATCATACTTATTTTGCATAGGAGATACCATGGTCATGAAGATTGTTCTCCCAGGGTTAGGTTCATTCATTGCATTCTGGGTATGCTGACCCCTGTGATTTCCCCAAATGTGGGAAACTCAACTGCATTATTTGTGGTAGTGGGGGACTGTGTTTGTGCTTTCCTCTGATCAGCTCGGGTAAAAGTCAGATTTCTTTGTCTCAGATCTTCCTCTAGCCTTGTTCTTCTTTCGAGAGTTCCCTTGTGCTGCCTCAGTTGGATCTCCTTCACTTGACAGGGGGGTGCCCGAGCAGCGACCCTCCCCAGCTCTAGCCCAACTCCTACTTACCTGCCAGGTGAGATACTATGATCATGAAGATGCTTCTCCCAGGGCAAGGCTCACCCATTGCACTCTGGGTGTGCTGCCCCTGCGATTTCCCCAAATGTGGGAAACTTGACTGCATAATTTGTGTTTCCCCTGGTCGGCTCTCATATAATTCAGATCTCTTTGTCTCAGGTCTCTCTCCAGCCTAGTTTGCTGTCTGTTTCCACTTCTTTTTTCTTGAGCCCCTCCTTCTATACCCTTGTGCACTATCCTGACTTCTCCCGTCTGCTTACTTTGTGCCTTCCAACGCACAATGCAAACTACAGGTAGTGCTGCAGGGCCCACACCCTTTTACTTGCTTTACAGAGCAGCTCTGGAGCTGTTACAGTGCCCAGCTGCTGCAAGAAATCAGCTTGAATGCTTCAGGGGCTGGGGCATAGCCAACATGAGCCCCACACCGAAGGAGGGTGGAGGTGTTTAATGCGAACTAGGGGTCATCCAAGCGCCGCAAAAGACCGCCATGCCCTGCACACCCCTTTTTTCTTTTCATATGCAGACGAGGGTTGAAGCCAACTTTGACCCACTGCTTGGATGACATCACCATATGCAAATCCATCTGCTGCAGGCCTTCCCCCAGGAATGCTTGCACTAGTAGTTGCATTTGGTTTGTTGTTTGGGGGTGCTTCAGTTTTAGGCAGCCTTCTGCCCTCCCATGTTCATCTGAAAATATGTGTTCTCCCTGCAGTTGTTGTCCCCAGATGAGAGTTCCCTTGTGCTGCCTCAGTTGAATCTCCTTTACTTGACAGAGATGTGCCTGAGCAGCGGCCCTCCCCAGCCCTATCCCAAATCATACTTATTTTGCATAGGAGATACCATGGTCATGAAGATTGTTCTCCCAGGGTGAGGTTCATTCATTGCATTCTGGGTATGCTGACCCCTGTGATTTCCCCAAATGTAGGAAACTCGACTGCATTATTTGTGGTAGTGGGGGACTGTGTTTGTGCTTTCCTCTGGTCAGCTCTGGTAAAAGTCAGATTTCTTTGTCTCAGATCTTCCTCTAGCCTTGTTCTTCTTTCGAGAGTTCCCTTGTGCTGCCTCAGTTGGATCTCCTTCACTTGACAGGGGGTGCCCAAGCAGCAATCCTCCACAGCTCTAGCCCAACTCCTACTTACCTGCCAGGTGAGATACTATGATCTTCACTGTTAGGGCAATCAGGATGTGGAATTCCCTGCCAGGGAAGGTGGTAATGGTGGACTCTGTAATTGGATTTAAAAAAGGAATGGATACATTTCTGAATGAAAAAGCTATCAAAGGTTATAATACTTAAAATATCAACATGGTTAATCCGGGGGTAACATGAGTTGTAGTAGTTAACTAGTCATAAAACATTATTCAGCAAGTATGTAGAATCATCACAACTTAAAACAGGTTGAACACGATGGGCAATTTGCCTCTTTTCAACCTCAAAAACTATATTACTATATGTTACTATATTACTATGTTACTGTAGTATACAGAACACCACAATGTAATGAGCAGTGATAGTGAGCACTGATGAGGATACTAGAACTGACACTGAGCAGCAAGATGCAGCACTGGACTATTAGTAATGTACTGTAGTATGCTGAGCACCACAATGCAGCACAAGACAATGAGCAGTGATACTGAGCACTGATGAGGATACTACTGAGAACTGACACTGAGCAGGAGAGACACACTACTAGTATTACTGATCAGCAATAAGTAACCACTGATACTGAGCACTGATATTGAGATTTCCACTGAGAGAACATAGCCACGTCCTCTCCACTCTCTCTTCAATGCACGAGTAAAAATGGCGGCAACGCGCAGCTCTTTATATGAAATCCGAATCTCGCGAGAATCCGACAGCGGGATGATGACATTTTCCCTTGTTCAGGTTTTCCGAGTCAGGCGGGAACAACCGAGCCTGCCTCGGACCAGTGTAAACCACGTGGAGTTCGTGGGGAATTCGGTTCTCGGAGAACCGAACCCGCACCTCTCTACCTTATACCCATAAATTTTTTTATTTTCAATCTAAGCCCCTGCAGTTTTCTGTAAGCATCTGCTTCGCTATGATGATCAACAAGTCACAAGGGCAAACACTCAGGGCTTGAGGCGTAGATCTTAGGACCAGCTGCTACAAGCATGGCAGAGGTGGCACTATCACTGGTGACACCCAGAGAGGTGGCGAAGGAGATTGTAATGCAGTGCGCGCAGATAAGCAGCGCAATGGTAAAAAGGAGGCATGGTTTCATAGGTAGGGGCGTGGCCTGGTGGCCTGAATCTACATTTTGTTGCTCCGGGTGTCCCGGGGGTTGGGGGCTGCACCCGGGGACTAGTGTGTGAGCGGTGCTGGCTCCTGCACAGTGACAGGACATGGCCACCCAGCATGACGCCTCCCTTCTTGACCATGCTGTAATTGCAGTCGCACTGCAGTTCAGCGTGATCATAAAAAATGGTGTAGCCTTCTGCTGGTGCAGACTGTATGTGCGCGCAGGAAGCCGCCACCATTTTTGTGATCACAGCGGCTGAATGTGATGTCATACAGCCGCTGTGACCATGCCCCCTGTGTCTCCTCCGTTGCAGACCCCATTTTGAAGCCTTGCCCCCGCACCGCTCCATCCCTGACTTGGAAATGTAGTGTTGCTGACCCCCCTCTACCCCCCTGCCCCGATTGACAGGCAGAGGCGATCGCATTCTCTGCGGGGTGCCGCAGAAAATGCAGGCACATGCGTATGCTCTTAGCAATTTTTGCAGTTGGATCGCTTATTGTGATTGCAACCCAACCTGAATCAGGCCCTATTACCTATCACAATGCGCTGCGGGCAGTACAAAATTGGTTTAATATGGGAGAAAAACCCCCAGACCTGTGCTCCTTAACTGTACCTGGTGGCTTGTGGAGCGGCTGCCCAGTAATCAGTGTCCACGCCAGTGCGCACACGGTCCACCCCCTACGGCCACGCTCCCCTTCATCAGCGGCCTCGTGATCCGGAAGGGCGGTGTGTGTGTGACTGACCTTAGGAAGAAACCGGAGCCTCCGCTGCAGTGATCCAGCAACCAGGGCACGGGAGTATACAGCGCCGCTGGGAGTGATGAAGCTGCAGTAAAGATGTCTATTAGACCTAGCCTGCTGCAGCCCTTGTAGATTCTCATAAAAAAAGTTCTTATTTTCTTGTCAAAATTAATAGCTAAGAATAGGCTGCCTGAGGCAGGCCCCTGTTAAGTGGCCTGCTACTGAAGGCACCAACTACAAACTGAGCTCCCTGTTCATGGAAGCGGGGTTATAGAGGAGAATGCGCTGAGCATCTTGGGAACAGTCAAAAGCTTTGAGCCGGTTGGTGCCTCAGATCAAGATCCTACTCTACACCCCAATGTGAATCCTTGTGGAGTCCAGTGTACCCCACAGAAGAAATTAATGTGTCACACCCATTGGCAGCAACCTTAGAATAGCTGCTGACGGGCACAATTGAGAAAGGAAGGGGGGGGGGACATTTGAATCCAGCACATAGATGCAATTCAAATATGTAATTTGAACCTTCCTATTTTAAAATATAATGGATGAACCTCACCCTGTGAGAACAATCTTCATGATATAGAGATCTCATATGCAAAATAAGTATGAGTTGGGATAGGGCTGGGGAGGGTAGCTGCTCGGGCAAGCCCCTCCCCCGTCAAGTTAAGGAGATTCAACTGAGGAGGCACAAGGGAACTCTCGTCTGGGGACAACAACTGCAGGGAGACCACATCTTTTCAGATGAACATGGGAGGGCGGAAGGCTGCCTAATACTGAAGCACCATCAAATATCAAACCATATGCAATAACTAGTACAAGCATTCCTGGGGGAAGGTCTGCAGGAGACGAATTTGCATACGGTGATGTCATCCAAGCAGTGGGCCAAAGTTGGCTGGAACCCTCATCTGCATATGAAAAGAGAAAAGGGTTATGCAGGGCATGGCGGCCTTTTGCGGCGCTTGGATGACCCCTAGTTCGCATTAAACACCTCCACCCTCCTTCGGTGTGGGGCTCATGTTGGCTATGCCCCAGCCCCTGAAGCATTCAAGCTGATTTCTTGCAGCAGCTTGGCACTGTAACAGCTCCAGAGCTGCTCTGTAAGGCAAATAAAAGGGTGTGGGCCCTGCAGCACTACCTGTAGTTCGCATTGTGCGTTGGAAGGCACAAAGTAAGCAGACGGGAGAAGTCAGGATAGTGCGCAAGGGCATAGAAGGGAGCGGCTCAAGAAAATAGAAGTGGAAACAGACAGCAAACTAGGCTGGAGAGAGACCTGAGACAAAGAGATCTGAATTATACGAGAGTCGACCAGGGGAAACACAAATTATGCAGTCAAGTTTCCCACATTTGGGGAAATCGCAGGGGCAGCACACCCAGAGTGCAATGGGTGAGCCTTGCCCTGGGAGAAGCACCTTCAAGATCATAGTATCTCACCTGGCAGGTAAGTAGGAGTTGGGCTAGAGCTGGGGAGGGTCGCTGCTCGGGCACCCCCCTGTCAAGTGAAGGAGATCCAACTGAGGCAGCACAATGGAACTCTCGAAAGAAGAACAAGGCTAGAGGAAGATCTGAGACAAAGAAATCTGACTTTTACCAGAGCTGACCAGCGGAAAACACAAACACAGTCCCCCACTACCACAAATAATGCAGGCGAGTTTCCCACATTTGGGGAAATCACAGGGGTCAGCATACCCAGAATGCAATGAATGAACCTCACCCTGGGTGAACAATTTTCATGACCATGGTGTCTCCTATGCAAAATAAGTATGATTTGGGATAGGGCTGGGGAGGGCCGCTGCTCAGGCACATCTCTGTCAAGTAAAGGAGATTCAACTGAGGCAGCACAAGGGAACTCTCATCTGGGGACAACAACTGCAGGGAGAACACATATTTTCAGATGAACATGGGAGGGCAGAAGGCTGCCTAATACTGAAGCACCCCCAAACAACAAACCAAATGCAACAACTAGTGCAAGCATTCCTGGGGGAAGGCCTGCAGCAGATGGATTTGCATATGGTGATGTTATCCAAGCAGTGGGTCAAAGTTGGCTTCAACCCTCATCTGCATATGAAAAGAGAAAAGGGGCGTGCAGGGCATGGCAGCCTTTTGCGGTGCTTGGATGACCCCTAGATTGCATTAAACACCCCCACCCTCCTTTGGTGTGGGGCTCATGTTGGCCATGCCCCATCCCATGAAGCATTCAAGCTGATTTCTTGCAGCAGCTGGGCACTGTAACAGCTCCAGAGCTGCTCTGTAAGGCAAGTAAAAGGGTGTGGGCCCTGCAGCACTACCTGTAGTTTGCATTGTGCGTTGGAAGGCACAAAGTAAGCAGACGGGAGGAGAAGTCAGGATAGTGCACAAGGGTATAGAAGGGAGGGGCTCAAGAAAAAAGAAGTGGAAACAGACAGCAAACTAGGCTGGAGAGAGACCTGAGACAAAGAGATCTGAATTATACGAGAGCCGACCAGAGGAAACACAAATTATGCAGTCAAGTGTCCCACATTTGGGGAAATCGTAGGAGCAGCACACCCAGAGTGCAATGGGTGAGCTTTGCCCTGGGAGAAGCACCGTCCTGATTATAGTATCTCACCTGGGTGTGCTGCCCCTGCGATTTCCCCAAATGTGGGAAACTTGACTGCATAATTTGTGTTTCCCCTGGTCGGCTCTCATATAATTCAGATCTCTTTGTCTCAGGTCTCTTTCCAGCCTAGTTTGCTGTCTGTTTCCACTTCTTTTTTCTTGAGCCCCTCCCTTCTATACCCTTGTGGACTATCCTGACTTCTCCTCCTGTCTGCTTACTTTGTGCCTTCCAATGCACAATGCAAACTACAGGTAGTGCTGCAGGGCCCACACCCTTTTACTTGCCTTACAGAGCAGCTCTGGAGCTGTTACAGTGCCAAGCTGCTGCAAGAAATCAGCTTGAATGCTTCAGGGGCTGGGGCATGGCCAACATGAGCCCCACACCGAAGGAGGGTGGGGGTGTTTAATGCGAACTAAGGGTCATCCAAGCGCCGCAAAAGGCCGCCATGCCCTGCATACCCCTTTTCTCTTTTCATATGCAGATGAGGGTTCCAGCCAACTTTGGCCCACTGCTTGGATGACATCACTGTATGCAAATCCGTCTTCTGCAGACCTTCCCCCAGGAATGCTTGTACTAGTTGTTGAATTTGGTTTGTCGTTTGGGGGTGCTTCAGTATTAGGCAGCCTTCTGCCCTCCCATGTTCATCTGAAAATATGTGTTCTCACTGCAGTTGTTGTCCCCAGATGGGAGTTCCCTTGTGCTGCCTCAGTTGAATCTCCTTTACTCTAAAACTTTTAAAACTTAGCAAAAGTGTTTACTAAATAGCTGCTCGGCAAAGTTGCAATGCCGAGACTCCCTGACCAGCTGCCCAGGATGAACCCACCTTTCTAGTAGAATGGGTCTTCACCTAATTCAGTAACGGCAATCCTGCCGTGGAATGAGCATGCTGAATCTTACCACAGATCCAGCGCATAATGGTCTACATGGAAGCAGGACACCCAATCCTGTTGGGAGCATACAGGACAAACAGAGCCTCTGTTTTCCTAATCTGAACCGTTCTGGTGACATAAATTTTCAAAGTTCTGACCACAGCCAGAGACTTTGACTCAACGAAGGTGTCAGTGGCCAAAGGCACCATGTGGAAAGATGAACCACCTTCGGCAGAAATTGTTGACGTGTCCTCAATTCTGCTCTATCTTCATGAAAGATCAAATAAAGGCTCTTGTGATACTGCATGGTTTGTACTGTTTTCCATGTGCTCCCAGATCTTTCAAGAAAGAAGCATGGTCAAGAAAGTTCTGTTTGAAAAGAAACAACATTTACTGTCATTGTTATAGAATTTGGGAGAAAAAACAAGAAGAAATCTGCACTGTTGATGCACTGGACAGAATGAATGAATCATAAAATATAACCTTTATTAAGTATGTATTAAAATTGGATAAATATTAATATTATTATCCCAAACTGCAGTGAAACATAAAGGTTAAAATCACAGTACTAACATACATGTGCATAAGAAGAATAAAGAGATGTGAAAAAAAGGTTTAAAAAGCGTGTCCGTGTGTGATTATTTTTGAAGGCACAACCCTGGCGGGGTTGTTTATATAGATATATATGTTGCTAATAATCACTTTCTAGCGTAATGTTATTAAATAGCTGTTAGTATCTATGTCGTCAGGTACCACTGGGTCGTATCCTATATACTCCTGTGGGAAACTTGACTGCATAATTTGTGTTTCCCCTGGTCGGCTCTCGTATAATTCAGATCTCTTTGTCTCAGGTCTCTCTCCAGCCTAGTTTGCTGTCTGTTTCCACTTCTCTTTTCTTGAGCCGCTGCCTTCTATGCCCTTGTGCACTCTCCTGACTTCTCCTGTCTGCTTACTTTGTGCCTTCCAACGCACAATGCAAACTACAGGTAGTGCTGCAGGGCCCACACCCTTTTACTTGCCTTACAGAGCAGCTCTGGAGCTGTTACAGTGCCCAGCTGCAGCAAGAAATCAGCTTGAATGCTTCAGGGGCTGGGGCATAGCCAACATGAGCCCCACACCGACGGAGGGTGGAGGTGTTTAATGCGAACTAGGGGTCAGCCAAGCGCCGCAAAAGGCCGCCATGCCCTGCATGCCCCTTTTCTCTTTTCATATGCAGACGAGGGTTGAAGCCAACTTTGACCCACTGCTTGGATGACATCACCATATGCAAATCCATCTGCGGCAGGCCTTCCCCCAGGAATGCTTGCACTAGTTGTTGCATTTGGTTTGTTGTTTGGGGGTGCTTCAGTATTAGGCAGCCTTCTGCCCTCCCATGTTCATCTGAAAATATGTGTTCTCCCTGCAGTTGTTGTCCCCAGATGAGAGTTCCCTTGTGCTGCCTCAGTTGAATCTCCTTTACTTGACAGAGATGTGCCTGAGCAGCGGCCCTCCCCAGCCCTATCCCAAATCATACTTATTTTGCATAGGAGATACCATGGTCATGAAGATTGTTCTCCCAGGGTTAGGTTCATTCATTGCGTTCTGGGTATGCTGACCTCTGTGATTTCCCCAAATGTGGGAAACTCAACTGCATTATTTGTGGTAGTGGGGGACTGTGTTTGTGCTTTCCTCTGGTCAGCTCTGGTAAAAGTCAGATTTCTTTGTCTCAGATCTTCCTCTAGCCTTGTTCTTCTTTCAAGAGTTCCATTGTGCTGCCTCAGTTGGATCTCCTTCACTTGACAGGGGGGTGCCCGAGCAGCGACCCTCCCCAGCTCTAGCCCAACTCCTACTTACCTGCCAGGTGAGATACTATGATCATGAAGTTGCTTCTCCCAGGGCAAGGCTCACCCATTGCACTCTGGGTGTGCTGCCCCTGCGATTTCCCCAAATGTGGGAAACTTGACTGCATAATTTGTGTTTCCCCTAGTCGGCTCTCATATAATTCAGATCTCTTTGTCTCAGGTCTCTCTCCAGCCTAGTTTGCTGTCTGTTTCCACTTCTTTTTTCTTGAGCCCCTCCCTTCTACACCCTTGTGCACTATCCTGACTTCTCCTCCTGTCTGCTTACTTTGTGCCTTCCGATGCACAATGCAAACTACAGGTAGTGCTGCAGGGCCCACACCCTTTTACTTGCCTTACAGAGCAGCTCTGGAGCTGTTACAGTGCCAAGCTGCTGCAAGAAATCAGCTTGAATGCTTCAGGGGCTGGGGCATGGCCAACATGAGCCCCACACCGAAGGAGGGTGGGGGTGTTTAATGCGAACTAAGGGTCATCCAAGCGCCGCAAAAGGCCGCCATGCCCTGCATACCCCTTTTCTCTTTTCATATGCAGATGAGGGTTCCAGCCAACTTTGGCCCACGGCTTGGATGACATCACTGTATGCAAATCCGTCTTCTGCAGACCTTCCCCCAGGAATGCTTGCACTAGTTGTTGCATTTGGTTTGTTGTTTGGGGGTGCTTCAGTATTAGGCAGCCTTCTGCCCTCCCATGTTCATCTGAAAATATGTGTTCTCCCGGCAGTTGTTGTCCCCAGATGAGAGTTCCTTTGTGCTGCCTCAGTTGAATCTCCTTTACTTGACAGAGATGTGCCTGAGCAGCGGCCCTCCCCAGCCCTATCCCAAATCATACTTATTTTGCATAGGAGATACCATGGTCATAAAGATTGTTCTCCCAGGGTGAGGTTCATTCATTGCATTCTGGGTATGCTGACCCCTGTGATTTCCCCAAATGTGGGAAACTCAACTGCATTATTTGTGGTAGTGGGGGACTGTGTTTGTGTTTTCCTCTGGTCAGCTCTGGTAAAAGTCAGATTTCTTTGTCTCAGATCTTCCTCTAGCCTTGTTCTTCTTTCGAGAGTTCCATTGTGCTGCCTCAGTTTGATCTCCTTCACTTGACAGGGGGGTACCCGAGCAGCGACCCTCCCCAGCTCTAGCCCAACTCCTACATACCTGCCAGGTGAGATACTATGATCATGAAGGTGCTTCTCCCAGGGCAAGGCTCACCCATTGCCAGGGGCGGATCCAGAAAAAAATTACAGGGGGGGCACCATAAGGGGCGTGGCTTCGTTGGAATGGGCGCGGCTTCGTTTGAATGGGCGTGGTATTGCAGGAAAAGACTACCTTATACCCCAGTTTTGCAACCTGCACGCCCAGACGTTGGCCACCACAGGAAAGAAAAATAATCCTGATTCATGCCCCTTACATTATTTGTCATTTTTCCTCCTTATAGTAATGCCCAGTATACATTATTCCACATACTGCAATGGCCCTTAGACATTATTCCACACACAATAATGCACATGACACAATATGCACACACTGTAATGCCCCAGACACATTATGCCACACACCGTAATGCCTGTGACACATTATGACAGGAATCGCAATGCCCGTTATACATTATGCTACACACTGCACTGCCCCTGATACATTATAGCACATACAATGTCTGTGACACATTATGCCACACACTGCAATGACCTTGAGACATTATACCACAATGCCCGTGATATAGTATACCATACACCGTAATGCCTGTGACACATACCGCAATGCCCGTTATACCCTATGCCACACACCGCAATGCCTGTTATATATTATGCCACACTGCAATGACCCTGAGACATTATACCACATACCACAATGCCCGTGATATAGTATACCACACACCGTAATGCCTGACACATTATGACACACACCGCAATGTCCGTGATACATTATGCCACACACTGCAATGACCCTGAGACATTATACCACATATCACAATGCCAGCGATATAGTATACCATACACCGTAATGCCTGTGACACATTATGACACACACCGCAATGTCCGTGATACATTATGCCACACACCGTAATGCCCATTACACAATAAGTCTTACAGTAAGGCTTCTAATTACTTTTCGAATACCTGCTCGTTGTCAGGGGTTTCATGCACTGGGTGTCATGCTCGTTGCCAGGGGTTTCATGCTCTTGGTTCCATGCACGGTGCCAGGGGTTTTCATGCTCAGGGTGTCATGCTCGTTGCCAGGGGTTTCATGCACTGGGTGTCATGCTCGTTGCCAGGGGTTTCATGCACTGGGTGTCATGCTCGTTGCCAGGGGTTTCATGCACTGGGTGTCATGCTCGTTGCTAGGAGGTAGTCCTTGTTGCTAGGGCTGTGCTCCCAGTGCCACATATGTCCCCAGTGCCAGATATTCCCCCACGGTGCCAGGTACTCACATGCCCCCAGTGCCAAATATAGCCCCCCCCCATGTGCCAGGTACACATATACCCCCAGTGCCAGATATTCCCCGACAGTGCCACATATGCCCCAGTGCCAGATATCGCCCCCCCCAGTGCTATATATGCCCCCAGTGCCACATATGCCTCAGTGCCAGATATTCCCCCCCCCAGTGCCACATATGCCCCCAGTGCCAGATATCCCCCCCCAGTGCCACATATGCCCCCAGTGCCAGATATCCCCCCCCAGTGCCATATATGCCCCCAGTGCCAGATATTCCCCCCAGTGCCATATATGTCCCCAGTGCCAGATATTCTCCCCCCCCTCCCTGCCAAATATGCCCCCAGTGCCAGATATTCCTCCCAGTGCCATATATGTCCCCAGTGCCAGATATTCCCCCCCCTCCCTGCCAAATATGCCCCCAGTGCCAGATATTCCCCCCCAGTGCGTCCCCCCCTTCCTCCGCCGCCGCTGCTCCCCCCCCCCTCCCCTGCTGTTAGGAGGGACACGGAGGGCACAGGGCACAGTGCACGCCTCCCTGTGTCCCTCCTGTGTCTCCGGCGGCCGCGGGTCACTGTAATAAAGGAAGTGCTCACGAACGGCACTTCCTTTATGAGACCAGCGGCCGCCGGAGACCCAGGAGGGACACAGGAGAGGCGCGCACTGTGCCCTCCGTGTCCCTCCTAACAGCAGGGAGGAAACGAGACCGCAGACTGACATGCGGACCCTCGTCCGCATGTCAGTCTGCACTAAAAATGACAGGGGGGGCACGTGCCTTGGTGCCCCCCCCCTAAATCCGCCACTGCCCATTGCACTCTGGGTGTGCTGCTCCTGCGATTTCCCCAAATGTGGGAAACTTGACTGCATAATTTGTGTTTCCCCTGGTCGGCTCTCGTATAATTCAGATCTCTTTGTCTCAGGTCTCTCTCCAGCCTAGTTTGCTGTCTGTTTCCACTTCTCTTTTCTTGAGCCGCTGCCTTCTATGCCCTTGTGCACTCTCCTGACTTCTCCTGTCTGCTTACTTTGTGCCTTCCAACGCACAATGCAAACTACAGGTAGTGCTGCAGGGCCCACACCCTTTTACTTGCTTTTCAGAGCAGCTCTGGAGCTGTTACAGTGCCCAGCTGCTGCAAGAAATCAGCTTGAATGCTTCAGGGGCTGGGGCATAGCCAACATGAGCCCCACACCGACGGAGGGTGGAGGTGTTTAATGCGAACTAAGGGTCATCCAAGCGCCGCAAAAGGCCGCCATGCCCTGCATACCCCTTTTCTCTTTTCATATGCAGATGAGGGTTCCAGCCAACTTTGGCCCACTGCTTGGATGACATCACCGTATGCAAATCCGTCTTCTGCAGACCTTTTCCCAGGAATGCTTGTACTAGTTGTTGCATTTGGTTTGTTGTTTGGGGGTGCTTCAGTATTAGGCAGCCTTCTGCTCTCCCATGTTCATCTGAAAATATGTGTTCTCCCTGCAGTTGTTGTCCCCAGATGAGAGTTCCCTTGTGCTGCCTCAGTTGAATCTCCTTTACTTGACAGAGATGTGCCTGAGCAGCGGCCCTCCCCAGCCCTATCCCAAATCATACTTATTTTGCATAGGAGATACCATTGTCATGAAGATTGTTCTCCCAGGGTGAGGTTCATTCATTGCATTCTGGGTATGCTGACCCCTGTGATTTCCCCAAATGTGGGAAACTTGACTGCATTTTTTGTGGTAGTGGGGGACTGTGTTTGTGCTTTCCTCTGGTCAGCTCTGGTAAAAGTCAGATTTCTTTGTCTCAGATCTTCCTCTAGCCTTGTTCTTTTTTTGAGAGTTTCCTTGTGCTGCCTCAGTTGGATCTCCTTCACTTGACAGGGGGGTGCCCGAACAGCGACCCTCCCCAGCTCTAGCCCAACTCCTACTTACCTGCCAGGTGAGATACTATGATCAGGAAGGTGCTTCTCCCAGGGCAATGCACTCTGGGTGTGCTGCTCCTACGATTTCCCCAAATGTGGGACACTTGATTACATAATTTGTGTTTCCTCTGGTCGGCTCTCGTATAATTCAGATCTCTTTGTCTCAGGTCTCTCTCCAGCCTAGTTTGCTGTCTGTTTCCACTTCTCTTTTCTTGAGCCGCTCCCTTCTATGCCCTTGTGCACTATCCTGACTTCTCCCGTCTGCTTACTTTGTGCCTTCCAACGCACAATGCAAACTACAGGTAGTGCTGCAGGGCCCACACCCTTTTACTTGCTTTACAGAGCAGCTCTGGAGCTGTTACAGTGCCCAGCTGCTGCAAGAAATCAGCTTGAATGCTTCAGGGGCTGGGGCATAGCCAACATGAGCCCCACACCGAAGGAAGGTGGAGGTGTTTAATGCGAACTAGGGGTCATCCAAGCGCCGCAAAAGGCCGCCATGCCCTGCACACCCCATTTTTATTTTTATATGCAGACGAGGGTTGAAGCCAACTTTGATCCACTGCTTGGATGACATCACCATATGCAAATCCATCTGCTGCAGGCCTTCCCCCAGGAATGCTTGCACTAGTAGTTGCATTTGGTTTGTTGTTTGGGGGTGCTTCAGTATTAGGCAGCCTTCTGCCCTCCCATGTTCATCTGAAAATATGTGTTCTCCCTGCAGTTGTTGTCCCCAGATGAGAGTTCCCTTGTGTTGCCTCAGTTGAATCTCCTTTACTTGACAGAGATGTGCCTGAGCAGCGGCCCCCCCCAGCCCTATCCCAAATCATACTTATTTTGCATAGGCGATACCATGGTCATGAAGATTGTTCTCCCAGGGTGAGGTTCATTCATTGCACTCTGGGTATGCTGACCCCTGTGATTTCCCCAAATGTGGGAAACTCGACTGCATTATTTGTGGTAGTGGGGGACTGTGTTTGTGCTTTCCTCTGGTCAGCTCTGGTAAAAGTCAGATTTCTTTGTCTCAGATCTTCCTCTAGCCTTGTTCTTCTTTCGAGAGTTCCCTTGTGCTGCCTCAGTTGGATCTCCTTCACTTGACAGGGGGTGCCCGAGCAGCAATCCTCCACAGCTCTAGCCCAACTCCTACTTACCTGCCAGGTGAGATACTATGATCTTCACTGTTAGGGCAATCAGGATGTGGAATTCCCTGCCAGGGAAGGTGGTAATGGCGGACTCTGTAATTGGATTTAAAAAAGGAATGGATACATTTCTGAATGAAAAAGCTATCCAAGGTTATAATACTTAAAATATCAACATGGTTAATCCGGGGGTAACATGAGTTATAGTAGCTAACTAGTCATAAAACATTATTCAGCAAGTATGTAGAATCATCACAACTTAAAACAGGTTGAACACGATGGGCAATTTGCCTCTATTCAACCTCAAAAACTATGTTACTATATGTTACTATATTACTATGTTACTGTAGTATACAGAACACCACAATGTAATGAGCAGTGATAGTGAGCACTGATGAGGATACTAGAACTGACACTGAGCAGCAAGATGCAGCACTGGACTATTAGTAATGTACTGTAGTATGCTGAGCACCACAATGCAGCACAAGACAATGAGCAGTGATACTGAGCACTGATGAGGATACTACTGAGAACTGACACTGAGCAGGAGAGACACACTACTAGTATTACTGAGCAGCAATAAGTAACCACTGATACTGAGCACTGATATTGAGATTTCCACTGAGAGAACATAGCCACGTCCTCTCCGCTCTCTCTTCAATGCACGAGTAAAAATGGCGGCAACGCGCAGCTCTTTATATGGAATCCGAATCTCGCGAGAATCCGACAGCGGGATGATGACATTTTCCCTTGTTCAGGTTTTCCGAGTCAGGCGGGAACAACCGAGCCTGCCTCGGACCAGTGTAAACCACGTGGAGTTCGTCGGGAATTCGGTTCTCGGAGAACCGAACCCGCTCCTCTCTACCTTATACCCATCAATTTTTTTATTTTCAATCTAAGCCCCTGCAGTTTTCTGTAAGCATCTGCTTCGCTATGATGATCAACAAGTCACAAGGGCAAACACTCAGGGCTTGAGGCGTAGATCTTAGAACCAGCTGCTACAAGCATGGCAGAGGTGTCACTATCACTGGTGACACCCAGAGAGGTGGCGAGGGAGATTGTAATGCAGTGCGCGCAGATAAGCAGTGCAATGGTAAAAAGGAGGCATGGTTTCATAGGTAGGGGCGTGGCCTGGTGGCCTGAATCTACATTTTGTTGCTCCGGGTGTCCCGGGGGTTGGGGGCTGCACCCGGGGACTAGTGTGTGTGCGGTGCTGGCTCCTGCACAGTGACAGGGCATGGCCACCCAGCATGACGCCTCCATTCTTGACCATGCTGTAATTGCAGTCGCACTGCAGTTCAGCGTGATCATAAAAAATGGTGTAGCCTCCTGCTGGTGCAGACTGTATGTGCGCGCAGGAAGCCGCCACCATTTTTGTGATCACAGCGGCTGAATGTGATGTCATACAGCTGCTGTGACCACGCCCCCTGTGTCTCCTCCGTTGCAGACCCCATTTTGAAGCCTTGCCCCCGCACCGCTCCATCCCTGACTTGGAAATGGAGTGTTGTTGACCCCCCTCTCCCCCCCCCCGCCCCGATTGACAGGCAGAGGCGATCGCATTCTCTGCGGGGTGCCGCAGAAAATGCAGGCACATGCGTATGCTCTCAGCAATTTTTGCAGTTGGATCGCTTATTGTGATTGCAATCCAACCTGAATCAGGCCCTATTACCTATCACAATGCGCTGCGGGCAGTACAAAATTGGGATAATATAGGAGTAAAACTCCCAGACCTGTGCTCCTTAACTGTACCTGGTGGCTAGTGGAGCGGCTGCCCAGTAATCAGTGTCCACGCCAGTGCGCACACGGTCCACCCCCTACGGCCACGCTCCCCTTCATCAGCGGCCTCGTGATCCGGAAGGGCGGTGTGTGTGTGCCTGACCTTAATAAGAAACTGGAGCCTCCGCTGCAGTGACCCAGCAACCAAGGCACGGGAGGATACAGCGCCGCTGGGAGTGATGAAGCTGCAGTAAAGATGTCTATTAGACCTAGCCTGCTGCAGCCCTTGTAGATTCTCATAAAACAAGTTCTTCTTTTCTTGTCAAAATTAATAGCTAAGATTAGGCTGCCTGAGGCAGGCCCCTGTTAAGTGGCCTGCTACTGAAGGCACCAACTACAAACTGAGCTCCCTGTTCATGGAAGCGGGGTTATAGAGGAGGATGCGCTGAGCATCTTGGGAACAGTCAAAAGCTTTGAGCCGGTTGGTGCCTCAGATCAAGATCCTACTCTACACCCTAATGTGAATCCTTGTGGAGTCCAGTGTACCCCACAGAAGAAATTAATGTGTCACACCCATTGGCAGCAACCTTAGAATAGCTGCTGACGGGCACAATTGAGAAAGGAAGGGGGGGGGGGGGACATTTGAATCCAGCACATAGATGCAATTCAAATATGTAATTTGTACCTTCCTATTTTAAAATATAATGGATGAACCTCACCCTGTGAGAACAATCTTCATGATCAAGAGATCTCATATGCAAAATAAGTATGAGTTGGGATAGGGCTGGGGAGGGTGGCTGCTCGGGCAGCCCCTCCCCCGTCAAGTTAAGGAGATTCAACTGAGGACGCACAAGGGAACTCTCGTCTGGGGACAACAACTGCAGGGAGACCACATCTGTTCAGATGAACATGGGAGGGTGGAAGGCTGCCTAATATTGAAGCACCATCAAATATCAAACCATATGCAACAACTAGTACAAGCATTCCAGGGGGAAGGTCTGCAGAAGACGGATTTGCATACGGTGATGTCATCCAAGCAGTGGGCCAAAGTTGGCTGGAACCCTCATCTGCATATGAAAAGAGAAAAGGGGCATGCAGGGCATGGCGGCCTTTTGCGGTGCTTGGATGACCCCTAGTTCGCATTAAACACCCCCACCCTCCTTTGGTGTGGGGCTCATGATGGCCATGCCACATCCCCTGAAGCATTCAAGCTGATTTCTTGCAGCAGCTGGGCACTGTAACAGCTCCAGAGCTGTTCTGTAAGGCAAGTAAAAGGGTGTGGGCCCTGCAGCACCACCTGTAGTTCGCATTGTGCGTTGGAAGGCACAAAGTAAGCAGACGGGAGGAGAAGTCAGGATAGTGCGCAAGGGCATCCTTTTCTCTTAGTCCGTAGAGGATGCTGGGGTCACATTAAGAACCATGGGGTATAGACGGGATCCGCAAGAGACATGGGCACTTTAAGACTTTCAAAGGGTGTGAACTGGCTCCTCCCTCTATGCCCCTCCTCCAGACTCCAGTTATAGGAACTGTGCCCAGGGAGACGGACATTTCGAGGAAAGGATTTATTGTTAAACTAAGGTGAGCATCTTACCTGCTCACACCTTAAGCATGCCGCAGAACGTGGCATTCAACAGAACACAAGCCAACGGCATGAACAATTGCAGCAAAAAGCTGACCAGAACCATAACACAACATGTGTATAACCACAAGTAATAACTGCAGACACAGTATGGACTGGGACGGGTGCCCAGCATCCTCTACGGACTAAGAGAAAAGGATTTACCGGTAGGTATTAAAATCCTATTTTCTCATACGACCTAGAGGATGCTGGGGTCACATTAAGAACCATGGGGTTATACCAAAGCTCTTGAACGGGTGGGAGAGTGCGTACGACTCTGCAGCACCGAATGACCCAACTTGAGGTTATCATCAGCCAAGGTATCAAACTTGTAAAACTTAGCAAAAGTGTTTACTAAATAGCTGCTCGGCAAAGTTGCAATGCCGAGACTCCCCGACCAGCTGCCCAGGATGAACCCACCTTTCTAGTAGAATGGGTCTTCACCTAATTCAGTAACGGCAATCCTGCCGTGGAATGAGCATGCTGAATCTTACCACAGATCCAGCGCATAATGGTCTACATGGAAGCAGGACACCCAATCCTGTTGGGAGCATACAGGACAAACAGAGCCTCTGTTTTCCTAATCTGAACCGTTCTGGTGACATAAATTTTCAAAGTTCTGACCACAGCCAGAGACTTTGACTCAACGAAGGTGTCAGTGGCCAAAGGCACCATGTGGAAAGATGAACCACCTTCGGCAGAAATTGTTGACGTGTCCTCAATTCTGCTCTATCTTCATGAAAGATCAAAGATCAAAAGCTCTTGTGATACTGCATGGTTTGTACTGTTTTCCATGTGCTCCCAGATCTTTCAAGCAAGTAGCATGGTCAAGAAAGTTCTGTTTGAAAAGTAACAACATTTACTGTCATTGTTATAGAATTTGGGAGAAAAAACAAGAAGAAATCTGCACTGTTGACGCACTGGACAGAATGAATGAATCATAAAATATAACCTTTATTAAGTATGTATTAAAATTGGATAAATATTAATATTATTATCCCAAACTGCAGTGAAACATAAAGGTTAAAATCACAGAACTAACATACATGTGCATAAGAAGAATAAAGAGATGTGAAAAAAAGGTTTAAAAAGCGTGTCCGTGTGTGATTATTTTTGAAGGCACAACCCTGGCGGGGTTGTTTATATAGATATATATGTTGCTAATAATCACTTTCTAGCGTAATGTTATTAAATAGCTGTTAGTATCTATGTCGTCAGGTACCACTGGGTCATATCCTATATACTCCCTTCACTCAATAGGGGTTACCTCCCGGGAAGCCATCCCCATTGGCGAATTTGTGGGGGTGATTGAGTATAACCGGTAAGCTAACCTCCAATTTGTGGGGTGCTTAGGTAGATGGGGATCACTTATTTCTCTGTGTCCCCTAAGACTATATTCCTAAATTCAATACCATAGGGGGATAGCTTTCTATATCGGATAAGGAATCACTTGATAGGGAAATCTCTATGCATCATGGAAAGATCATATTTATTAATATCCAAACTAAAAAAATGATGAATATCTTTAATTTAGCTGTTTAGATATAGTTAATTGGCGAGATATACCAACAGGTGCGGTTGCCTTAAGGAATATGGCAATTCCAATATAAATAGCAGCCCTCCTTCATATAATCAGCCAGATCTTATTAAATCTGGTCCAGATATAGCCGTTCAGATATACTTAATTGACAACATATATCAATCGGTGGGGTTGCCTTAAGGAATATAGCAATTCCAATTCTCATATAAATAGCAACCTTCCTTCATATATTCAGCCAGATCTTATTTAATCTGATCTAGGCGTAGGCAATAATGCTTTCCTTAGAGGTATAGCCACCTCAATTCTTATTAGGAAGCAAAGTGTCTGTCATAATGGTTTATCCAATTCATCTAAGAAATAATATATTCCATGTGTCAGAGATTCATTACTCTCTATTTACACTGTTAAAGAGTTAATTCTTATTATGTTACAGTGTAATGAAATTATCATATAGGGAGATGTGGCAATTCCATGTGCTATATATATAATAACCCTTAGTGGTCCAGATTCCACAATGAGGAATTTTCTTATAAACCGCTGAAACACACTGCTGTTTGACTGACTTCCAAATATATCTATCTCACTTTGTAACAGTCTTATGATAGAGAAACTGTTACATATTCGGTCACTTAGTTATCTAAAGGTAAACAGACTCAGTGTGAGGGTAATATAATATATCAAATGCGCTGTCAATAATCGTGGTAACTGGTGTAATAAGGTGGTATATTGAGTATGCTAGTAAGGCATATAACTGCTCTCCAGCCTTTAAGTGTTACCAATCAATTTGTTACACTGTAAAGGATTTATGGTGTCCTGTTAGGACATGCAGCTGCTAGGCTGACTCAAAGATTTATCCATTTGTAACAATTATGTAACAGTTATATACATGTTACTGGTATTACATAGAAATAGTATGACACAGGCCAGCAGTCCCATGTGTCTAGATTCCACAATAGGAGATTTTCTTTGTCTTATAAACTGCTGGAACACACAGCTGCTAGACTGACTTCAAATATATATATTACTTTGTAACAGTCTTATAGTAAAGAGACTGTTACACACTGTCATTTAGTTATCTCAAGGTTAGCAGATTCTGTGTGAGGATAGTGTTCTGTTAGAACATGCAGCTGCTAGGCTGACTCATAGAAAATGTATCCATTTGTAACAAATGACACATACAGCATTAAATTAATATCTATAGCAGCCCATGTGACATCTCTACTCTTATCATAATTGTCTGGTTATTGCCAATCTGGACAGCAGGAGTGATATATATTCACTAGTCCCAATATCCCATCATATAAATATACCCACACTGATATACTTTCTTATCAAGAGTTATTAGTAGCTATCTGTATGCACTTTAGACATTGTAATTGCTAAGTGACATCATATCTAGTGTATTCCTTTCTTATAGCTCAGCTTCTATTCCCTATTAGTGGAGACTAACAGCTAACATCATAATCATATATTTTTGTTTTATAACATTTCACATGAGTCAAATACACGCGGACACGCCGTGCCCTACACCCGTGTTTCACTGCATCTATGGCAACTTACATTAAAGCTAACAAGAAAGCACACTCGTTCTGTCTTTAAACTGATAAAAGAAACCCCAATAATATGGGGCATGCAAAAATTGAGACAAAACTCAGTTTTGCTCCTCTCCACGGAAATCTTTAGTAAAAGGCGAAAGATTTGTTCGTTCTGAAGAGAAACCAGAGCATGACCAAGATTCCACCTGTCGCCTGAGTGCCATGCCAGCAGTCCTCATTCAGCTCAAAGTGAGCACCCAATATGAAAGAAAGAAAGCAGATTTCTCACCAGGCTTCCCCTTGCTATAAGCATGGTTTGTACTCTTTTCCATGTGCTCCCAGATCTTTCAAGCAATTAGTATGGTCAAGAAAGTTCTGCTTGAAAAGAAACAGACATTTACTGTCATTGTTATACAAATAAACTTACATTAAAGCCAACAAGAAAGCACACTCGTTCTGTCTTTAAACTGATAAAAGAAACCCCAATAATATGGGGCATGCAAAAATTGAGATAAAACTCAGTTTTGCTCCTCTCCACGGAAATCTTTAATAAAAGGCGAAAGATTTGTTCATTCTGAAGAGAAACCAGAGCATGACCAAGATTCCACCTGTCGCCTGAGTGCCATGCCAGCAGTCCTCATTCAGATCAAAGTGAGCGCCCAATTTGAAAGAAAGCAGATTTCTCACCTGGCTTCTCCTTGCTATAAGCATGGTTTGTACTGTATTCCATGTGCTCCCAGATCTTTCAAGCAAGTAGCATGGTCAAGAAAGTTCTGTTTGAAAAGAAACAAACATTTACTGTAATTTCTATGCAAATGAGCTTTCATTAAAGCACACTCATTCTATCTTTAAACCGATAAAAGAAACCCCAAAAAGATGGGGCATGCAAAAATTGAGGTAAAACTCAGTTTTGCTCCTCTCCACGGAAATCTTTAGTAAAAGGCGAAAGATTTGTTCGTTCTGAAGAGAAACCAGAGCATGACCAAGATTTTCATCTGAAAATATGTGTTCTCCCTGCAGTTGTTGTCCCCAGATGAGAGTTCCCTTGTGCTGCCTCAGTTGAATCTCCTTTACTTGACAGAGATGTGCCTGAGCAGCGGCCCTCCCCAGCCCTATCCCAAATCATACTTATTTTGCATAGGAGATACCATGGTCATGAAGATTGTTTTCCCAGGGTGAGGTTCATTCATTGCATTCTGGGTATGCTGACCCCTGTGATTTCCCCAAATGTGGGAAACTCGACTGCATTATTTGTGGTAGTGGGGGACTGTGTTTGTGCTTTCCTCTGGTCAGCTCTGGTAAAAGTCAGATTTCTTTATCTCAGATCTTCCTCTAGCCTTGTTCTTCTTTCGAGAGTTCCCTTGTGCTGCCTCAGTTGGATCTCCTTCACTTGACAGGGGGTGCCCGAGCAGCAATCCTCCACAGCTCTAACCCAACTCCTACTTACCTGCCAGGTGAGATACTATGATCTTCACTGTTAGGGCAATCAGGATGTGGAATTCCCTGCCAGGGAAGGTGGTAATGGCGGACTCTGTAATTGGATTTAAAAAAGGAATGGATACATTTCTGAATGAAAAAGCTATCCAAGGTTATAATACTTAAAATATCAACATGGTTAATCCGGGGGTAACATGAGTTATAGTAGCTAACTAGTCATAAAACATTATTCAGCAAGTATGTAGAATCATCACAACTTAAAACAGGTTGAACACGATGGGCAATTTGCCTCTATTCAACCTCAAAAACTATGTTACTATATGCTACTATATTACTATGTTACTGTAGTATACAGAAAACCAAAATGCAATGAACAGTGATAGTGAGCACTGATGAGGATACTAGAACTGACACTGAGCAGCAAGATGCAGCACTGGACTATTAGTAATGTACTGTAGTATGCTGAGCACCACAATGCAGCACAAGACAATGAGCAGTGATACTGAGCACTGATGAGGATACTACTGAGAACTGACACTGAGCAGGAGAGACACACTACTAGTATTACTGAGCAGCAATAAGTAACCACTGATACTGAGCACTGATATTGAGATTTCCACTGAGAGAACATAGCCACGTCCATTCCGCTCTCTCTTCAATGCACGAGTAAAAATGTCGGCAACGCGCAGCTCTTTATATGGAATCCGAATCTCGCGAGAATCCGACAGCGGGATGATGACATTTTCCCTTGTTCAGGTTTTCCGAGTCAGGCGGGAACAACCGAGCCTGCCTCGGACCAGTGTAAACCACGTGGAGTTCGTGGGGAATTCGGTTCTCGGAGAACCGAACCCGCTCCTCTCTACCTTATACCCATCAATTTTTTTATTTTCAATCTAAGCCCCTGCAGTTTTCTGTAAGCATCTGCTTCGCTATGATGATCAACAAGTCACAAGGGCAAACACTCAGGGCTTGAGGCGTAGATCTTAGGACCAGCTGCTACAAGCATGGCAGAGGTGTCACTATTACTGGTGACACCCAGAGAGGTGGCGAGGGAGATTGTAATGCAGTGCGCGCAGATAAGCAGCGCAATGGTAAAAAGGAGGCATGGTTTCATAGGTAGGGGCGTGGCCTGGTGGCCTGAATCTACATTTTGTTGCTCCGGGTGTCCCGGGGGTTGGGGGCTGCACCCGGGGACTGGTGTGTGAGCGGTGCTGGCTCCTGCACAGTGAAAAGGCATGGCCACCCAGCATGACGCCTCCCTTCTTGACCATGCTGTAATTGCAGTCGCACTGCAGTTCAGCGTGATCATAAAAAATGGTGTAGCCTCCTGCTGGTGCAGACTGTATGTGCGCGCAGGAAGCCGCCACCATTTTTGTGATCACAGCGGCTGAATGTGATGTCATACAGCCGCTGTGACCACGCCCCCTGTGTCTCCTCCGTTGCAGACCCCATTTTGAAGCCTTGCACCCGCACCGCTCCATCCCTGACTTGGAAATGGAGTGTTGCTGACCCACCTATCCCCCCCCCGCCCCGATTGACAGGCAGAGGCGATCGCATTCTCTGCGGGGTGCCGCAGAAAATGCAGGCACATGCGTATGCTCTTAGCAATTTTTGCAGTTGGATCGCTTATTGTGATTGCAATCCAACCTGAATCAGGCCCTATTACCTATCACAATGCGCTGCGGGCAGTACAAAATTGGGTTAATATAGGAGAAAAACCCCCAGACCTGTGCTCCTTAACTGTACCTGGTGGCTAGTGGAGCGGCTGCCCAGTAATCAGTGTCCACGCCAGTGCGCACACGGTCCACCCCCTACGGCCACGCTCCCCTTCATCAGCGGCCTCGTGATCCGGAAGGGTGGTGTGTGTGTGACTGACCTTAGGATGAAACCGGAGCCTCCGCTGCAGTGACCCAGCAACCGGGGCACGGGAGTATACAGCGCCGCTGGGAGTGATGAAGCTGCAGTAAAGATGTCTATTAGACCTAGCCTGCTGCAGCCCTTGTAGATTCTCATAAAACAAGTTCTTCTTTTCTTGTCAAAATTTATAGCTAAGAATAGGCTGCCTGAGGCAGGCCCCTGTTAAGTGGCCTGCTACTGAAGGCACCAACTACAAACTGAGCTCCCTGTTCATGGAAGCGGGGTTATAGAGGAGAATGCACTGAGCATCTTGGGAACAGTCAAAAGCTTTGAGCCGGTTGGTGCCTCAGATCAAGATCCTACTCTACACCCCAATGTGAATCCTTGTGGAGTCCAGTGTACCCCACAGAAGAAATAAATGTGTCACACCCATTGGCAGCAACCTTAGAATAGCTGCTGACGGGCACAATTGAGAATGGAAGGGGGGGGGGGGACATTTGAATCCAGCACATAAATGCAATTCAAATATGTAATTTGTACCTTCCTATTTTAAAATATAATGGATGAACCTCACCCTGTGAGAACAATCTTCATGATCAAGAAATCTCATATGCAAAATAAGTATGAGTTGGGATAGGGCTGGGGAGGGTGTCTGCTCTGGCAGCCCCTCCCCCGTCAAGTTAAGGAGATTCAACTGAGGAAGCACAAGGGAACTCTCGTCTGGGGACAACAACTGCAGGGAGACCACATCTTTTCAGATGAACATGGGAGGGCGGAAGGCTGCCTAATACTGAAGCACCATCAAATATCAAACCATATGCAACATCTAGTACAAGCATTCCTGGGGGAAGGTCTGCAGCAGACGGATTTGCATACAGTGATGTTATCCAAGCAGTGGGCCAAAGTTGGCTGGAACCCTCATCTGCATATGAAAAGAGAAAAGGGGCGTGCAGGGCATGGCGGCCTTTTGCAGTGCTTGGATGACCCCTAGTTTTCATTAAACACCCCCACCCTCCTTTGGTGTGGGGCTCATGTTGGCCATGCCCCATCCCCTGAAGCATTCAAGCTGATTTCTTGCAGCAGCTGGGCACTGTAACAGCTCCAGAGCTGTTCTGTAAGGCAAGTAAAAGGGTGTGGGCCCTACAGCACCACCTGTAGTTCGCATTGTGCGTTGGAAGGCACAAAGTAAGCAGACGGGAGGAGAAGTCAGGATAGTGCGCAAGGGCATCCTTTTCTCTTAGTCCGTAGAGGATGCTGGGGTCACATTAAGAACCATGGGGTATAGACGGGATCCGCAAGAGACATGGGCACTTTAAGACTTTCAAAGGGTGTGAACTGGCTCCTCCCTCTATGCCCCTCCTCCAGACTCCAGTTATAGGAACTGTGCCCAGGGAGACGGACATTTCGAGGAAAGGATTTATTGTTAAACTAAGGTGAGCATCTTACCAGCTCACACCTTAAGCATGCCGCAGAACGTGGCATTCAACAGAACACAAGCCAACGGCATGAACAATTGCAGCAAAAAGCTGACCAGAACCATAACACAACATGTGTATAACCACAAGTAATAACTGCAGACACAGTATGGACTGGGACGGGTGCCCAGCATCCTCTACAGACTAAGAGAAAAGGATTTACCGGTAGGTATTAAAATCCTATTTTCTCATACGACCTAGAGGATGCTGGGGTCACATTAAGAACCATGGGGTTATACCAAAGCTCTTGAACGGGTGGAAGAGTGCGTACGACTCTGCAGCACCGAATGACCCAACTTGAGGTTATCATCGGCCAAGGTATCAAACTTATAAAACTTAGCAAAAGTGTTTACTAAATAGCTGCTCGGCAAAGTTGCAATGCCGAGACTCCCCGACCAGCTGCCCAGGATGAACCCACCTTTCTAGTAGAATGGGTCTTCACCTAATTCAGTAACGGCAATCCTGCCGTGGAATGAGCATGCTGAATCTTACCACAGATCCAGCGCATAATGGTCTGCATGGAAGCAGGACACCCAATCCTGTTGGGAGCATACAGGACAAACAGAGCCTCTGTTTTCCTAATCTGAACCGTTCTGGTGACATAAATTTTCAAAGTTCTGACCACAGCCAGAGACTTTGACTCAACGAAGGTGTCAGTGGCCAAAGGCACCATGTGGAAAGATGAACCACCTTCGGCAGAAATTGTTGACGTGTCCTCAATTCTGCTCTATCTTCATGAAAGATCAAATAAAGGCTCTTGTGATACTGCATGGTTTGTACTGTTTTCCATGTGCTCCCAGATCTTTCAAGCAAGTAGCATGGTCAAGAAAGTTCTGTTTGAAAAGAAACAAACATTTACTGTCATTGTTATGCAAATAAACTTACATTAAAGCTAACAAGAAAGCACACTCGTTCTGTCTTTAAACTGATAAAAGAAACCCCAATAATATGGGCATACCTCCCAACTTTGTCGGCTCGCATAGAGGGACACACGCGCGGCGAAGTCGCGCGCGCTCCCAAAAAGGGCGTGGCCTAAGTAAAAGGGGGTGTGGCTTCGCGGGAGGACCCGCGATCGCGAGTCACGCCCCCGTTTTCGGCACTGAGGGGGCATGCCCAGCGCTCTGTGAGCCGCTGGCATGCCACCTCTCCCTCTGACTTCAGTGAATAGACGCTGTGCGCATGCGCACAGCGTCTATTCACCGCTGCTCTGCTAAGCAGGGCAGCGACAGACAGAGCCTCCCAACTGTCCTCCCCACCGCGGGACACTGCGGCCCGCAGGTGGGACAGCGGGACAGTCCCCAAAAAACGGGACTGTCCCGCGAAAATCGGGACAGTTGGGAGGTATGATATGGGGCATGCAAAAATTGAGATAAAACTCAGTTTTGCTCCTCTCCACGGAAATCTTTAATAAAAGGCGAAATATTTGTTAGTTCTGAAGAGAAACCAGAGCATGACCAAGATTCCACCTGTCGCCTGAGTGCCATGCCAGCAGTTCTCATTCAGCCAGGGCCGGCGCTACCACTAGGCAGCTTTAGGCAGCTGCCTATGGGCGGCGACCACTGGAGGGCGGCACTGCTTAGTGAACGAAAGTGAAAGAGAACACTTTTTTATCATGTGCCTCAGCAGAAACAGAGGAGCTGCTCGTGTGCGCCCACCACGTCTGTCTGACTCTGCCTTCAAAAGTGAGTTGACTGACTGTGTGCCTACTTCTGCAACCCTGCCGTGCCGCCGCCCCCCCACCTCTGCGATCATAACACATTCCACTATGTTATGTGGGCTATGTGCAGCCTGCTGCCGCCTGTGCTCCTGAGTCCGGGGTCCCGGGTCCCACAGTATCAGCCTATCACTGACTACCCGCCGCTCCCCCACGCGATGGTCTCCCGCGTCCCCCCCCATCACCCCTGCATTTGGGCACAGGGCACATGAAGGAGAGTCACCCGCTGGCCTGGTCCGCTCCGCATCACTGACTACCCGCCGCTCCCCCACGCGATGGTCTCCCGCGCCGCATCCCCCCCCCATCACCCCTGCATTTGGGCACAGGGCACATGAAGGAGAGTCACCCGCTGGCCTGGTCCGCACTGCTGCCGCATCGGGCGCCGCCTCTCCCTACAATCCAGTGCAAATTGTTATCCGCGCTACCCCCCCAATCCCGCGACCGGCTCCCGCATCAGTACCTGCTGCTGCCTCTTTTTGTGACAAGCGCCCCCACAGCTATTAGGCTCCCGCTGCACCCCCCCCTCCCCTCCTGCATCTTGTAGCTTTGTTCACTTCTCCCCCCCCTTCTGCATCTTGTAGCTTTGTTCACTTCTCCCCCCCCTTCTGCATCTTGTAGCTATGTTCACTTCTCCCCCCCCTTCTGCATCTTGTAGCTATGTTCACTTCTCCCCCCCCACCTCTGCCTCTTCTAATTACCAGCTCCCCCACAGCTATTAGGCTCCCGTTGCTCCCCCCCCCCCCTCCTGCATCTTGTAGCTAGGTTCACTTCTTCCCCCCCCCCCCTCTGCCTCTTCTTATTACCAGCTCCCCCACAGCTATTAGGCTCCCGCTGCTCCCCCCCCCCTCCTGCATCTTGTAGCTAGGTTCACTTCTTCCCCCCCCTCTGCCTCTTCTTATTTAATTTATGTGAAAGGCAATAGGTTCTGCAGCAGCTGCGCCTCTCTAGTGCCTGAGAGGTGGCAGCTGTCTGTAGGTGGCCACAATAAACGGCCACAGTAATATACACGTGTGTGTATATATATATATATATATATATATATATATATATACAATGCAGCAGGCCCGGCACTCCACGAGTAATACAGAAACTGGGTTTGGTGCCCTTACACAAACAGCATGTAGAGAAACAAACGTACGGCACTCATAACCTCTTGGCAGCAAAAACGACAGGAAACCGTTCAGGAGTACAACGTTTCAAACTCTAATTGAGTTTTTCGTCAGGTAAACATATACATACAGACAATGAACTCACCTTATATCCCCTCCAAACTACCATCACCAGCCCCGTGATTGCACGCGCTGCCGGGCGCAGGAGACCCGGCCCGTCCCTCTGGCGCGGCTTAACTGACGTCACCGCGTAGCTACGCGGCGCACGTCATGAGTGTAACTAGGCAACATGCTAAACAACGCCGCTACATAACACCATGACAACCAGCTAGTGACATCCGATAACTGCACAGACAATCATAATTAGCGTGACGGGCAACACACCGCTAATATCAGAGCCATCACAATAGCACGAACTAATAATCAAAATATTAGTATATAATAACTTTAAGAGCACTATCAGAATACACTTTAGATCAATAACGAACATTGCAGTATCGTAGAAAGCCAACACATCCTAAAAATCATGATAACAGACCACAAACCACAGAAGCAGATAAAGTTAAATGGCACAAAATCATTACAGCAGGGATCAATATCATATCATGTCCCTAGCTGTTGTAACAAAATGTGTACACAGACAGCAGAGATATTAACGGAAACTAATGAATGAGTTCATTTCGTTTAACCCTTTAGGATGGATAACATCCAATCTGTGAATCCACTCTGCCTCTCTCTTCAAAAGTTTTAAATTGCGATTGCCACCCCTATAGGTGGCAATCGCAATTTAAAACTTTTGAAGATATGATATTGATCCCTGCTGTAATGATTTTGTGCCATTTAACTTTATCTGCTTCTGTGGTTTGTGGTCTGTTATCATGATTTTTAGGATGTGTTGGCTTTCTACGATACTGCAATGTTCGTTATTGATCTAAAGTGTATTCTGATAGTGCTCTTAAAGTTATTATATACTAATATTTTGATTATTAGTTCGTGCTATTGTGATGGCTCTGATATTAGCGGTGTGTTGCCCGTCACGCTAATTATGATTGTCTGTGCAGTTATCGGATGTCACTAGCTGGTTGTCATGGTGTTATGTAGCGGCGTTGTTTAGCATGTTGCCTAGTTACACTCATGACGTGCGCCGCGTAGCTACGCGGTGACGTCAGTTAAGCCGCGCCAGAGGGACGGGCCGGGTCTCCTGCGCCCGGCAGCGCGTGCAATCACGGGGCTGGTGATGGTAGTTTGGAGGGGATATAAGGTGAGTTCATTGTCTGTATGTATATGTTTACCTGACGAAAAACTCAATTAGAGTTTGAAACGTTGTACTCCTGAACGGTTTCAAAAATCCACTTAATTTTCTTTACCCTATTATTAAAATGGTAATTGACAAAAACAAACTACATTGTCACCATAAGAGCAATACAAAATGTACAAGTGATATATTAAAATCATCTTTCCAGCTTGAATTTCAATGATGCATTGGGGCAACGATTTTGTGAGAAACATCTTCACCCTTAAATAAAGATTTTCTTAATTCCTTACCTGTGTGCTAATTAGATATCACCTTGTTTTCACATTAAACAGACTTCCACATGAGAAAGCAGCAAGGATGCAGTGGCGTTAATGTTTCCTGGTGTCAACCTGTATTATTTCAGTAGATATTGAAATGAGGATGCATCTTGCTGCCTTTCCAATGAAGCAAGTTTAATTTAGTAATAGGTGAAAAACCATCCCTACAAATATGTTAATCAGATACTTGGCTTTGTGGACACTTTTCAGAGAACAAATTAGTTAGCATAAAAATAAAGCCAGAAAATGAAGAGCTGTTTAATCACTCAATTGGATTTTTCTGCCAGCATATTTCTTTTTCTCTGCAACCCACTGCCAAATTGTGCTTCCTAGCTGTTTTTATAAAATCACTGAATCAAATCTAACTCTGATTACATCAGAGAAGGCCAGGTACCCTACACCATAACAGGGGGTTTGAAATTTTGACTTGTCTACTTAAAGATCACCAAAATCTGATAACAAGGTCAATTAAGTCCCTGGGTGGGATTGAACAACCAACCTTTTGGTTAATAGCCTTACACACTAACTGATTGCGCCACAGCTACACTTTGCAAAAGTACATACTGACAAAGGCTAATAAGCATTCTTCTAGAACGATTCCTAGAAACATTTTAAAAAGTCAATAATGTGGAGAGTTTTTGTAAGATGTTTCTTCCATCAACCAATGAAGAAACACATTGGTACTTTCCCATGATAAGTGAGTGCTTCAGGACCTCTTGCACTTACATGTGCAGCAGAGTACTGTAATGGAAGCATGCTGGGTCCATAACCCAGAGGTAGGCAGATTGAAACTATCCTCTGCTATATGCATTTTTTTTTTTGTTAATTAAAGTAATCCAAAACTGGGATTGATATTTTTGCTCTTTTATTTTTACTTAAAGTACAATAACTTTTACCATTTTAATTTGTTTTAATAGTATATTGACAGTATTGTTTTCTTTCAAAAATCCACTTAATTTTCTTTACCCGATTATTAAAATGGTAATTGACAAAAACAAACTACATTGTCACCAGAAGAGCAATACAAAATGTACAAGTGATATATTAAAATCATCTTTCCAGCTTGAATTTCAATGATGCATTGGGGCAACGATTTTGTGAGAAACATCTTCATCCTTAAATAAAGATTTTCTTAATTCCTTACCTGTGTGCTAATTAGATATCACTTTGTTTTCACATTAAACAGACTTCCACATGCGAAAGCAGCAAGGATGCAGTGGCGTTAATGTTTCCTGGTGTCAACCTGTATTATTTCAGTAGACATTGAAATGAAGATGCATCTTGCTGCCTTTCCAATGAAGCAAGTTTAATTTAGTAATAGGTGAAAAACCATCCCTACAAAGGTGTTAATCAGAGACTTGGCTTTGTGGACACTTTTCAGAGAACAAATTCGTTAGCATAAAAATAAAGCCAGAAAATGAAGAGCTGTTTAATCACTCAATTGGATTTTTCTGCCAGCATATTTCTTTTTCTCTGCAACCCACTGCTAAATTGTGCTTCCTAGCTGTTTTTTTTATAAAATCACTGATTCAAATCTAACTCTGATTACATCAGAGTAGGCCAGGTACCCTACACCATAAGAAGGGGGTCTGAAATTTTGACTTGTCTACTTAAAGATCACCAAAATCTGATAACAAGGTCAATTACATCCCTGGGTGGGATTGAACCACCAACCCTTTGATTAATAACCAAACACACTAACCGATTGCGCCACAGAGACACTTTAAAAAACGTACATACTGACAAAGGCTAATAAGCATTCATCTAGAACGTTTCCTAGAAAAACTTTAAAAAGTCAATAATCTGTAGAGTTTTTGTAAGATGTTTCTTCCAGCAACCAATGAAGAAACACATTGGTACTTTCGCATGATGAGTGAGTGCTTCAGGATCTCTTGCACTTACATGTGCAGCAGAGTACTGCAATGGAAGCATGCTGGGCCCATAACCCAGAGGTAGGCAGATTGAAACTATCCTTTGCTATATGCATTTTTTTTTGTTCATAAAAAGTAATCCAAAACTGGGATTGATATTTTAGCTTTTATTTTTACTTAAAGTACAATAACTTTTACCATTTTAATTTGTTTTTATATTGACAGTATTGTTTTCTTTCAAAAATCCAATTAATTTTCTTTACCCGATTATTAAAATGGTAATTGACAAAAACAAACTACATTGTCACCAGAAGAGCAATACAAAATGTACAAGTGATATATTAAAATCATCTTTCCAGCTTGAATTTCAATGATGCATTGGGGCAACGATATTGTGAGAAACATCTTCACCCTTAAATAAAGATTTTCTTAATTCCTTACCTGTGTGCTAATTAGATATCACCTTGTTTTCACATTAAACAGACTTCCACATGAGAAAGCAGCAAGGATGCAGTGGCGTTAATGTTTCCTGGTGTCAACCTGTATTATTTCAGTAGATATTGAAATGAGGATGCATCTTGCTGCCTTTCCAATGAAGCAAGTTTAATTTAGTAATAGGTGAAAAACCATCCCTACAAAGATGTTAATCAGATACTTGGCTTTGTGGACACTTTTCAGAGAACAAATTTGTTAGCATAAAAATAAAGCCAGAAAATGAAGAGCTGTTTAATCACTCAATTGGATTTTTTTGCCAGCATATTTCTTTTTCTCTGCAAACCACTGCTAAATTGTGCTTCCTAGCTGTTTTTATAAAATCACTGAATCAAATCTAACTCTGATTACATCAGAGAAGGCCAGGTACCCTACACCATAAGAGGGGGTTTGCAATTTTGACTTGTCTACTTAAATATTACCAAAATCTGATCACAAGGTCAATTACGTCTCTGGATGGGATTGAACCACCAACCTTTTGATTAATAGCTGAACACACTAACCGATTGCGCCACAGAGACACTTTGCGAAAAGTACATACTGACAAAGACTAATAAGCATTCATCTAGAACGTTTCCTAGAAAAACTTTAAAAAGTCAATAATCTGTAGAGTTTTTGTAAGATGTTTCTTCCAGCAACCAATGAAGAAACACATTGGTACTTTCGCATGATGAGTGAGTGCTTCAGGATCTCTTGCACTTACATGTGCAGCAGAGTACTGCAATGGAAGCATGCTGGGCCCATAACCCAGAGGTAGGCAGATTGAAACTATCCTTTGCTATATGCATTTTTTTTTGTTCATTAAAGTAATCCAAAACTGGGATTGATATTTTAGCTTTTATTTTTACTTAAAGTACAATAACTTTTACCATTTTAATTTGTTTTAATAGTATATTGACAGTATTGTTTTCTTTCAAAAATCCAATTAATTTTCTTTACCCGATTATTAAAATGGTAATTGACAAAAACAAACTACATTGTCACCAGAAGAGCAATACAAAATGTACAAGTGATATATTAAAATCATCTTTCCAGCTTGAATTTCAATGATGCATTGGGGCAACGATATTGTGAGAAACATCTTCACCCTTAAATAAAGATTTTCTTAATTCCTTACCTGTGTGCTAATTAGATATCACCTTGTTTTCACATTAAACAGACTTCCACATGAGAAAGCAGCAAGGATGCAGTGGCGTTAATGTTTCCTGGTGTCAACCTGTATTATTTCAGTAGATATTGAAATGAGGATGCATCTTGCTGCCTTTCCAATGAAGCAAGTTTAATTTAGTAATAGGTGAAAAACCATCCCTACAAAGATGTTAATCAGATACTTGGCTTTGTGGACACTTTTCAGAGAACAAATTTGTTAGCATAAAAATAAAGCCAGAAAATGAAGAGCTGTTTAATCACTCAATTGGATTTTTTTGCCAGCATATTTCTTTTTCTCTGCAAACCACTGCTAAATTGTGCTTCCTAGCTGTTTTTATAAAATCACTGAATCAAATCTAACTCTGATTACATCAGAGAAGGCCAGGTACCCTACACCATAAGAGGGGGTTTGCAATTTTGACTTGTCTACTTAAATATTACCAAAATCTGATCACAAGGTCAATTACGTCTCTGGATGGGATTGAACCACCAACCTTTTGATTAATAGCTGAACACACTAACCGATTGCGCCACAGAGACACTTTGCGAAAAGTACATACTGACAAAGACTAATAAGCATTCATCTAGAACGTTTCCTAGAAAAACTTTAAAAAGTCAATAATCTGTAGAGTTTTTGTAAGATGTTTCTTCCAGCAACCAATGAAGAAACACATTGGTACTTTCGCATGATGAGTGAGTGCTTCAGGATCTCTTGCACTTACATGTGCAGCAGAGTACTGCAATGGAAGCATGCTGGGCCCATAACCCAGAGGTAGGCAGATTGAAACTATCCTTTGCTATATGCATTTTTTTTTGTTCATTAAAGTAATCCAAAACTGGGATTGATATTTTAGCTTTTATTTTTACTTAAAGTACAATAACTTTTACCATTTTAATTTGTTTTAATAGTATATTGACAGTATTGTTTTCTTTCAAAAATCCAATTAATTTTCTTTACCCGATTATTAAAATGGTAATTGACAAAAACAAACTACATTGTCACCAGAAGAGCAATACAAAATGTACAAGTGATATATTAAAATCATCTTTCCAGCTTGAATTTCAATGATGCATTGGGGCAACGATTTTGTGAGAAACATCTTCACCCTTAAATAAAGATTTTCTTAATTCCTTACCTGTGTGCTAATTAGATATCACCTTGTTTTCACATTAAACAGACTTCCACATGAGAAAGCAGCAAGGATGCAGTGGCGTTAATGTTTCCTGGTGTCAACCTGTATTATTTCAGTAGATATTGAAATGAGGATGCATCTTGCTGCCTTTCCAATGAAGCAAGTTTAATTTAGTAATAGGTGAAAAACCATCCCTACAAATATGTTAATCAGATACTTGGCTTTGTGGACACTTTTCAGAGAACAAATTCGTTAGCTTAAAAATAAAGCCAGAAAATGAAGAGCTGTTTAATCACTCAATTGGATTTTTCTGCCAGCATATTTCTTTTTCTCTGCAACCCACTGCTAAATTGTGCTTCCTAGCTGTTTTTTTTATAAAATCACTGATTCAAATCTAACTCTGATTACATCAGAGTAGGCCAGGTACCCTACACCATAAGAAGGGGGTCTGAAATTTTGACTTGTCTACTTAAAGATCACCAAAATCTGATAACAAGGTCAATTACATCCCTGGGTGAGATTGAACCACCAACCCTTTGATTAATAACCAAACACACTAACCGATTGCGCCACAGAGACACTTTAAAAAATGTACATACTGACAAAGGCTAATAAGCATTCATCTAGAACGTTTCCTAGAAAAACTTTAAAAAGTCAATAATCTGGAGAGTTTTTGTAAGATGTTTCTTCCATCAACCAACGAAGAAACACATTGGTACTTACCCATGATGAGTGAGTGCTTCAGGATCTCTTGCACTTACATGTGCAGCAGAGTACTGCAATGGAAAAATGCTGGGCCCATAACCCAGAGGTAGGCAGATTGAAACTATCCTCTGCTATATGCATTTTTTTTTGTTAATTAAAGTAATCCAAAACTGGGATTGATATTTTTGCTCTTTTATTTTTACTTAAAGTACAATAACTTTTACCATTTTAATTTGTTTTAATAGTATATTGACAGTATTGTTTTCTTTCAAAAATCCACTTAATTTTCTTTACCCTATTATTAAAATGGTAATTGACAAAAACAAACTACATTGTCACCAGAAGAGCAATACAAAATGTACAAGTGATATATTAAAATCATCTTTCCAGCTTGAATTTCAATGATGCATTGGGGCAACGATTTTGTGAGAAACACCTTCACCCTTAAATAAAGATTTTCTTAATTCCTTACCTGTGTGCTAATTAGATATCACCTTGTTTTCACATTAAACAGACTTCCACATGCGAAAGCAGCAAGGATGCAGTGGCGTTAATGTTTCCTGGTGTCAACCTGTATTATTTCAGTAGACATTGAAATGAGGATGCATCTTGCTGCCTTTCCAATGAAGCAAGTTTAATTTAGTAATAGGTGAAAAACCATCCCTACAAAGGTGTTAATCAGAGACTTGGCTTTGTGGACACTTTTCAGAGAACAAATTTGTTAGCATAAAAATAAAGCCAGAAAATGAAGAGCTGTTTAATCACTCAATTGGATTTTTTTGCCAGCATATTTCTTTTTCTCTGCAACCCACTGCTAAATTGTGCTTCCTAGCTGTTTTTATAAAATCACTGAATCAAATCTAACTCTGATTACATCAGAGAAGGCCAGGTACCCTACACCATAACAGGGGGTTTGAAATTTTGACTTGTCTACTTAAAGATCACCAAAATCTGATAACAAGGTCAATTACGTCCCTGGGTGGGATTGAACCACCAACCTTTTGGTTAATAACCATACACACTAACTGATTGCGCCACAGCGAAACTTTGCAAAAGTACATACTGACAAAGGCTAATAAGCATTCATCTAGAACGTTTCCTAGAAACATTTTAAAAAGTCAATAATGTGGAGAGTTTTTGTAAGATGTTTCTTCCATCAACCAACGAAGAAACACATTGGTACTTTCCCATGATGAGTGAGTGCTTCAGGATCTCTTGCACTTACATGTGCAGCAGAGTACTGTAATGAAAGCATGCTGGGTTCATAACCCAGAGGTAGGCAGATTGAAACTATCCTCTGCTATATGCATTTTTTTTTGTTAATTAAAGTAATCCAAAACTGGGATTGATATTTTTGCTCTTTTATTTTTACTTAAAGTACAATAACTTTTACCATTTTAATTTGTTTTAATAGTATATTGACAGTATTGTTTTCTTTCAAAAATCCACTTAATTTTCTTTACCCTATTATTAAAATGGTAATTGACAAAAACAAACTACATTGTCACCAGAAGAGCAATACAAAATGTACAAGTTATATATTAAAATCATCTTTCCAGCTTGAATTTCAATGATGCATTGGGGCAACGATTTTGTGAGAAACATCTTCACCCTTAAATAAAGATTTTCTTAATTCCTTACCTGTGTGCTAATTAGATATCAACTTGTTTTCACATTAAACAGACTTCCACATGAGAAAGCAGCAAGGATCCAGTGGCGTTAATGTTTCCTGGTGTCAACCTGTATTATTTCAGTAGATATTGAAATGAGGATGCATCTTGCTGCCTTTCCAATGAAGCAAGTTTAATTTAGTAATAGGTGAAAAACCATCCCTACAAAGATGTTAATCAGATACTTGGCTTTGTGGACACTTTTCAGAGAACAAATTTGTTAGCATAAAAATAAAGCCAGAAAATGAAGAGCTGTTTAATCACTCAATTGGATTTTTTTGCCAGCATATTTCTTTTTCTCTGCAAACCACTGCTAAATTGTGCTTCCTAGCTGTTTTTATAAAATCACTGAATCAAATCTAACTCTGATTACATCAGAGAAGGCCAGGTACCCTACACCATAACAGGGGTTTTTGAAATTTTGACTTTTCTACTTAAAGATCACCAAAATCTGATTACAAGGTCAATTACATCCCTGGGTGGGATTGAACCACCAACCCTTTGGTTAATAACCAATCACACTAACCGATTGCGCCACAGAGACACTTTGCAAAAGTCCATACTGACAAAGGATAATAAGCATTCATCTAGAACGTTTCCTAGAAAAACTTTAAAAAGTCAATAATCTGGAGAGTTTTTGTAAGATGTTTCTTCCATCAACCAACGAAGAAACACATTGGTACTTTCCCATGATGAGTGAGTGCTTCAGGATCTCTTGCACTTACATGTGCAGCAGAGTACTGTAATGAAAGCATGCTGGGTTCATAACCCAGAGGTAGGCAGATTGAAACTATCCTCTGCTATATGCATTTTTTTTTTGTTAATTAAAGTAAACCAAAACTGGGATTGATATTTTTGCTCTTTTATTTTTACTTAAAGTACAATAACTTTTACCATTTTAATTTGTTTTAATAGTATATTGACAGTATTGTTTTCTTTCAAAAATCCACTTAATTTTCTTTACCCGATTATTAAAATGGTAATTGACAAAAACAAACTACATTGTCACCAGAAGAGCAATACAAAATGTACAAGTGATATATTAAAATCATCTTTCCAGCTTGAATTTCAATGATGCATTGGGGCAACGATTTTGTGAGAAACATCTTCACCCTTAAATAAAGATTTTCTTAATTCCTTACCTGTGTGCTAATTAGATATCACCTTGTTTTCACATTAAACAGACTTCCACATGAGAAAGCAGCAAGGATGCAGTGGCGTTAATGTTTCCTGGTGTCAACCTGTATTATTTCAGTAGATATTGAAATGAGGATGCATCTTGCTGCCTTTCCAATGAAGCAAGTTTAATTTAGTAATAGGTGAAAAACCATCCCTACAAAGATGTTAATCCGATACTTGGCTTTTTGGACACTTTTCAGAGAACAAATTTGTTAGCATAAAAATAAAGCCAGAAAATGAAGAGCTGTTTAATCACTCAATTGGATTTTTCTGCCAGCATATTTCATTTTCTCTGCAACCCACTGCTAAATTGTGCTTCCTAGCTGTTTTTTTATAAAATCACTTAATCAAATCTAACTCTGATTACATCAGAGTAGGCCAGGTACCCTACACCATAAGAGGGGGTTTGAAATTTTGACTTGTCTACTTAAAGATCACCAAAATCTGATGACAAGGTCAATAACATCCCTGGGTGGGATTGAACCACCAACCCTTTGGTTAATAACCAAACACACTAACCGATTGCACCACAGAGACACTTTGCAAAAGTACATACTGACAAAGGCTAATAAGCATTCATCTAGAACGTTTCCTAGAAAACTTTAAAAAGTCAATAATCTGGAGAGTTTTTGTAAGATGTTTCTTCCATCAACCAATGAAGAAATGCATTGGTACTTTCCCATGATGAGTGAGTGCTTCAGGATCTCTTGCACTTACATGTGCAGCAGAGTACTGCAATGGAAGCATGCTGGGCCCATAACCCAGAGGTAGGCAGATTGAAACTATCCTCTGCTATATGCATTTTTTTTTTGTTAATTAAAGTAATCCAAAACTGGGATTGATATTTTTGCTCTTTTATTTTTACTTAAAGTACAATAACTTTTACCATTTTAATTTGTTTTAATAGTATATTGACAGTATTGTTTTCTTTCAAAAATCCACTTAATTTTCTTTACCCTATTATTAAAATGGTAATTGACAAAAACAAACTACATTGTCACCAGAAGAGCAATACAAAATGTACAAGTGATATATTAAAATCATCTTTCCAGCTTGAATTTCAATGATGCATTGGGGCAACGATATTGTGAGAAACATCTTCACCCTTAAATAAAGATTTTCTTAATTCCTTACCTGTGTGCTAATTAGATATCACCTTGTTTTCACATTAAACAGACTTCCACATGAGAAAGCAGCAAGGATGCAGTGGCGTTAATGTTTCCTGGTGTCAACCTGTATTATTTCAGTAGATATTGAAATGAGGATGCATCTTGCTGCCTTTCCAATGAAGCAAGTTTAATTTAGTAATAGGTGAAAAACCATCCCTACAAAGATGTTAATCAGATACGTGGCTTTGTGGACACTTTTCAGAGAACAAATTTGTTAGCATAAAAATAAAGCCAGAAAATGAAGAGCTGTTTAATCACTCAATTGGATTTTTTTGCCAGCATATTTCTTTTTCTCTGCAAACCACTGCTAAATTGTGCTTCCTAGCTGTTTTTATAAAATCACTGAATCAAATCTAACTCTGATTACATCAGAGAAGGCCAGGTACCCTACACCATAACAGGGGTTTTTGAAATTTTGACTTGTCTACTTAAAGATCACCAAAATCTGATAACAAGGTCAATTACGTCCCTGGGTGGGATTGAACCACTAACCTTTTGGTTAATAGCCGTACACACTAACTGATTGCGCCACAGCGACACTTTGCAAAAGTATATACTGACAAAGGCTAATAAGCATTCATCTAGTACGTTTCCTAGAAAAACTTTAAATAGTCAATAATCTGGAGAGTTTTTGTAAGATGTTTCTTCCATCAACCAATGAAGAAACACATTGGTACTTTCCCATGATGAGTGAGTGTTTCAGGATCTCTTGCAATTACATGTGCAGCAGAGTACTGTAATGGAAGCATGCTGGGTCCATAACCAAGAGGTAGGCAGATTGAAACTATCCTCTGCTATATGCATTTTTTTTTGTTAATTAATGTAAACCAAAACTGGGATTGATATTTTTGCTCTTTTATTTTTACTTAAAGTACAATAACTTTTACCATTTTAATTTGTTTTAATAGTATATTGACAGTATTGTTTTCTTTCAAAAATCCACTTAATTTTCTTTACCCGATTATTAAAATGGTAATTGACAAAAACAAACTACATTGTCACCAGAAGAGCAATACAAAATGTACAAGTGATATATTAAAATCATCTTTCCAGCTTGAATTTCAATGATGCATTGGGGCAACGATTTTGTGAGAAACATCTTCACCCTTAAATAAAGATTTTCTTAATTCCTTACCTGTGTGCTAATTAGATATCACCTTGTTTTTACATTAAACAGACTTCCACATGAGAAAGCAGCAAGGATGCAGTGGCGTTAATGTTTCCTGGTGTCAACCTGTATTATTTCAGTAGATATTGAAATGAGGATGCATCTTGCTGCCTTTCCAATGAAGCAAGTTTAATTTAGTAATAGGTTAAAAACCATCCCTACAAAGGTGTTAATCAGAAACTTGGCTTTGTGGACACTTTTCAGAGAACAAATTTTCCAATGCCTAGCTCTTTGCAAAAGAGAGATATCGGCAAGGAAAAGCTGTATTGTACCTTTGCATTTTTCTCCCAAACGAAAGACACTAGAATGAAAAATTTAAAGCCTCCTGTTAGTGCTTCATCTACACGTTATAGCCCTGAATTTTCCAATGCCTAGCTCTTTGCAAAAGAGAGATATCGGCAAGGAAAAGCTGTATTGTACCTTTGCATTTTTCTCCCAAACGAAAGACACTAGAATGAAAATTTTAAAGCCTCCTGTTAGTGCTTCACCTACACGTTATAGCCCTGAATTTTCCAATGCCTATCTCTTTGCAAAAGAGAGATATCGGCAAGGAAAAGCTGTATTGTACCTTTGCATTTTTCTCCCAAACGAAGGACACTAGAATGAAAATTTTAAAGCCTCCTATTAGTGCTTCATCTACACGTTATAGCCCTGAATTTTTCAATGCCTATCTCTTTGCAAAAGAGAGATATCGGCAAGGAAAAGCTGTATTGTACCTTTGCATTTTTCTCCCAAACGAAAGACACTAGAATGAAAATTTTAAAGCCTCCTGTTAGTGCTTCATCTACACGTTATAGCCCTGCATTTTCCAATGCCTATCTCTTTGCAAAAGAGAGATATCGGCAAGGAAAAGCAGCATTGTACCTTTGCATTTTTCTCCCAAACGAAAGACACTAGAATGAAAATTGTAAAGCCTCCTGTTAGTGCTTCATCTACACGATATAGCCCTGCATTTTCCAATGCCTAGCTCTTTGCAAAAGAGAGATATTGGCAAGGAAAAGCTGTATTGTACCTTTGCATTTTTCTCCCAAACGAAAGACACTAGAATGAAAATTTTAACGCCTCCTGTTAGTGCTTCATCTACACGTTATAGCCCTGCATTTTCCAATGCCTATCTCTTTGCAAAAGAGAGATATCGGCAAGGAAAAGCAGCATTGTACTTTTGCATTTTTCTCCCAAACGAAAGACACTAGAATGAAAATTTTAAAGCCTCCTGTTAGTGCTTCATCTACACGTTATAGCCCTGAATTTTCCAATGCCTAGCTCTTTGCAAAAGAGAGATATTGGCAAGGAAAAGCTGTATTGTACCTTTGCATTTTTCTCCCAAACGAAGGACACTAGAATGAAAATTTTAAAGCCTCCTATTAGTGCTTCATCTACACGTTATAGCCCTGAATTTTCCAATGCCTAGCTCTTTGCAAAAGAGAGATATCGGCAAGGAAAAGCTGTATTGTACCTTTGCATTTTTCTCCCAAACGAAAGACACTAGAATGAAAATTTTAAAGCCTCCTGTTAGTGCTTCATCTACACGTTATAGCCCTGAATTTTCCAATGCCTATCTCTTTGCAAAAGAGAGATATCAGCAAGGAAAAGCTGTATTGTACCTTTGCATTTTTCTCCCAAACGAAGGACACTAGAATGAAAATTTTAAAGCCTCCTATTAGTGCTTCATCTACACGTTATAGCCCTGAATTTTCCAATGCCTATCTCTTTGCAAAAGAGAGATATCGGCAAGGAAAAACTGTATTGTACCTTTGCATTTTTCTCCCAAACGAAAGACACTAGAATGAAAATTTTAAAGCCCCCTGTTAGTGCTTCATCTACACGTTATAGCCCTGAATTTTCCAATGCCTAGCTCTTTGCAAAAGAGAGATATCGGCAAGGAAAAGCTGTATTGTACCTTTGCATTTTTCTCCCAAACGAAGGACACTAGAATGAAAATTTTAAAGCCTCCTGTTAGTGCTTCATCTACACGTAATAGCCCTGAATTTTCCAATGCCTATCTCTTTGCAAAAGAGAGATATCGGCAAGGAAATGCTGTATTGTACCTTTGCATTTTTCTCCCAAACGAAAGACACTAGAATGAACATTTTAAAGCCTCCTGTTAGTGCTTCATCTACACGTTATAGCCCTGCATTTTCCAATGCCTATCTCTTTGCAAAAGAGAGATATCGGCAAGGAAAAGCTGCATTGTACTTTTGCATTTTTCTCCCAAACGAAAGACACTAGAATGAAAATTTTAAAGCCTCCTGTTAGTGCTTCATCTACACGTTATAGCCCTGCATTTTCCAATGCCTATCTCTTTGCAAAAGAGAGATATCGGCAAGCAAAAGCTGCATTGTACTTTTGCATTTTTCTCCAAAACGAAAGACACTAGAATGAAAATTTTAAAGCCTCCTGTTAGTGCTTCATCTACACGTTATAGCCCTGAATTTTCCAATGCCTATCTCTTTGCAAAAGAGAGATATCGGCAAGGAAAAGCTGTATTGTACCTTTGCATTTTTCTCCCAAACGAAAGACACTAGAATGAAAATGTTAAAGCCTACTGTTAGTGCTTCATCTACACGTTATAGCCCTGAATTTTCCAATGCCTATCTCTTTGCAAAAGAGAGATATCGGCAAGGAAAAGCTGTATTGTACCTTTGCATTTTTCTCCCAAACGAAGGACACTAGAATGAAAATTTTAAAGCCTCCTATTAGTGCTTCATCTACACGTTATAGCCCTGAATTTTCCAATGCCTATCTCTTTGCAAAAGAGAGATATCGGCAAGGAAAAACTGTATTGTACCTTTGCATTTTTCTCCCAAACGAAAGACACTAGAATGAAAATTTTAAAGCCTCCTGTTAGTGCTTCATCTACACGTTATAGCCCTGAATTTTCCAATGCCTAGCTCTTTGCAAAAGAGAGATATCGGCAAGGAAAAGCTGTATTGTACCTTTGCATTTTTCTCCCAAACGAAGGACACTAGAATGAAAATTTTAAAGCCTCCTGTTAGTGCTTCATCTACACGTAATAGCCCTGAATTTTCCAATGCCTATCTCTTTGCAAAAGAGAGATATCGGCAAGGAAATGCTGTATTGTACCTTTGCATTTTTCTCCCAAACGAAAGACACTAGAATGAGCATTTTAAAGCCTCCTGTTAGTGCTTCATCTACACGTTATAGCCCTGCATTTTCCAATGCCTATCTCTTTGCAAAAGAGAGATATCGGCAAGGAAAAGCTGCATTGTACTTTTGCATTTTTCTCCCAAACGAAAGACACTAGAATGAAAATTTTGAAGCCTCCTGTTAGTGCTTCATCTACACGTTATAGCCCTGCATTTTCCAATGCCTATCTCTTTGCAAAAGAGAGATATCGGCAAGGAAAAGCTGCATTGTACTTTTGCATTTTTCTCCCAAACGAAAGACACTAGAATGAAAATTTTAAAGCCTCCTGTTAGTGCTTCATCTACACGTTATAGCCCTGAATTTTCCAATGCCTATCTCTTTGCAAAAGAGAGATATCGGCAAGGAAAAGCTGTATTGTACCTTTGCATTTTTCTCCCAAACGAAAGACACTAGAATGAAAATGTTAAAGCCTACTGTTAGTGCTTCATCTACACGTTATAGCCCCGAATTTTCCAATGCCTATCTCTTTGCAAAAGAGAGATATCGGCAAGGAAAAGCTGTATTGTACCTTTGCATTTTTCTCCCAAACGAAAGACACTAGAATGAAAATTTTAAAGCCTCCTGTTAGTGCTTCATCTACACGTTATAGCCCTGAATTTTCCAATGCCTATCTCTTTGCAAAAGAGAGATATCGGCAAGGAAAAGCTGTATTGTGCCTTTGCATTTTTCTCCCAAACGAAAGACACTAGAATGAAAATGTTAAAGCCTCCTGTTAGTGCTTCATCTACACGTTATAGCCCTGAATTTTCCAATGCCTAGCTCTTTGCAAAAGAGAGATATCGGCAAGGAAAAGCTGTATTGTACCTTTGCATTTTTCTCCCAAACGAAGGACACTAGAATGAAAATTTTAAAGCCTCCTATTAGTGCTTCATCTACACGTTATAGCCCTGAATTTTCCAATGCCTATCTCTTTGCAAAAGAGAGATATCGGCAAGGAAAAACTGTATTGTACCTTTGCATTTTTCTCCCAAACGAAAGACACTAGAATGAAAATTTTAAAGCCTCCTGTTAGTGCTTCATCTACACGTTATAGCCCTGAATTTTCCAATGCCTATCTCTTTGCAAAAGAGAGATATCGGCAAGGAAAAGCTGTATTGTACCTTTGCATTTTTCTCCCAAACGAAAGACACTAGAATGAAAATTTTAAATCCTACTGTTAGTGCTTCATCTACACGTTATATCCCTGAATTTTCCAATGCCTATCTCTTTGCAAAAGAGAGATATCGGCAAGGAAAAGCTGTATTGTACCTTTGCATTTTTCTCCCAAACGAAGGACACTAGAATGAAAATTTTAAAGCCTCCTGTTAGTGCTTCATCTACACGTAATAGCCCTGAATTTTCCAATGCCTATCTCTTTGCAAAAGAGAGATATCGGCAAGGAAATGCTGTATTGTACCTTTGCATTTTTCTCCCAAACGAAAGACACTAGAATGAAAATTTTAAAGCCTCCTGTTAGTGCTTCATCTACACGTTATAGCCCTGCATTTTCCAATGCCTATCTCTTTGCAAAAGAGAGATATCGGCAAGGAAAAGCTGCATTGTACTTTTGCAATTTTCTCCCAAACGAAAGACACTAGAATGAAAATTTTAAAGCCTCCTGTTAGTGCTTCATCTACACGTTATAGCCCTGCATTTTCCAATGCCTATCTCTTTGCAAAAAAGAGATATCGGCAAGGAAAAGCTGCATTGTACTTTTGCATTTTTCTCCCAAACGAAAGACACTAGAATGAAAATTTTAAAGCCTCCTGTTAGTGCTTCATCTACACGTTATAGCCCTGAATTTTCCAAAGCCTATCTCTTTGCAAAAGAGAGATATCAACAAGGAAAAGCTGTATTGTACCTTTGCATTTTTCTCCCAAACGAAAGACACTAGAATGAAAATTTTAAAGCCTACTGTTAGTGCTTCATCTACACGTTATAGCCCTGAATTTTCCAATGCCTAGCTCTTTGCAAAAGAGAGATATCGGCAAGGAAAAGCTGTATTGTACCTTTGCATTTTTCTCCCAAACGAAAGACACTAGAATGAAAATTTTAAAGCCTCCTGTTAGTGCTTCATCTACACGTTATAGCCCTGAATTTTCCAATGCCTATCTCTTTGCAAAAGAGAGATATCAACAAGGAAAAGCTGTATTGTACCTTTGCATTTTTCTCCCAAACGAAAGACACTAGAATGAAAATGTTAAAGCCTACTGTTAGTGCTTCATCTACACGTTATAGCCCTGAATTTTCCAATGCCTATCTCTTTGCAAAAGAGAGATATCGGCAAGGAAAAGCTGTATTGTACCTTTGCATTTTTCTCCCAAACGAAGGACACTAGAATGAAAATTTTAAAGCCTCCTATTAGTGCTTCATCTACACGTTATAGCCCTGAATTTTCCAATGCCTATCTTTTTGCAAAAGAGAGATATCGGCAAGGAAAAACTGTATTGTACCTTTGCATTTTTCTCCCAAACGAAAGACACTAGAATGAAAATTTTAAAGCCTCCTGTTAGTGCTTCATCTACACGTTATAGCCCTGAATTTTCCAATGCCTAGCTCTTTGCAAAAGAGAGATATCGGCAAGGAAAAGCTGTATTGTACCTTTGCATTTTTCTCCCAAACGAAGGACACTAGAATGAAAATTTTAAAGCCTCCTGTTAGTGCTTCATCTACACGTAATAGCCCTGAATTTTCCAATGCCTATCTCTTTGCAAAAGAGAGATATCGGCAAGGAAATGCTGTATTGTACCTTTGCATTTTTCTCCCAAACGAAAGACACTAGAATGAGCATTTTAAAGCCTCCTGTTAGTGCTTCATCTACACGTTATAGCCCTGCATTTTCCAATGCCTATCTCTTTGCAAAAGAGAGATATCGGCAAGGAAAAGCTGCATTGTACTTTTGCATTTTTCTCCCAAACGAAAGACACTAGAATGAAAATTTTGAAGCCTCCTGTTAGTGCTTCATCTACACGTTATAGCCCTGCATTTTCCAATGCCTATCTCTTTGCAAAAGAGAGATATCGGCAAGGAAAAGCTGCATTGTACTTTTGCATTTTTCTCCCAAACGAAAGACACTAGAATGAAAATTTTAAAGCCTCCTGTTAGTGCTTCATCTACACGTTATAGCCCTGAATTTGCCAATGCCTATCTCTTTGCAAAAGAGAGATATCGGCAAGGAAAAGCTGTATTGTACCTTTGCATTTTTCTCCCAAACGAAAGACACTAGAATGAAAATGTTAAAGCCTACTGTTAGTGCTTCATCTACACGTTATAGCCCCGAATTTTCCAATGCCTATCTCTTTGCAAAAGAGAGATATCGGCAAGGAAAAGCTGTATTGTACCTTTGCATTTTTCTCCCAAACGAAAGACACTAGAATGAAAATTTTAAAGCCTCCTGTTAGTGCTTCATCTACACGTTATAGCCCTGAATTTTCCAATGCCTATCTCTTTGCAAAAGAGAGATATCGGCAAGGAAAAGCTGTATTGTGCCTTTGCATTTTTCTCCCAAACGAAAGACACTAGAATGAAAATGTTAAAGCCTCCTGTTAGTGCTTCATCTACACGTTATAGCCCTGAATTTTCCAATGCCTAGCTCTTTGCAAAAGAGAGATATCGGCAAGGAAAAGCTGTATTGTACCTTTGCATTTTTCTCCCAAACGAAGGACACTAGAATGAAAATTTTAAAGCCTCCTATTAGTGCTTCATCTACACGTTATAGCCCTGAATTTTCCAATGCCTATCTCTTTGCAAAAGAGAGATATCGGCAAGGAAAAACTGTATTGTACCTTTGCATTTTTCTCCCAAACGAAAGACACTAGAATGAAAATTTTAAAGCCTCCTGTTAGTGCTTCATCTACACGTTATAGCCCTGAATTTTCCAATGCCTATCTCTTTGCAAAAGAGAGATATCGGCAAGGAAAAGCTGTATTGTACCTTTGCATTTTTCTCCCAAACGAAAGACACTAGAATGAAAATTTTAAATCCTACTGTTAGTGCTTCATCTACACGTTATATCCCTGAATTTTCCAATGCCTATCTCTTTGCAAAAGAGAGATATCGGCAAGGAAAAGCTGTATTGTACCTTTGCATTTTTCTCCCAAACGAAGGACACTAGAATGAAAATTTTAAAGCCTCCTGTTAGTGCTTCATCTACACGTAATAGCCCTGAATTTTCCAATGCCTATCTCTTTGCAAAAGAGAGATATCGGCAAGGAAATGCTGTATTGTACCTTTGCATTTTTCTCCCAAACGAAAGACACTAGAATGAAAATTTTAAAGCCTCCTGTTAGTGCTTCATCTACACGTTATAGCCCTGCATTTTCCAATGCCTATCTCTTTGCAAAAGAGAGATATCGGCAAGGAAAAGCTGCATTGTACTTTTGCATTTTTCTCCCAAACGAAAGACACTAGAATGAAAATTTTAAAGCCTCCTGTTAGTGCTTCATCTACACGTTATAGCCCTGCATTTTCCAATGCCTATCTCTTTGCAAAAAAGAGATATCGGCAAGGAAAAGCTGCATTGTACTTTTGCATTTTTCTCCCAAACGAAAGACACTAGAATGAAAATTTTAAAGCCTCCTGTTAGTGCTTCATCTACACGTTATAGCCCTGAATTTTCCAAAGCCTATCTCTTTGCAAAAGAGAGATATCAACAAGGAAAAGCTGTATTGTACCTTTGCATTTTTCTCCCAAACGAAAGACACTAGAATGAAAATTTTAAAGCCTACTGTTAGTGCTTCATCTACACGTTATAGCCCTGAATTTTCCAATGCCTAGCTCTTTGCAAAAGAGAGATATCGGCAAGGAAAAGCTGTATTGTACCTTTGCATTTTTCTCCCAAACGAAAGACACTAGAATGAAAATTTTAAAGCCTCCTGTTAGTGCTTCATCTACACGTTATAGCCCTGAATTTTCCAATGCCTATCTCTTTGCAAAAGAGAGATATCAACAAGGAAAAGCTGTATTGTACCTTTGCATTTTTCTCCCAAACGAAAGACACTAGAATGAAAATTTTAAAGCCTACTGTTAGTGCTTCATCTACACGTTATAGCCCTGAATTTTCCAATGCCTAGCTCTTTGCAAAAGAGAGATATCGGCAAGGAAAAGCTGTATTGTACCTTTGCATTTTTCTCCCAAACGAAAGACACTAGAATGAAAATTTTAAAGCCTCCTGTTAGTGCTTCATCTACACGTTATAGCCCTGAATTTTCCAATGCCTAGCTCTTTGCAAAAGAGAGATATCGGCAAGGAAAAGCTGTATTGTACCTTTGCATTTTTCTCCCAAACGAAAGACACTAGAATGAAAATTTTAAAGCCTCCTGTTAGTGCTTCATCTACACGTTATAGCCCTGAATTTTCCAATGCCTAGCTCTTTGCAAAAGAGAGATATCGGCAAGGAAAAGCTGTATTGTACCTTTGCATTTTTCTCCCAAACGAAAGACACTAGAATGAAAATTTTAAAGCCTCCTGTTAGTGCTTCATCTACACGTTATAGCCCTGAATTTTCCAATGCCTATCTCTTTGCAAAAGAGAGATATCGGCAAGGAAAAGCTTTATTGTACCTTTGCATTTTTCTCCCAAACGAAAGACACTAGAATGAAAATTTTAAAGCCTCCTGTTAGTGCTTCATCTACACGTTATAGCCCTGAATTTTCCAATGCCTATCTCTTTGCAAAAGAGAGATATCGGCAAGGAAAAGCTTTATTGTACCTTTGCATTTTTCTCCCAAACGAAAGACACTAGAATGAAAATGTTAAAGCCTCCTGTTAGTGCTTCATCTACACGTTATAGCCCTGAATTTTCCAATGCCTATCTCTTTGCAAAAGAGAGATATCGGCAAGGAAAAGCTGTATTGTACCTTTGCATTTTTCTCCCAAACGAAGGACACTAGAATGAAAATTTTAAAGCCTCCTATTAGTGCTTCATCTACACGTTATAGCCCTGAATTTTCCAATGCCTATCTCTTTGCAAAAGAGAGATATCGGCAAGGAAAAACTGTATTGTACCTTTGCATTTTTCTCCCAAACGAAAGACACTAGAATGAAAATTTTAAAGCCTCCTGTTAGTGCTTCATCTACACGTTATAGCCCTGAATTTTCCAATGCCTATCTCTTTGCAAAAGAGAGATATCGGCAAGGAAAAGCTGTATTGTACCTTTGCATTTTTCTCCCAAACGAAAGACACTAGAATGAAAATTTTAAAGCCTCCTGTTAGTGCTTCATCTACACGTTATAGCCCTGAATTTTCCAATGCCTATCTCTTTGCAAAAGAGAGATATCGGCAAGGAAAAGCTGTATTGTACCTTTGCATTTTTCTCCCAAACGAAGGACACTAGAATGAAAATTTTAAAGCCTCCTATTAGTGCTTCATCTACACGTTATAGCCCTGAATTTTCCAATGCCTATCTCTTTGCAAAAGAGAGATATCGGCAAGGAAAAGCTGTATTGTACCTTTGCATTTTTCTCCCAAACGAAAGACACTAGAATGAAAATGTTAAAGCCTACTGTTAGTGCTTCATCTACACGTTATAGCCCTGAATTTTCCAATGCCTAGCTCTTTGCAAAAGAGAGATATCGGCAAGGAAAAGCTGTATTGTACCTTTGCATTTTTCTCCCAAACGAAGGACACTAGAATGAAGATTTAAAAGCCTCCTGTTAGTGCTTCATCTACACGGTATAGCCCTGAATTTTCCAATGCCTAGCTCTTTGCAAAAGAGAGATATTGGCAAGGAAAAGCTGTATTGTACCTTTGCATTTTTCTCCCAACGAAGGACACTAGAATGAAAATTTTAAAGCCTCCTGTTAGTGCTTCATCTACACGTTATAGCCCTGAATTTTCCAATGCCTATCTCTTTGCAAAAGAGAGATATCGGCAAGGAAAAACTGTATTGTACCTTTGCATTTTTCTCCCAAACGAAAGACACTAGAATTAAAATTTTAAAGCCTCCTGTTAGTGCTTCATCTACACGTAATAGCCCTGAATTTTCCAATGCCTATCTCTTTGCAAAAGAGAGATATCGGCAAGGAAATGCTGTATTGTACCTTTGCATTTTTCTCCCAAACGAAAGACACTAGAATGAAAATTTTAAAGCCTCCTGTTAGTGCTTCATCTACACGTTATAGCCCTGCATTTTCCAATGCCTATCTCTTTGCAAAAGAGAGATATCGGCAAGGAAAAGCTGCATTGTACTTTTGCATTTTTCTCCCAAACGAAAGACACTAGAATGAAAATTTTAAAGCCTCCTGTTAGTGCTTCATCTACACGTTATAGCCCTGCATTTTCCAATGCCTATCTCTTTGCAAAAGAGAGATATCGGCAAGGAAAAGCTGCATTGTACTTTTGCATTTTTCTCCCAAACGAAAGACACTAGAATGAAAATTTTAAAGCCTCCTGTTAGTGCTTCATCTACACGTTATAGCCCTGAATTTTCCAATGCCTATCTCTTTGCAAAAGAGAGATATCGGCAAGGAAAAGCTGTATTGTACCTTTGCATTTTTCTCCCAAACGAAAGACACTAGAATGAAAATTTTAAAGCCTCCTGTTAGTGCTTCATCTACACGTTATAGCCCTGAATTTTCCAATGCCTAGCTCTTTGCAAAAGAGAGATATCGGCAAGGAAAAGCTGTATTGTACCTTTGCATTTTTCTCCCAAACGAAGGACACTAGAATGAAAATTTTAAAGCCTCCTATTAGTGCTTCATCTACACGTTATAGCCCTGAATTTTCCAATGCCTATCTCTTTGCAAAAGAGAGATATCGGCAAGGAAAAGCTGTATTGTACCTTTGCATTTTTCTCCCAAACGAAGTACACTAGAATGAAAATGTTAAAGCCTCCTGTTAGTGCTTCATCTACACGTTATAGCCCTGAATTTTCCAATGCCTATCTCTTTGCAAAAGAGAGATATCGGCAAGGAAAAGCTGTATTGTACCTTTGCATTTTTCTCCCAAACGAAAGAAACTAGAATGAAAATTTTAAAGCCTCCTGTTAGTGCTTCATCTACACGTTATAGCCCTGAATTTTCCAATGCCTATCTCTTTGCAAAAGAGAGATATCGGCAAGGAAAAGCTGCATTGTACTTTTGCATTTTTCTCCCAAACGAAAGACACTAGAATGAAAATTTTAAAGCCTCCTGTTAGTGCTTCATCTACACGTTATAGCCCTGAATTTTCCAATGCCTATCTCTTTGCAAAAGAGAGATATCGGCAAGGAAAAACTGTATTGTACCTTTGCATTTTTCTCCCAAACGAAAGACACTAGAATGAAAATTTTAAAGCCTCCTGTTAGTGCTTCATCTACACGTTATAGCCCTGCATTTTCCAATGCCTATCTCTTTGCAAAAGAGAGATATCGGCAAGGAAAAACTGCATTGTACTTTTGCATTTTTCTCCCAAACGAAATACACTAGAATGAAAATTTTAAAGCCTCCTGTTAGTGCTTCATCTACACGTTATAGCCCTGAATTTTCCAATGCCTATCTCTTTGCAAAAGAGAGATATCGGCAAGGAAAAGCTGTATTGTACCTTTGCATTTTTCTCCCAAACGAAAGACACTAGAATGAAAATTTTAAAGCCTCCTGTTAGTGCTTCATCTACACGTTATAGCCCTGAATTTTCCAATGCCTAGCTCTTTGCAAAAGAGAGATATCGGCAAGGAAAAGCTGTATTGTACCTTTGCATTTTTCTCCCAAACGAAAGACACTAGAATGAAAATTTTAAAGCCTCCTGTTAGTGCTTCATCTACACGTTATAGCCCTGAATTTTCCAATGCCTAGCTCTTTGCAAAAGAGAGATATCGGCAAGGAAAAGCTGTATTGTACCTTTGCATTTTTCTCCCAAACGAAAGACATTAGAATGAAAATTTTAAAGCCTCCTGTTAGTGCTTCATCTACACGTTATAGCCCTGAATTTTCCAATGCCTATCTCTTTGCAAAAGAGAGATATCGGCAAGGAAAAGCTGTATTGTACCTTTGCATTTTTCTCCCAAACGAAGGACACTAGAATGAAAATTTTAAAGCCTCCTATTAGTGCTTCATCTACACGTTATAGCCCTGAATTTTCCAATGCCTATCTCTTTGCAAAAGAGAGATATCGGCAAGGAAAAGCTGTATTGTACCTTTGCATTTTTCTCCCAAACGAAGTACACTAGAATGAAAATGTTAAAGCCTCCTGTTAGTGCTTCATCTACACGTTATAGCCCTGAATTTTCCAATGCCTATCTCTTTGCAAAAGAGAGATATCGGCAAGGAAAAGCTGTATTGTACCTTTGCATTTTTCTCCCAAACGAAAGAAACTAGAATGAAAATTTTAAAGCCTCCTGTTAGTGCTTCATCTACACGTTATAGCCCTGAATTTTCCAATGCCTATCTCTTTGCAAAAGAGGGATATCGGCAAGGAAAAGCTGCATTGTACTTTTGCATTTTTCTCCCAAACGAAAGACACTAGAATGAAAATGTTAAAGCCTACTGTTAGTGCTTCATCTACACGTTATAGCCCTGGATTTTCCAATGCCTAGCTCTTTGCAAAAGAGAGATATCGGCAAGGAAAAGCTGTATTGTACCTTTGCATTTTTCTCCCAAACGAAGGACACTAGAATGAAGATTTAAAAGCCTCCTGTTAGTGCTTCATCTACACGGTATAGCCCTGAATTTTCCAATGCCTATCTCTTTGCAAAAGAGAGATATCGGCAAGGAAATGCTGTATTGTACCTTTGCATTTTTCTCCCAAACGAAAGACACTAGAATAAAAATTTTAAAGCCTCCTGTTAGTGCTTCATCTACACGTTATAGCCCTTCATTTTCCAATGCCTATCTCTTTGCAAAAGAGAGATATCGGCAAGGAAAAGCTGCATTGTACTTTTGCATTTTTCTCCCAAACGAAAGACACTAGAATGAAAATTTTAAAGCCTCCTGTTAGTGCTTCATCTACACGTTATAGCCCTGCATTTTCCAATGCCTATCTCTTTGCAAAAGAGAGATATCGGCAAGGAAAAGCTGCATTGTACTTTTGCATTTTTCTCCCAAACGAAAGACACTAGAATGAAAATTTTAAAGCCTATTGTTAGTGCTTCATCTACACGTTATAGTCCTGAATTTTCCAATGCCTATCTCTTTGCAAAAGAGAGATATCGGCAAGGAAAAGCTGAATTGTACCTTTGCATTTTTCTCCCAAACGAAAGACACTAGAATGAAAATTTTAAAGCCTCCTGTTAGTGCTTCATCTACACGTTATAGCCCTGAATTTTCCAATGCCTAGCTCTTTGCAAAAGAGAGATATCGGCAAGGAAAAGCTGTATTGTACCTTTGCATTTTTCTCCCAAACGAAAGACACTAGAATGAAAATTTTAAAGCCTCCTGTTAGTGCTTCATCTACACGTTATAGCCCTGAATTTTCCAATGCCTATCTCTTTGCAAAAGAGAGATATCGGCAAGGAAAAGCTGTATTGTACCTTTGCATTTCTCTCCCAAACGAAGGACACTAGAATGAAAATTTTAAAGCCTCCTATTAGTGCTTCATCTACACGTTATAGCCCTGAATTTTCCAATGCCTATCTCTTTGCAAAAGAGAGATATCGGCAAGGAAAAGTGTATTGTACTTTTGCATTTTTCTCCCAAACGAAAGACACTAGAATGAAAATTTTAAAGCCTCCTGTTAGTGCTTCATCTACACGTAATAGCCCTGAATTTTCCAATGCCTATCTCTTTGCAAAAGAGAGATATCGGCAAGGAAATGCTGTATTGTACCTTTGCATTTTTCTCCCAAACGAAAGACACTAGAATGAAAATTTTAAAGCCTCCTGTTAGTGCTTCATCTACACGTTATAGCCCTGCATTTTCCAATGCCTATCTCTTTGCAAAAGAGAGATATCGGCAAGGAAAAGCAGCATTGTACTTTTGCATTTTTCTCCCAAACGAAAGACACTAGAATGAAAATTTTAAAGCCTCCTGTTAGTGCTTCATCTACACGTTATAGCCCTGAATTTTCCAATGCCTAGCTCTTTGCAAAAGAGAGATATCGGCAAGGAAAAGCTGTATTGTACCTTTGCATTTTTCTCCCAAACGAAAGACACTAGAATGAAAATTTTAAAGCCTCCTGTTAGTGCTTCATCTACACGTTATAGCCCTGAATTTTCCAATGCCTATCTCTTTGCAAAAGAGAGATATCGGCAAGGAAATGCTGTATTGTACCTTTGCATTTTTCTCCCAACGAAGGACACTAGAATGAAAATTTTAAAGCCTCCTGTTAGTGCTTCATCTACACGTTATAGCCCTGAATTTTCCAATGCCTATCTCTTTGCAAAAGAGAGATATCGGCAAGGAAAAACTGTATTGTACCTTTGCATTTTTCTCCCAAACGAAAGACACTAGAATTAAAATTTTAAAGCCTCCTGTTAGTGCTTCATCTACACGTAATAGCCCTGAATTTTCCAATGCCTATCTCTTTGCAAAAGAGAGATATCGGCAACGAAATGCTGTATTGTACCTTTGCATTTTTCTCCCAAACGAAAGACACTAGAATGAAAATTTTAAAGCCTCCTGTTAGTGCTTCATCTACACGTTATAGCCCTGCATTTTCCAATGCCTATCTCTTTGCAAAAGAGAGATATCGGCAAGGAAAAGCTGCATTGTACTTTTGCATTTTTCTCCCAAACGAAAGACACTAGAATGAAAATTTTAAAGCCTCCTGTTAGTGCTTCATCTACACGTTATAGCCCTGCATTTTCCAATGCCTATCTCTTTGCAAAAGAGAGATATCGGCAAGGAAAAGCTGCATTGTACTTTTGCATTTTTCTCCCAAACGAAAGACACTAGAATGAAAATTTTAAAGCCTCCTGTTAGTGCTTCATCTACACGTTATAGCCCTGAATTTTCCAATGCCTATCTCTTTGCAAAAGAGAGATATCGGCAAGGAAAAGCTGTATTGTACCTTTGCATTTTTCTCCCAAACGAAAGACACTAGAATGAAAATTTTAAAGCCTCCTGTTAGTGCTTCATCTACACGTTATAGCCCTGAATTTTCCAATGCCTAGCTCTTTGCAAAAGAGAGATATCGGCAAGGAAAAGCTGTATTGTACCTTTGCATTTTTCTCCCAAACGAAGGACACTAGAATGAAAATTTTAAAGCCTCCTATTAGTGCTTCATCTACACGTTATAGCCCTGAATTTTCCAATGCCTATCTCTTTGCAAAAGAGAGATATCGGCAAGGAAAAGCTGTATTGTACCTTTGCATTTTTCTCCCAAACGAAGTACACTAGAATGAAAATGTTAAAGCCTCCTGTTAGTGCTTCATCTACACGTTATAGCCCTGAATTTTCCAATGCCTATCTCTTTGCAAAAGAGAGATATCGGCAAGGAAAAGCTGTATTGTACCTTTGCATTTTTCTCCCAAACGAAAGAAACTAGAATGAAAATTTTAAAGCCTCCTGTTAGTGCTTCATCTACACGTTATAGCCCTGAATTTTCCAATGCCTATCTCTTTGCAAAAGAGAGATATCGGCAAGGAAAAGCTGCATTGTACTTTTGCATTTTTCTCCCAAACGAAAGACACTAGAATGAAAATTTTAAAGCCTCCTGTTAGTGCTTCATCTACACGTTATAGCCCTGAATTTTCCAATGCCTATCTCTTTGCAAAAGAGAGATATCGGCAAGGAAAAACTGTATTGTACCTTTGCATTTTTCTCCCAAACGAAAGACACTAGAATGAAAATTTTAAAGCCTCCTGTTAGTGCTTCATCTACACGTTATAGCCCTGCATTTTCCAATGCCTATCTCTTTGCAAAAGAGAGATATCGGCAAGGAAAAACTGCATTGTACTTTTGCATTTTTCTCCCAAACGAAATACACTAGAATGAAAATTTTAAAGCCTCCTGTTAGTGCTTCATCTACACGTTATAGCCCTGAATTTTCCAATGCCTATCTCTTTGCAAAAGAGAGATATCGGCAAGGAAAAGCTGTATTGTACCTTTGCATTTTTCTCCCAAACGAAAGACACTAGAATGAAAATTTTAAAGCCTCCTGTTAGTGCTTCATCTACACGTTATAGCCCTGAATTTTCCAATGCCTAGCTCTTTGCAAAAGAGAGATATCGGCAAGGAAAAGCTGTATTGTACCTTTGCATTTTTCTCCCAAACGAAAGACACTAGAATGAAAATTTTAAAGCCTCCTGTTAGTGCTTCATCTACACGTTATAGCCCTGAATTTTCCAATGCCTAGCTCTTTGCAAAAGAGAGATATCGGCAAGGAAAAGCTGTATTGTACCTTTGCATTTTTCTCCCAAACGAAAGACATTAGAATGAAAATTTTAAAGCCTCCTGTTAGTGCTTCATCTACACGTTATAGCCCTGAATTTTCCAATGCCTATCTCTTTGCAAAAGAGAGATATCGGCAAGGAAAAGCTGTATTGTACCTTTGCATTTTTCTCCCAAACGAAGGACACTAGAATGAAAATTTTAAAGCCTCCTATTAGTGCTTCATCTACACGTTATAGCCCTGAATTTTCCAATGCCTATCTCTTTGCAAAAGAGAGATATCGGCAAGGAAAAGCTGTATTGTACCTTTGCATTTTTCTCCCAAACGAAGTACACTAGAATGAAAATGTTAAAGCCTCCTGTTAGTGCTTCATCTACACGTTATAGCCCTGAATTTTCCAATGCCTATCTCTTTGCAAAAGAGAGATATCGGCAAGGAAAAGCTGTATTGTACCTTTGCATTTTTCTCCCAAACGAAAGAAACTAGAATGAAAATTTTAAAGCCTCCTGTTAGTGCTTCATCTACACGTTATAGCCCTGAATTTTCCAATGCCTATCTCTTTGCAAAAGAGGGATATCGGCAAGGAAAAGCTGCATTGTACTTTTGCATTTTTCTCCCAAACGAAAGACACTAGAATGAAAATGTTAAAGCCTACTGTTAGTGCTTCATCTACACGTTATAGCCCTGGATTTTCCAATGCCTAGCTCTTTGCAAAAGAGAGATATCGGCAAGGAAAAGCTGTATTGTACCTTTGCATTTTTCTCCCAAACGAAGGACACTAGAATGAAGATTTAAAAGCCTCCTGTTAGTGCTTCATCTACACGGTATAGCCCTGAATTTTCCAATGCCTATCTCTTTGCAAAAGAGAGATATCGGCAAGGAAATGCTGTATTGTACCTTTGCATTTTTCTCCCAAACGAAAGACACTAGAATAAAAATTTTAAAGCCTCCTGTTAGTGCTTCATCTACACGTTATAGCCCTTCATTTTCCAATGCCTATCTCTTTGCAAAAGAGAGATATCGGCAAGGAAAAGCTGCATTGTACTTTTGCATTTTTCTCCCAAACGAAAGACACTAGAATGAAAATTTTAAAGCCTCCTGTTAGTGCTTCATCTACACGTTATAGCCCTGCATTTTCCAATGCCTATCTCTTTGCAAAAGAGAGATATCGGCAAGGAAAAGCTGCATTGTACTTTTGCATTTTTCTCCCAAACGAAAGACACTAGAATGAAAATTTTAAAGCCTATTGTTAGTGCTTCATCTACACGTTATAGTCCTGAATTTTCCAATGCCTATCTCTTTGCAAAAGAGAGATATCGGCAAGGAAAAGCTGAATTGTACCTTTGCATTTTTCTCCCAAACGAAAGACACTAGAATGAAAATTTTAAAGCCTCCTGTTAGTGCTTCATCTACACGTTATAGCCCTGAATTTTCCAATGCCTAGCTCTTTGCAAAAGAGAGATATCGGCAAGGAAAAGCTGTATTGTACCTTTGCATTTTTCTCCCAAACGAAAGACACTAGAATGAAAATTTTAAAGCCTCCTGTTAGTGCTTCATCTACACGTTATAGCCCTGAATTTTCCAATGCCTATCTCTTTGCAAAAGAGAGATATCGGCAAGGAAAAGCTGTATTGTACCTTTGCATTTCTCTCCCAAACGAAGGACACTAGAATGAAAATTTTAAAGCCTCCTATTAGTGCTTCATCTACACGTTATAGCCCTGAATTTTCCAATGCCTATCTCTTTGCAAAAGAGAGATATCGGCAAGGAAAAGTGTATTGTACTTTTGCATTTTTCTCCCAAACGAAAGACACTAGAATGAAAATTTTAAAGCCTCCTGTTAGTGCTTCATCTACACGTTATAGCCCTGCATTTTCCAATGCCTATCTCTTTGCAAAAGAGAGATATCGGCAAGGAAAAGCTGCATTGTACTTTTGCATTTTTCTCCCAAACGAAAGACACTAGAATGAAAATTTTAAAGCCTCCTGTTAGTGCTTCATCTACACGTTATAGCCCTGAATTTTCCAATGCCTAGCTCTTTGCAAAAGAGAGATATCGGCAAGGAAAAGCTGTATTGTACCTTTGCATTTTTCTCCCAAACGAAGGACACTAGAATGAAAATTTAAAAGCCTCCTGTTAGTGCTTCATCTACACGTTATAGCCCTGAATTTTCCAATGCCTATCTCTTTGCAAAAGAGAGATATCGGCTAGGAAAAGCTGTATTGTACCTTTGCATTTTTCTCCCAAACGAAAGACACTAGAATGAAAATGTTAAAGCCTACGGTTAGTGCTTCATCTACACGTTATAGCCCTGAATTTTCCAATGCCTAGCTCTTTGCAAAAGAGAGATATCGGCAAGGAAAAGCTGTATTGTACCTTTGCATTTTTCTCCCAAACGAAAGACACTAGAATGAAAATTTTAAAGCCTACGGTTAGTGCTTCATCTACACGTTATAGCCCTGAATTTTCCAATGCCTATCTCTTTGCAAAAGAGAGATATCGGCAAGGAAAAGCTGTATTGTACCTTTGCATTTTTCTCCCAAACGAAAGACACTAGAATGAAAATTTTAAAGCCTACGGTTAGTGCTTCATCTACACGTTATAGCCCTGAATTTTCCAATGCCTATCTCTTTGCAAAAGAGAGATATCGGCAAGGAAGAGTGTATTGTACTTTTGCATTTTTCTCCCAAACGAAAGACACTAGAATGAAAATTTTAAAGCCTCCTGTTAGTGCTTCATCTACACGAAATAGCCCTGCATTTTCCAATGCCTATCTCTTTGCAAAAGAGAGATATCGGCAAGGAAAAGCTGTATTGTACCTTTGCATTTTTCTCCCAAACGAAGGACACTAGAATGAAAATTTTAAAGCCTCCTATTAGTGCTTCATCTACACGTTATAGCCCTGAATTTTCCAATGCCTATCTCTTTGCAAAAGAGAGATATCGGCAAGGAAAAGCTGTATTGTACCTTTGCATTTTTCTCCCAAACGAAAGACACTAGAATGAAAATGTTAAAGCCTACTGTTAGTGCTTCATCTACACGTTATAGCCCTGAATTTTCCAATGCCTAGCTCTTTGCAAAAGAGAGATATCGGCAAGGAAAAGCTGTATTGTACCTTTGCATTTTTCTCCCAAACGAAGGACACTAGAATGAAGATTTAAAAGCCTCCTGTTAGTGCTTCATCTACACGGTATAGCCCTGAATTTTCCAATGCCTAGCTCTTTGCAAAAGAGAGATATTGGCAAGGAAAAGCTGTATTGTACCTTTGCATTTTTCTCCCAACGAAGGACACTAGAATGAAAATTTTAAAGCCTCCTGTTAGTGCTTCATCTACACGTTATAGCCCTGAATTTTCCAATGCCTATCTCTTTGCAAAAGAGAGATATCGGCAAGGAAAAACTGTATTGTACCTTTGCATTTTTCTCCCAAACGAAAGACACTAGAATTAAAATTTTAAAGCCTCCTGTTAGTGCTTCATCTACACGTAATAGCCCTGAATTTTCCAATGCCTATCTCTTTGCAAAAGAGAGATATCGGCAAGGAAATGCTGTATTGTACCTTTGCATTTTTCTCCCAAACGAAAGACACTAGAATGAAAATTTTAAAGCCTCCTGTTAGTGCTTCATCTACACGTTATAGCCCTGCATTTTCCAATGCCTATCTCTTTGCAAAAGAGAGATATCGGCAAGGAAAAGCTGCATTGTACTTTTCATTTTTCTCCCAAACGAAAGACACTAGAATGAAAATTTTAAAGCCTCCTGTTAGTGCTTCATCTACACGTTATAGCCCTGCATTTTCCAATGCCTATCTCTTTGCAAAAGAGAGATATCGGCAAGGAAAAGCTGCATTGTACTTTTGCATTTTTCTCCCAAACGAAAGACACTAGAATGAAAATTTTAAAGCCTCCTGTTAGTGCTTCATCTACACGTTATAGCCCTGAATTTTCCAATGCCTATCTCTTTGCAAAAGAGAGATATCGGCAAGGAAAAGCTGTATTGTACCTTTGCATTTTTCTCCCAAACGAAAGACACTAGAATGAAAATTTTAAAGCCTCCTGTTAGTGCTTCATCTACACGTTATAGCCCTGAATTTTCCAATGCCTAGCTCTTTGCAAAAGAGAGATATCGGCAAGGAAAAGCTGTATTGTACCTTTGCATTTTTCTCCCAAACGAAGGACACTAGAATGAAAATTTTAAAGCCTCCTATTAGTGCTTCATCTACACGTTATAGCCCTGAATTTTCCAATGCCTATCTCTTTGCAAAAGAGAGATATCGGCAAGGAAAAGCTGTATTGTACCTTTGCATTTTTCTCCCAAACGAAGTACACTAGAATGAAAATGTTAAAGCCTCCTGTTAGTGCTTCATCTACACGTTATAGCCCTGAATTTTCCAATGCCTATCTCTTTGCAAAAGAGAGATATCGGCAAGGAAAAGCTGTATTGTACCTTTGCATTTTTCTCCCAAACGAAAGAAACTAGAATGAAAATTTTAAAGCCTCCTGTTAGTGCTTCATCTACACGTTATAGCCCTGAATTTTCCAATGCCTAGCTCTTTGCAAAAGAGAGATATCGGCAAGGAAAAGCTGTATTGTACCTTTGCATTTTTCTCCCAAACGAAAGACATTAGAATGAAAATTTTAAAGCCTCCTGTTAGTGCTTCATCTACACGTTATAGCCCTGAATTTTCCAATGCCTATCTCTTTGCAAAAGAGAGATATCGGCAAGGAAAAGCTGTATTGTACCTTTGCATTTTTCTCCCAAACGAAGGACACTAGAATGAAAATTTTAAAGCCTCCTATTAGTGCTTCATCTACACGTTATAGCCCTGAATTTTCCAATGCCTATCTCTTTGCAAAAGAGAGATATCGGCAAGGAAAAGCTGTATTGTACCTTTGCATTTTTCTCCCAAACGAAGTACACTAGAATGAAAATGTTAAAGCCTCCTGTTAGTGCTTCATCTACACGTTATAGCCCTGAATTTTCCAATGCCTATCTCTTTGCAAAAGAGAGATATCGGCAAGGAAAAGCTGTATTGTACCTTTGCATTTTTCTCCCAAACGAAAGAAACTAGAATGAAAATTTTAAAGCCTCCTGTTAGTGCTTCATCTACACGTTATAGCCCTGAATTTTCCAATGCCTATCTCTTTGCAAAAGAGGGATATCGGCAAGGAAAAGCTGCATTGTACTTTTGCATTTTTCTCCCAAACGAAAGACACTAGAATGAAAATGTTAAAGCCTACTGTTAGTGCTTCATCTACACGTTATAGCCCTGGATTTTCCAATGCCTAGCTCTTTGCAAAAGAGAGATATCGGCAAGGAAAAGCTGTATTGTACCTTTGCATTTTTCTCCCAAACGAAGGACACTAGAATGAAGATTTAAAAGCCTCCTGTTAGTGCTTCATCTACACGGTATAGCCCTGAATTTTCCAATGCCTATCTCTTTGCAAAAGAGAGATATCGGCAAGGAAATGCTGTATTGTACCTTTGCATTTTTCTCCCAAACGAAAGACATTAGAATGAAAATTTTAAAGCCTCCTGTTAGTGCTTCATCTACACGTTATAGCCCTGAATTTTCCAATGCCTATCTCTTTGCAAAAGAGAGATATCGGCAAGGAAAAGCTGTATTGTACCTTTGCATTTTTCTCCCAAACGAAGGACACTAGAATGAAAATTTTAAAGCCTCCTATTAGTGCTTCATCTACACGTTATAGCCCTGAATTTTCCAATGCCTATCTCTTTGCAAAAGAGAGATATCGGCAAGGAAAAGCTGTATTGTACCTTTGCATTTTTCTCCCAAACGAAGTACACTAGAATGAAAATGTTAAAGCCTCCTGTTAGTGCTTCATCTACACGTTATAGCCCTGAATTTTCCAATGCCTATCTCTTTGCAAAAGAGAGATATCGGCAAGGAAAAGCTGTATTGTACCTTTGCATTTTTCTCCCAAACGAAAGAAACTAGAATGAAAATTTTAAAGCCTCCTGTTAGTGCTTCATCTACACGTTATAGCCCTGAATTTTCCAATGCCTATCTCTTTGCAAAAGAGGGATATCGGCAAGGAAAAGCTGCATTGTACTTTTGCATTTTTCTCCCAAACGAAAGACACTAGAATGAAAATGTTAAAGCCTACTGTTAGTGCTTCATCTACACGTTATAGCCCTGGATTTTCCAATGCCTAGCTCTTTGCAAAAGAGAGATATCGGCAAGGAAAAGCTGTATTGTACCTTTGCATTTTTCTCCCAAACGAAGGACACTAGAATGAAGATTTAAAAGCCTCCTGTTAGTGCTTCATCTACACGGTATAGCCCTGAATTTTCCAATGCCTATCTCTTTGCAAAAGAGAGATATCGGCAAGGAAATGCTGTATTGTACCTTTGCATTTTTCTCCCAAACGAAAGACACTAGAATAAAAATTTTAAAGCCTCCTGTTAGTGCTTCATCTACACGTTATAGCCCTTCATTTTCCAATGCCTATCTCTTTGCAAAAGAGAGATATCGGCAAGGAAAAGCTGCATTGTACTTTTGCATTTTTCTCCCAAACGAAAGACACTAGAATGAAAATTTTAAAGCCTCCTGTTAGTGCTTCATCTACACGTTATAGCCCTGCATTTTCCAATGCCTATCTCTTTGCAAAAGAGAGATATCGGCAAGGAAAAGCTGCATTGTACTTTTGCATTTTTCTCCCAAACGAAAGACACTAGAATGAAAATTTTAAAGCCTATTGTTAGTGCTTCATCTACACGTTATAGTCCTGAATTTTCCAATGCCTATCTCTTTGCAAAAGAGAGATATCGGCAAGGAAAAGCTGAATTGTACCTTTGCATTTTTCTCCCAAACGAAAGACACTAGAATGAAAATTTTAAAGCCTCCTGTTAGTGCTTCATCTACACGTTATAGCCCTGAATTTTCCAATGCCTAGCTCTTTGCAAAAGAGAGATATCGGCAAGGAAAAGCTGTATTGTACCTTTGCATTTTTCTCCCAAACGAAAGACACTAGAATGAAAATTTTAAAGCCTCCTGTTAGTGCTTCATCTACACGTTATAGCCCTGAATTTTCCAATGCCTATCTCTTTGCAAAAGAGAGATATCGGCAAGGAAAAGCTGTATTGTACCTTTGCATTTCTCTCCCAAACGAAGGACACTAGAATGAAAATTTTAAAGCCTCCTATTAGTGCTTCATCTACACGTTATAGCCCTGAATTTTCCAATGCCTATCTCTTTGCAAAAGAGAGATATCGGCAAGGAAAAGTGTATTGTACTTTTGCATTTTTCTCCCAAACGAAAGACACTAGAATGAAAATTTTAAAGCCTCCTGTTAGTGCTTCATCTACACGTTATAGCCCTGCATTTTCCAATGCCTATCTCTTTGCAAAAGAGAGATATCGGCAAGGAAAAGCTGCATTGTACTTTTGCATTTTTCTCCCAAACGAAAGACACTAGAATGAAAATTTTAAAGCCTCCTGTTAGTGCTTCATCTACACGTAATAGCCCTGAATTTTCCAATGCCTATCTCTTTGCAAAAGAGAGATATCGGCAAGGAAATGCTGTATTGTACCTTTGCATTTTTCTCCCAAACGAAAGACACTAGAATGAAAATTTTAAAGCCTCCTGTTAGTGCTTCATCTACACGTTATAGCCCTGCATTTTCCAATGCCTATCTCTTTGCAAAAGAGAGATATCGGCAAGGAAAAGCAGCATTGTACTTTTGCATTTTTCTCCCAAACGAAAGACACTAGAATGAAAATTTTAAAGCCTCCTGTTAGTGCTTCATCTACACGTTATAGCCCTGAATTTTCCAATGCCTAGCTCTTTGCAAAAGAGAGATATCGGCAAGGAAAAGCTGTATTGTACCTTTGCATTTTTCTCCCAAACGAAAGACACTAGAATGAAAATTTTAAAGCCTCCTGTTAGTGCTTCATCTACACGTTATAGCCCTGAATTTTCCAATGCCTATCTCTTTGCAAAAGAGAGATATCGGCAAGGAAATGCTGTATTGTACCTTTGCATTTTTCTCCCAAACGAAGGACACTAGAATGAAAATTTAAAAGCCTCCTGTTAGTGCTTCATCTACACGTTATAGCCCTGAATTTTCCAATGCCTATCTCTTTGCAAAAGAGAGATATCGGCAAGGAAATGCTGTATTGTACCTTTGCATTTTTCTCCCAAACGAAGGACACTAGAATGAAAATTTAAAAGCCTCCTGTTAGTGCTTCATCTACACGTTATAGCCCTGAATTTTCCAATGCCTAGCTCTTTGCAAAAGAGAGATATCGGCAAGGAAAAGCTGTATTGTACCTTTGCATTTTTCTCCCAAACGAAAGACACTAGAATGAAAATTTTAAAGCCTACGGTTAGTGCTTCATCTACACGTTATAGCCCTGAATTTTCCAATGCCTATCTCTTTGCAAAAGAGAGATATCGGCAAGGAAAAGCTGTATTGTACCTTTGCATTTTTCTCCCAAACGAAAGACACTAGAATGAAAATTTTAAAGCCTACGGTTAGTGCTTCATCTACACGTTATAGCCCTGAATTTTCCAATGCCTATCTCTTTGCAAAAGAGAGATATCGGCAAGGAAGAGTGTATTGTACTTTTGCATTTTTCTCCCAAACGAAAGACACTAGAATGAAAATTTTAAAGCCTCCTGTTAGTGCTTCATCTACACGAAATAGCCCTGCATTTTCCAATGCCTATCTCTTTGCAAAAGAGAGATATCGGCAAGGAAAAGCTGCATTGTACTTTTGCATTTTTCTCCCAAACGAAAGACACTAGAATGAAAATTTTAAAGCCTCCTGTTAGTGCTTCATCTACACGTTATAGCCCTGAATTTTCCAATGCCTATCTCTTTGCAAAAGAGAGATATCGGCAAGGAAAAGCTGTATTGTACCTTTGCATTTTTCTCCCAAACGAAAGACACTAGAATGAAAATGTTAAAGCCTACTGTTAGTGCTTCATGTACACGTTATAGCCCTGAATTTTCCAATGCCTAGCTCTTTGCAAAAGAGAGATATCGGCAAGGAAAAGCTGTATTGTACCTTTGCATTTTTCTCCCAAACGAAGGACACTAGAATGAAGATTTAAAACCCTCCTGTTAGTGCTTCATCTACACGGTATAGCCCTGAATTTTCCAATGCCTAGCTCTTTGCAAAAGAGAGATATTGGCAAGGAAAAGCTGTATTGTACCTTTGCATTTTTCTCCCAAACGAAGGACACTAGAATGAAAATTTTAAAGCCTCCTATTAGTGCTTCATCTACACGTTATAGCCCTGAATTTTCCAATGCCTATCTCTTTGCAAAAGAGAGATATCGGCAAGGAAAAGCTGTATTGTACCTTTGCATTTTTCTCCCAAACGAAGGACACTAGAATGAAGATTTAAAAGCCTCCTGTTAGTGCTTCATCTACACGGTATAGCCCTGAATTTTCCAATGCCTATCTCTTTGCAAAAGAGAGATATCGGCAAGGAAAAGCTGTATTGTACCTTTGCATTTTTCTCCCAAACGAAGGACACTAGAATGAAGATTTAAAAGCCTCCTGTTAGTGCTTCATCTACACGGTATAGCCCTGAATTTTCCAATGCCTAGCTCTTTGCAAAAGAGAGATATTGGCAAGGAAAAGCTGTATTGTACCTTTGCATTTTTCTCCCAAACGAAGGACACTAGAATGAAAATTTTAAAGCCTCCTGTTAGTGCTTCATCTACACGTTATAGCCCTGAATTTTCCAATGCCTATCTCTTTGCAAAAGAGAGATATCGGCAAGGAAAAACTGTATTGTACCTTTGCATTTTTCTCCCAAACGAAAGACACTAGAATGAAAATTTTAAAGCCTCCAGTTAGTGCTTCATCTACACGTTATAGCCCTGAATTTTCCAATGCCTATCTCTTTGCAACAGAGAGATATCGGCAAGGAAATGCTGTATTGTACCTTTGCATTTTTCTCCCAAACGAAAGACACTAGAATGAAAATTTTAAAGCCTCCTGTTAGTGCTTCATCTACACGTTATAGCCCTGCATTTTCCAATGCCTATCTCTTTGCAAAAGAGAGATATCGGCAAGGAAAAGCTGCATTGTACTTTTGCATTTTTCTCCCAAACGAAAGACACTAGAATGAAAATTTTAAAGCCTCCTGTTAGTGCTTCATCTACACGTAATAGCCCTGAATTTTCCAATGCCTATCTCTTTGCAAAAGAGAGATATCGGCAAGGAAATGCTGTATTGTACCTTTGCATTTTTCTCCCAAACGAAAGACACTAGAATGAAAATTTTAAAGCCTCCTGTTAGTGCTTCACCTACACGTTATAGCCCTGCATTTTCCAATGCCTATCTCTTTGCAAAAGAGAGATATCGGCAAGGAAAAGCAGCATTGTACTTTTGCATTTTTCTCCCAAACGAAAGACACTAGAATGAAAATTTTAAAGCCTCCTGTTAGTGCTTCATCTACACGTTATAGCCCTGAATTTTCCAATGCCTAGCTCTTTGCAAAAGAGAGATATCGGCAAGGAAAAGCTGTATTGTACCTTTGCATTTTTCTCCCAAACGAAAGACACTAGAATGAAAATTTTAAAGCCTCCTGTTAGTGCTTCATCTACACGTTATAAGCCCTGAATTTTCCAATGCCTATCTCTTTGCAAATGAGAGATATCGGCAAGGAAAAGCTGTATTGTACCTTTGCATTTTTCTCCCAAACGAAGGACACTAGAATGAAAATTTTAAAGCCTCCTATTAGTGCTTCATCTACACGTTATAGCCCTGAATTTTCCAATGCCTATCTCTTTGCAAAAGAGAGATATCGGCAAGGAAAAGCTGTATTGTACCTTTGCATTTTTCTCCCAAACGAAGTACACTAGAATGAAAATGTTAAAGCCTCCTGTTAGTGCTTCATCTACACGTTATAGCCCTGAATTTTCCAATGCCTATCTCTTTGCAAAAGAGAGATATCGGCAAGGAAAAGCTGTATTGTACCTTTGCATTTTTCTCCCAAACGAAAGACACTAGAATGAAAATTTTAAAGCCTCCTGTTAGTGCTTCATCTACACGTTATAGCCCTGAATTTTCCAATGCCTAGCTCTTTGCAAAAGAGAGATATCGGCAAGGAAAAGCTGTATTGTACCTTTGCATTTTTCTCCCAAACGAAGGACACTAGAATGAAAATTTTAAAGCCTCCTATTAGTGCTTCATCTACACGTTATAGCCCTGAATTTTCCAATGCCTATCTCTTTGCAAAAGAGAGATATCGGCAAGGAAAAGCTGTATTGTACCTTTGCATTTTTCTCCCAAACGAAGTACACTAGAATGAAAATGTTAAAGCCTCCTGTTAGTGCTTCATCTACACGTTATAGCCCTGAATTTTCCAATGCCTATCTCTTTGCAAAAGAGAGATATCGGCAAGGAAAAGCTGTATTGTACCTTTGCATTTTTCTCCCAAACGAAGTACACTAGAATGAAAATGTTAAAGCCTCCTGTTAGTGCTTCATCTACACGTTATAGCCCTGAATTTTCCAATGCCTATCTCTTTGCAAAAGAGGGATATCGGCAAGGAAAAGCTGCATTGTACTTTTGCATTTTTCTCCCAAACGAAAGACACTAGAATGAAAATGTTAAAGCCTACTGTTAGTGCTTCATCTACACGTTATAGCCCTGGATTTTCCAATGCCTAGCTCTTTGCAAAAGAGAGATATCGGCAAGGAAAAGCTGTATTGTACCTTTGCATTTTTCTCCCAAACGAAGGACACTAGAATGAAGATTTAAAAGCCTCCTGTTAGTGCTTCATCTACACGGTATAGCCCTGAATTTTCCAATGCCTATCTCTTTGCAAAAGAGAGATATCGGCAAGGAAATGCTGTATTGTACCTTTGCATTTTTCTCCCAAACGAAAGACACTAGAATAAAAATTTTAAAGCCTCCTGTTAGTGCTTCATCTACACGTTATAGCCCTTCATTTTCCAATGCCTATCTCTTTGCAAAAGAGAGATATCGGCAAGGAAAAGCTGCATTGTACTTTTGCATTTTTCTCCCAAACGAAAGACACTAGAATGAAAATTTTAAAGCCTCCTGTTAGTGCTTCATCTACACGTTATAGCCCTGCATTTTCCAATGCCTATCTCTTTGCAAAAGAGAGATATCGGCAAGGAAAAGCTGCATTGTACTTTTGCATTTTTCTCCCAAACGAAAGACACTAGAATGAAAATTTTAAAGCCTATTGTTAGTGCTTCATCTACACGTTATAGTCCTGAATTTTCCAATGCCTATCTCTTTGCAAAAGAGAGATATCGGCAAGGAAAAGCTGAATTGTACCTTTGCATTTTTCTCCCAAACGAAAGACACTAGAATGAAAATTTTAAAGCCTCCTGTTAGTGCTTCATCTACACGTTATAGCCCTGAATTTTCCAATGCCTAGCTCTTTGCAAAAGAGAGATATCGGCAAGGAAAAGCTGTATTGTACCTTTGCATTTTTCTCCCAAACGAAAGACACTAGAATGAAAATTTTAAAGCCTCCTGTTAGTGCTTCATCTACACGTTATAGCCCTGAATTTTCCAATGCCTATCTCTTTGCAAAAGAGAGATATCGGCAAGGAAAAGCTGTATTGTACCTTTGCATTTCTCTCCCAAACGAAGGACACTAGAATGAAAATTTTAAAGCCTCCTATTAGTGCTTCATCTACACGTTATAGCCCTGAATTTTCCAATGCCTATCTCTTTGCAAAAGAGAGATATCGGCAAGGAAAAGTGTATTGTACTTTTGCATTTTTCTCCCAAACGAAAGACACTAGAATGAAAATTTTAAAGCCTCCTGTTAGTGCTTCATCTACACGTTATAGCCCTGCATTTTCCAATGCCTATCTCTTTGCAAAAGAGAGATATCGGCAAGGAAAAGCTGCATTGTACTTTTGCATTTTTCTCCCAAACGAAAGACACTAGAATGAAAATTTTAAAGCCTCCTGTTAGTGCTTCATCTACACGTAATAGCCCTGAATTTTCCAATGCCTATCTCTTTGCAAAAGAGAGATATCGGCAAGGAAATGCTGTATTGTACCTTTGCATTTTTCTCCCAAACGAAAGACACTAGAATGAAAATTTTAAAGCCTCCTGTTAGTGCTTCATCTACACGTTATAGCCCTGCATTTTCCAATGCCTATCTCTTTGCAAAAGAGAGATATCGGCAAGGAAAAGCAGCATTGTACTTTTGCATTTTTCTCCCAAACGAAAGACACTAGAATGAAAATTTTAAAGCCTCCTGTTAGTGCTTCATCTACACGTTATAGCCCTGAATTTTCCAATGCCTAGCTCTTTGCAAAAGAGAGATATCGGCAAGGAAAAGCTGTATTGTACCTTTGCATTTTTCTCCCAAACGAAAGACACTAGAATGAAAATTTTAAAGCCTCCTGTTAGTGCTTCATCTACACGTTATAGCCCTGAATTTTCCAATGCCTATCTCTTTGCAAAAGAGAGATATCGGCAAGGAAATGCTGTATTGTACCTTTGCATTTTTCTCCCAAACGAAGGACACTAGAATGAAAATTTAAAAGCCTCCTGTTAGTGCTTCATCTACACGTTATAGCCCTGAATTTTCCAATGCCTATCTCTTTGCAAAAGAGAGATATCGGCAAGGAAATGCTGTATTGTACCTTTGCATTTTTCTCCCAAACGAAGGACACTAGAATGAAAATTTAAAAGCCTCCTGTTAGTGCTTCATCTACACGTTATAGCCCTGAATTTTCCAATGCCTAGCTCTTTGCAAAAGAGAGATATCGGCAAGGAAAAGCTGTATTGTACCTTTGCATTTTTCTCCCAAACGAAAGACACTAGAATGAAAATTTTAAAGCCTACGGTTAGTGCTTCATCTACACGTTATAGCCCTGAATTTTCCAATGCCTATCTCTTTGCAAAAGAGAGATATCGGCAAGGAAAAGCTGTATTGTACCTTTGCATTTTTCTCCCAAACGAAAGACACTAGAATGAAAATTTTAAAGCCTACGGTTAGTGCTTCATCTACACGTTATAGCCCTGAATTTTCCAATGCCTATCTCTTTGCAAAAGAGAGATATCGGCAAGGAAGAGTGTATTGTACTTTTGCATTTTTCTCCCAAACGAAAGACACTAGAATGAAAATTTTAAAGCCTCCTGTTAGTGCTTCATCTACACGAAATAGCCCTGCATTTTCCAATGCCTATCTCTTTGCAAAAGAGAGATATCGGCAAGGAAAAGCTGCATTGTACTTTTGCATTTTTCTCCCAAACGAAAGACACTAGAATGAAAATTTTAAAGCCTCCTGTTAGTGCTTCATCTACACGTTATAGCCCTGAATTTTCCAATGCCTATCTCTTTGCAAAAGAGAGATATCGGCAAGGAAAAGCTGTATTGTACCTTTGCATTTTTCTCCCAAACGAAAGACACTAGAATGAAAATGTTAAAGCCTACTGTTAGTGCTTCATGTACACGTTATAGCCCTGAATTTTCCAATGCCTAGCTCTTTGCAAAAGAGAGATATCGGCAAGGAAAAGCTGTATTGTACCTTTGCATTTTTCTCCCAAACGAAGGACACTAGAATGAAGATTTAAAACCCTCCTGTTAGTGCTTCATCTACACGGTATAGCCCTGAATTTTCCAATGCCTAGCTCTTTGCAAAAGAGAGATATTGGCAAGGAAAAGCTGTATTGTACCTTTGCATTTTTCTCCCAAACGAAGGACACTAGAATGAAAATTTTAAAGCCTCCTATTAGTGCTTCATCTACACGTTATAGCCCTGAATTTTCCAATGCCTATCTCTTTGCAAAAGAGAGATATCGGCAAGGAAAAGCTGTATTGTACCTTTGCATTTTTCTCCCAAACGAAGGACACTAGAATGAAGATTTAAAAGCCTCCTGTTAGTGCTTCATCTACACGGTATAGCCCTGAATTTTCCAATGCCTATCTCTTTGCAAAAGAGAGATATCGGCAAGGAAAAGCTGTATTGTACCTTTGCATTTTTCTCCCAAACGAAGGACACTAGAATGAAGATTTAAAAGCCTCCTGTTAGTGCTTCATCTACACGGTATAGCCCTGAATTTTCCAATGCCTAGCTCTTTGCAAAAGAGAGATATTGGCAAGGAAAAGCTGTATTGTACCTTTGCATTTTTCTCCCAAACGAAGGACACTAGAATGAAAATTTTAAAGCCTCCTGTTAGTGCTTCATCTACACGTTATAGCCCTGAATTTTCCAATGCCTATCTCTTTGCAAAAGAGAGATATCGGCAAGGAAAAACTGTATTGTACCTTTGCATTTTTCTCCCAAACGAAAGACACTAGAATGAAAATTTTAAAGCCTCCAGTTAGTGCTTCATCTACACGTTATAGCCCTGAATTTTCCAATGCCTATCTCTTTGCAACAGAGAGATATCGGCAAGGAAATGCTGTATTGTACCTTTGCATTTTTCTCCCAAACGAAAGACACTAGAATGAAAATTTTAAAGCCTCCTGTTAGTGCTTCATCTACACGTTATAGCCCTGCATTTTCCAATGCCTATCTCTTTGCAAAAGAGAGATATCGGCAAGGAAAAGCTGCATTGTACTTTTGCATTTTTCTCCCAAACGAAAGACACTAGAATGAAAATTTTAAAGCCTCCTGTTAGTGCTTCATCTACACGTAATAGCCCTGAATTTTCCAATGCCTATCTCTTTGCAAAAGAGAGATATCGGCAAGGAAATGCTGTATTGTACCTTTGCATTTTTCTCCCAAACGAAAGACACTAGAATGAAAATTTTAAAGCCTCCTGTTAGTGCTTCACCTACACGTTATAGCCCTGCATTTTCCAATGCCTATCTCTTTGCAAAAGAGAGATATCGGCAAGGAAAAGCAGCATTGTACTTTTGCATTTTTCTCCCAAACGAAAGACACTAGAATGAAAATTTTAAAGCCTCCTGTTAGTGCTTCATCTACACGTTATAGCCCTGAATTTTCCAATGCCTAGCTCTTTGCAAAAGAGAGATATCGGCAAGGAAAAGCTGTATTGTACCTTTGCATTTTTCTCCCAAACGAAAGACACTAGAATGAAAATTTTAAAGCCTCCTGTTAGTGCTTCATCTACACGTTATAAGCCCTGAATTTTCCAATGCCTATCTCTTTGCAAATGAGAGATATCGGCAAGGAAAAGCTGTATTGTACCTTTGCATTTTTCTCCCAAACGAAGGACACTAGAATGAAAATTTTAAAGCCTCCTATTAGTGCTTCATCTACACGTTATAGCCCTGAATTTTCCAATGCCTATCTCTTTGCAAAAGAGAGATATCGGCAAGGAAAAGCTGTATTGTACCTTTGCATTTTTCTCCCAAACGAAGTACACTAGAATGAAAATGTTAAAGCCTCCTGTTAGTGCTTCATCTACACGTTATAGCCCTGAATTTTCCAATGCCTATCTCTTTGCAAAAGAGAGATATCGGCAAGGAAAAGCTGTATTGTACCTTTGCATTTTTCTCCCAAACGAAAGACACTAGAATGAAAATTTTAAAGCCTCCTGTTAGTGCTTCATCTACACGTTATAGCCCTGAATTTTCCAATGCCTAGCTCTTTGCAAAAGAGAGATATCGGCAAGGAAAAGCTGTATTGTACCTTTGCATTTTTCTCCCAAACGAAGGACACTAGAATGAAAATTTTAAAGCCTCCTATTAGTGCTTCATCTACACGTTATAGCCCTGAATTTTCCAATGCCTATCTCTTTGCAAAAGAGAGATATCGGCAAGGAAAAGCTGTATTGTACCTTTGCATTTTTCTCCCAAACGAAGTACACTAGAATGAAAATGTTAAAGCCTCCTGTTAGTGCTTCATCTACACGTTATAGCCCTGAATTTTCCAATGCCTATCTCTTTGCAAAAGAGAGATATCGGCAAGGAAAAGCTGTATTGTACCTTTGCATTTTTCTCCCAAACGAAAGACACTAGAATGAAAATTTTAAAGCCTCCTGTTAGTGCTTCATCTACACGTTATAGCCCTGAATTTTCCAATGCCTAGCTCTTTGCAAAAGAGAGATATCGGCAAGGAAAAGCTGTATTGTACCTTTGCATTTTTCTCCCAAACGAAGGACACTAGAATGAAAATTTTAAAGCCTCCTATTAGTGCTTCATCTACACGTTATAGCCCTGAATTTTCCAATGCCTATCTCTTTGCAAAAGAGAGATATCGGCAAGGAAAAGCTGTATTGTACCTTTGCATTTTTCTCCCAAACGAAGTACACTAGAATGAAAATGTTAAAGCCTCCTGTTAGTGCTTCATCTACACGTTATAGCCCTGAATTTTCCAATGCCTATCTCTTTGCAAAAGAGAGATATCGGCAAGGAAAAGCTGTATTGTACCTTTGCATTTTTCTCCCAAACGAAAGAAACTAGAATGAAAATTTTAAAGCCTCCTGTTAGTGCTTCATCTACACGTTATAGCCCTGAATTTTCCAATGCCTATCTCTTTGCAAAAGAGAGATATCGGCAAGGAAAAGCTGCATTGTACTTTTGCATTTTTCTCCCAAACGAAAGACACTAGAATGAAAATTTTAAAGCCTCCTGTTAGTGCTTCATCTACACGTTATAGCCCTGAATTTTCCAATGCCTATCTCTTTGCAAAAGAGAGATATCGGCAAGGAAAAACTGTATTGTACCTTTGCATTTTTCTCCCAAACGAAAGACACTAGAATGAAAATTTTAAAGCCTCCTGTTAGTGCTTCATCTACACGTTATAGCCCTGCATTTTCCAATGCCTATCTCTTTGCAAAAGAGAGATATCGGCAAGGAAAAACTGCATTGTACTTTTGCATTTTTCTCCCAAACGAAATACACTAGAATGAAAATTTTAAAGCCTCCTGTTAGTGCTTCATCTACACGTTATAGCCCTGAATTTTCCAATGCCTATCTCTTTGCAAAAGAGAGATATCGGCAAGGAAAAGCTGTATTGTACCTTTGCATTTTTCTCCCAAACGAAAGACACTAGAATGAAAATTTTAAAGCCTCCTGTTAGTGCTTCATCTACACGTTATAGCCCTGAATTTTCCAATGCCTAGCTCTTTGCAAAAGAGAGATATCGGCAAGGAAAAGCTGTATTGTACCTTTGCATTTTTCTCCCAAACGAAAGACACTAGAATGAAAATTTTAAAGCCTCCTGTTAGTGCTTCATCTACACGTTATAGCCCTGAATTTTCCAATGCCTAGCTCTTTGCAAAAGAGAGATATCGGCAAGGAAAAGCTGTATTGTACCTTTGCATTTTTCTCCCAAACGAAAGACATTAGAATGAAAATTTTAAAGCCTCCTGTTAGTGCTTCATCTACACGTTATAGCCCTGAATTTTCCAATGCCTATCTCTTTGCAAAAGAGAGATATCGGCAAGGAAAAGCTGTATTGTACCTTTGCATTTTTCTCCCAAACGAAGGACACTAGAATGAAAATTTTAAAGCCTCCTATTAGTGCTTCATCTACACGTTATAGCCCTGAATTTTCCAATGCCTATCTCTTTGCAAAAGAGAGATATCGGCAAGGAAAAGCTGTATTGTACCTTTGCATTTTTCTCCCAAACGAAGTACACTAGAATGAAAATGTTAAAGCCTCCTGTTAGTGCTTCATCTACACGTTATAGCCCTGAATTTTCCAATGCCTATCTCTTTGCAAAAGAGAGATATCGGCAAGGAAAAGCTGTATTGTACCTTTGCATTTTTCTCCCAAACGAAAGAAACTAGAATGAAAATTTTAAAGCCTCCTGTTAGTGCTTCATCTACACGTTATAGCCCTGAATTTTCCAATGCCTATCTCTTTGCAAAAGAGGGATATCGGCAAGGAAAAGCTGCATTGTACTTTTGCATTTTTCTCCCAAACGAAAGACACTAGAATGAAAATGTTAAAGCCTACTGTTAGTGCTTCATCTACACGTTATAGCCCTGGATTTTCCAATGCCTAGCTCTTTGCAAAAGAGAGATATCGGCAAGGAAAAGCTGTATTGTACCTTTGCATTTTTCTCCCAAACGAAGGACACTAGAATGAAGATTTAAAAGCCTCCTGTTAGTGCTTCATCTACACGGTATAGCCCTGAATTTTCCAATGCCTATCTCTTTGCAAAAGAGAGATATCGGCAAGGAAATGCTGTATTGTACTTTTGCATTTTTCTCCCAAACGAAAGACACTAGAATAAAAATTTTAAAGCCTCCTGTTAGTGCTTCATCTACACGTTATAGCCCTTCATTTTCCAATGCCTATCTCTTTGCAAAAGAGAGATATCGGCAAGGAAAAGCTGCATTGTACTTTTGCATTTTTCTCCCAAACGAAAGACACTAGAATGAAAATTTTAAAGCCTCCTGTTAGTGCTTCATCTACACATTATAGCCCTGCATTTTCCAATGCCTATCTCTTTGCAAAAGAGAGATATCGGCAAGGAAAAGCTGCATTGTACTTTTGCATTTTTCTCCCAAACGAAAGACACTAGAATGAAAATTTTAAAGCCTATTGTTAGTGCTTCATCTACACGTTATAGTCCTGAATTTTCCAATGCCTATCTCTTTGCAAAAGAGAGATATCGGCAAGGAAAAGCTGAATTGTACCTTTGCATTTTTCTCCCAAACGAAAGACACTAGAATGAAAATTTTAAAGCCTCCTGTTAGTGCTTCATCTACACGTTATAGCCCTGAATTTTCCAATGCCTAGCTCTTTGCAAAAGAGAGATATCGGCAAGGAAAAGCTGTATTGTACCTTTGCATTTTTCTCCCAAACGAAAGACACTAGAATGAAAATTTTAAAGCCTCCTGTTAGTGCTTCATCTACACGTTATAGCCCTGAATTTTCCAATGCCTATCTCTTTGCAAAAGAGAGATATCGGCAAGGAAAAGCTGTATTGTACCTTTGCATTTCTCTCCCAAACGAAGGACACTAGAATGAAAATTTTAAAGCCTCCTATTAGTGCTTCATCTACACGTTATAGCCCTGAATTTTCCAATGCCTATCTCTTTGCAAAAGAGAGATATCGGCAAGGAAAAGTGTATTGTACTTTTGCATTTTTCTCCCAAACGAAAGACACTAGAATGAAAATTTTAAAGCCTCCTGTTAGTGCTTCATCTACACGTAATAGCCCTGAATTTTCCAATGCCTATCTCTTTGCAAAAGAGAGATATCGGCAAGGAAATGCTGTATTGTACCTTTGCATTTTTCTCCCAAACGAAAGACACTAGAATGAAAATTTTAAAGCCTCCTGTTAGTGCTTCATCTACACGTTATAGCCCTGCATTTTCCAATGCCTATCTCTTTGCAAAAGAGAGATATCGGCAAGGAAAAGCAGCATTGTACTTTTGCATTTTTCTCCCAAACGAAAGACACTAGAATGAAAATTTTAAAGCCTCCTGTTAGTGCTTCATCTACACGTTATAGCCCTGAATTTTCCAATGCCTAGCTCTTTGCAAAAGAGAGATATCGGCAAGGAAAAGCTGTATTGTACCTTTGCATTTTTCTCCCAAACGAAAGACACTAGAATGAAAATTTTAAAGCCTCCTGTTAGTGCTTCATCTACACGTTATAGCCCTGAATTTTCCAATGCCTATCTCTTTGCAAAAGAGAGATATCGGCAAGGAAATGCTGTATTGTACCTTTGCATTTTTCTCCCAACGAAGGACACTAGAATGAAAATTTTAAAGCCTCCTGTTAGTGCTTCATCTACACGTTATAGCCCTGAATTTTCCAATGCCTATCTCTTTGCAAAAGAGAGATATCGGCAAGGAAAAACTGTATTGTACCTTTGCATTTTTCTCCCAAACGAAAGACACTAGAATTAAAATTTTAAAGCCTCCTGTTAGTGCTTCATCTACACGTAATAGCCCTGAATTTTCCAATGCCTATCTCTTTGCAAAAGAGAGATATCGGCAAGGAAATGCTGTATTGTACCTTTGCATTTTTCTCCCAAACGAAAGACACTAGAATGAAAATTTTAAAGCCTCCTGTTAGTGCTTCATCTACACGTTATAGCCCTGCATTTTCCAATGCCTATCTCTTTGCAAAAGAGAGATATCGGCAAGGAAAAGCTGCATTGTACTTTTGCATTTTTCTCCCAAACGAAAGACACTAGAATGAAAATTTTAAAGCCTCCTGTTAGTGCTTCATCTACACGTTATAGCCCTGCATTTTCCAATGCCTATCTCTTTGCAAAAGAGAGATATCGGCAAGGAAAAGCTGCATTGTACTTTTGCATTTTTCTCCCAAACGAAAGACACTAGAATGAAAATTTTAAAGCCTCCTGTTAGTGCTTCATCTACACGTTATAGCCCTGAATTTTCCAATGCCTATCTCTTTGCAAAAGAGAGATATCGGCAAGGAAAAGCTGTATTGTACCTTTGCATTTTTCTCCCAAACGAAAGACACTAGAATGAAAATTTTAAAGCCTCCTGTTAGTGCTTCATCTACACGTTATAGCCCTGAATTTTCCAATGCCTAGCTCTTTGCAAAAGAGAGATATCGGCAAGGAAAAGCTGTATTGTACCTTTGCATTTTTCTCCCAAACGAAGGACACTAGAATGAAAATTTTAAAGCCTCCTATTAGTGCTTCATCTACACGTTATAGCCCTGAATTTTCCAATGCCTATCTCTTTGCAAAAGAGAGATATCGGCAAGGAAAAGCTGTATTGTACCTTTGCATTTTTCTCCCAAACGAAGTACACTAGAATGAAAATGTTAAAGCCTCCTGTTAGTGCTTCATCTACACGTTATAGCCCTGAATTTTCCAATGCCTATCTCTTTGCAAAAGAGAGATATCGGCAAGGAAAAGCTGTATTGTACCTTTGCATTTTTCTCCCAAACGAAAGAAACTAGAATGAAAATTTTAAAGCCTCCTGTTAGTGCTTCATCTACACGTTATAGCCCTGAATTTTCCAATGCCTATCTCTTTGCAAAAGAGAGATATCGGCAAGGAAAAGCTGCATTGTACTTTTGCATTTTTCTCCCAAACGAAAGACACTAGAATGAAAATTTTAAAGCCTCCTGTTAGTGCTTCATCTACACGTTATAGCCCTGAATTTTCCAATGCCTATCTCTTTGCAAAAGAGAGATATCGGCAAGGAAAAACTGTATTGTACCTTTGCATTTTTCTCCCAAACGAAAGACACTAGAATGAAAATTTTAAAGCCTCCTGTTAGTGCTTCATCTACACGTTATAGCCCTGCATTTTCCAATGCCTATCTCTTTGCAAAAGAGAGATATCGGCAAGGAAAAACTGCATTGTACTTTTGCATTTTTCTCCCAAACGAAATACACTAGAATGAAAATTTTAAAGCCTCCTGTTAGTGCTTCATCTACACGTTATAGCCCTGAATTTTCCAATGCCTATCTCTTTGCAAAAGAGAGATATCGGCAAGGAAAAGCTGTATTGTACCTTTGCATTTTTCTCCCAAACGAAAGACACTAGAATGAAAATTTTAAAGCCTCCTGTTAGTGCTTCATCTACACGTTATAGCCCTGAATTTTCCAATGCCTAGCTCTTTGCAAAAGAGAGATATCGGCAAGGAAAAGCTGTATTGTACCTTTGCATTTTTCTCCCAAACGAAAGACACTAGAATGAAAATTTTAAAGCCTCCTGTTAGTGCTTCATCTACACGTTATAGCCCTGAATTTTCCAATGCCTAGCTCTTTGCAAAAGAGAGATATCGGCAAGGAAAAGCTGTATTGTACCTTTGCATTTTTCTCCCAAACGAAAGACATTAGAATGAAAATTTTAAAGCCTCCTGTTAGTGCTTCATCTACACGTTATAGCCCTGAATTTTCCAATGCCTATCTCTTTGCAAAAGAGAGATATCGGCAAGGAAAAGCTGTATTGTACCTTTGCATTTTTCTCCCAAACGAAGGACACTAGAATGAAAATTTTAAAGCCTCCTATTAGTGCTTCATCTACACGTTATAGCCCTGAATTTTCCAATGCCTATCTCTTTGCAAAAGAGAGATATCGGCAAGGAAAAGCTGTATTGTACCTTTGCATTTTTCTCCCAAACGAAGTACACTAGAATGAAAATGTTAAAGCCTCCTGTTAGTGCTTCATCTACACGTTATAGCCCTGAATTTTCCAATGCCTATCTCTTTGCAAAAGAGAGATATCGGCAAGGAAAAGCTGTATTGTACCTTTGCATTTTTCTCCCAAACGAAAGAAACTAGAATGAAAATTTTAAAGCCTCCTGTTAGTGCTTCATCTACACGTTATAGCCCTGAATTTTCCAATGCCTATCTCTTTGCAAAAGAGGGATATCGGCAAGGAAAAGCTGCATTGTACTTTTGCATTTTTCTCCCAAACGAAAGACACTAGAATGAAAATGTTAAAGCCTACTGTTAGTGCTTCATCTACACGTTATAGCCCTGGATTTTCCAATGCCTAGCTCTTTGCAAAAGAGAGATATCGGCAAGGAAAAGCTGTATTGTACCTTTGCATTTTTCTCCCAAACGAAGGACACTAGAATGAAGATTTAAAAGCCTCCTGTTAGTGCTTCATCTACACGGTATAGCCCTGAATTTTCCAATGCCTATCTCTTTGCAAAAGAGAGATATCGGCAAGGAAATGCTGTATTGTACCTTTGCATTTTTCTCCCAAACGAAAGACACTAGAATAAAAATTTTAAAGCCTCCTGTTAGTGCTTCATCTACACGTTATAGCCCTTCATTTTCCAATGCCTATCTCTTTGCAAAAGAGAGATATCGGCAAGGAAAAGCTGCATTGTACTTTTGCATTTTTCTCCCAAACGAAAGACACTAGAATGAAAATTTTAAAGCCTCCTGTTAGTGCTTCATCTACACGTTATAGCCCTGCATTTTCCAATGCCTATCTCTTTGCAAAAGAGAGATATCGGCAAGGAAAAGCTGCATTGTACTTTTGCATTTTTCTCCCAAACGAAAGACACTAGAATGAAAATTTTAAAGCCTATTGTTAGTGCTTCATCTACACGTTATAGTCCTGAATTTTCCAATGCCTATCTCTTTGCAAAAGAGAGATATCGGCAAGGAAAAGCTGAATTGTACCTTTGCATTTTTCTCCCAAACGAAAGACACTAGAATGAAAATTTTAAAGCCTCCTGTTAGTGCTTCATCTACACGTTATAGCCCTGAATTTTCCAATGCCTAGCTCTTTGCAAAAGAGAGATATCGGCAAGGAAAAGCTGTATTGTACCTTTGCATTTTTCTCCCAAACGAAAGACACTAGAATGAAAATTTTAAAGCCTCCTGTTAGTGCTTCATCTACACGTTATAGCCCTGAATTTTCCAATGCCTATCTCTTTGCAAAAGAGAGATATCGGCAAGGAAAAGCTGTATTGTACCTTTGCATTTCTCTCCCAAACGAAGGACACTAGAATGAAAATTTTAAAGCCTCCTATTAGTGCTTCATCTACACGTTATAGCCCTGAATTTTCCAATGCCTATCTCTTTGCAAAAGAGAGATATCGGCAAGGAAAAGTGTATTGTACTTTTGCATTTTTCTCCCAAACGAAAGACACTAGAATGAAAATTTTAAAGCCTCCTGTTAGTGCTTCATCTACACGTTATAGCCCTGCATTTTCCAATGCCTATCTCTTTGCAAAAGAGAGATATCGGCAAGGAAAAGCTGCATTGTACTTTTGCATTTTTCTCCCAAACGAAAGACACTAGAATGAAAATTTTAAAGCCTCCTGTTAGTGCTTCATCTACACGTAATAGCCCTGAATTTTCCAATGCCTATCTCTTTGCAAAAGAGAGATATCGGCAAGGAAATGCTGTATTGTACCTTTGCATTTTTCTCCCAAACGAAAGACACTAGAATGAAAATTTTAAAGCCTCCTGTTAGTGCTTCATCTACACGTTATAGCCCTGCATTTTCCAATGCCTATCTCTTTGCAAAAGAGAGATATCGGCAAGGAAAAGCAGCATTGTACTTTTGCATTTTTCTCCCAAACGAAAGACACTAGAATGAAAATTTTAAAGCCTCCTGTTAGTGCTTCATCTACACGTTATAGCCCTGAATTTTCCAATGCCTAGCTCTTTGCAAAAGAGAGATATCGGCAAGGAAAAGCTGTATTGTACCTTTGCATTTTTCTCCCAAACGAAAGACACTAGAATGAAAATTTTAAAGCCTCCTGTTAGTGCTTCATCTACACGTTATAGCCCTGAATTTTCCAATGCCTATCTCTTTGCAAAAGAGAGATATCGGCAAGGAAATGCTGTATTGTACCTTTGCATTTTTCTCCCAAACGAAGGACACTAGAATGAAAATTTAAAAGCCTCCTGTTAGTGCTTCATCTACACGTTATAGCCCTGAATTTTCCAATGCCTATCTCTTTGCAAAAGAGAGATATCGGCTAGGAAATGCTGTATTGTACCTTTGCATTTTTCTCCCAAACGAAAGACACTAGAATGAAAATGTTAAAGCCTACGGTTAGTGCTTCATCTACACGTTATAGCCCTGAATTTTCCAATGCCTAGCTCTTTGCAAAAGAGAGATATCGGCAAGGAAAAGCTGTATTGTACCTTTGCATTTTTCTCCCAAACGAAAGACACTAGAATGAAAATTTTAAAGCCTACGGTTAGTGCTTCATCTACACGTTATAGCCCTGAATTTTCCAATGCCTATCTCTTTGCAAAAGAGAGATATCGGCAAGGAAGAGTGTATTGTACTTTTGCATTTTTCTCCCAAACGAAAGACACTAGAATGAAAATTTTAAAGCCTCCTGTTAGTGCTTCATCTACACGAAATAGCCCTGCATTTTCCAATGCCTATCTCTTTGCAAAAGAGAGATATCGGCAAGGAAAAGCTGTATTGTACCTTTGCATTTTTCTCCCAAACGAAGGACACTAGAATGAAAATTTTAAAGCCTCCTATTAGTGCTTCATCTACACGTTATAGCCCTGAATTTTCCAATGCCTATCTCTTTGCAAAAGAGAGATATCGGCAAGGAAAAGCTGTATTGTACCTTTGCATTTTTCTCCCAAACGAAAGACACTAGAATGAAAATGTTAAAGCCTACTGTTAGTGCTTCATCTACACGTTATAGCCCTGAATTTTCCAATGCCTAGCTCTTTGCAAAAGAGAGATATCGGCAAGGAAAAGCTGTATTGTACCTTTGCATTTTTCTCCCAAACGAAGGACACTAGAATGAAGATTTAAAAGCCTCCTGTTAGTGCTTCATCTACACGGTATAGCCCTGAATTTTCCAATGCCTAGCTCTTTGCAAAAGAGAGATATTGGCAAGGAAAAGCTGTATTGTACCTTTGCATTTTTCTCCCAACGAAGGACACTAGAATGAAAATTTTAAAGCCTCCTGTTAGTGCTTCATCTACACGTTATAGCCCTGAATTTTCCAATGCCTATCTCTTTGCAAAAGAGAGATATCGGCAAGGAAAAACTGTATTGTACCTTTGCATTTTTCTCCCAAACGAAAGACACTAGAATTAAAATTTTAAAGCCTCCTGTTAGTGCTTCATCTACACGTAATAGCCCTGAATTTTCCAATGCCTATCTCTTTGCAAAAGAGAGATATCGGCAAGGAAATGCTGTATTGTACCTTTGCATTTTTCTCCCAAACGAAAGACACTAGAATGAAAATTTTAAAGCCTCCTGTTAGTGCTTCATCTACACGTTATAGCCCTGCATTTTCCAATGCCTATCTCTTTGCAAAAGAGAGATATCGGCAAGGAAAAGCTGCATTGTACTTTTGCATTTTTCTCCCAAACGAAAGACACTAGAATGAAAATTTTAAAGCCTCCTGTTAGTGCTTCATCTACACGTTATAGCCCTGCATTTTCCAATGCCTATCTCTTTGCAAAAGAGAGATATCGGCAAGGAAAAGCTGTATTGTACCTTTGCATTTTTCTCCCAAACGAAAGACACTAGAATGAAAATTTTAAAGCCTCCTGTTAGTGCTTCATCTACACGTTATAGCCCTGAATTTTCCAATGCCTAGCTCTTTGCAAAAGAGAGATATCGGCAAGGAAAAGCTGTATTGTACCTTTGCATTTTTCTCCCAAACGAAAGACATTAGAATGAAAATTTTAAAGCCTCCTGTTAGTGCTTCATCTACACGTTATAGCCCTGAATTTTCCAATGCCTATCTCTTTGCAAAAGAGAGATATCGGCAAGGAAAAGCTGTATTGTACCTTTGCATTTTTCTCCCAAACGAAGGACACTAGAATGAAAATTTAAAAGCCTCCTATTAGTGCTTCATCTACACGTTATAGCCCTGAATTTTCCAATGCCTATCTCTTTGCAAAAGAGAGATATCGGCAAGGAAAAGCTGTATTGTACCTTTGCATTTTTCTCCCAAACGAAGTACACTAGAATGAAAATGTTAAAGCCTCCTGTTAGTGCTTCATCTACACGTTATAGCCCTGAATTTTCCAATGCCTATCTCTTTGCAAAAGAGAGATATCGGCAAGGAAAAGCTGTATTGTACCTTTGCATTTTTCTCCCAAACGAAAGAAACTAGAATGAAAATTTTAAAGCCTCCTGTTAGTGCTTCATCTACACGTTATAGCCCTGAATTTTCCAATGCCTATCTCTTTGCAAAAGAGGGATATCGGCAAGGAAAAGCTGCATTGTACTTTTGCATTTTTCTCCCAAACGAAAGACACTAGAATGAAAATGTTAAAGCCTACTGTTAGTGCTTCATCTACACGTTATAGCCCTGGATTTTCCAATGCCTAGCTCTTTGCAAAAGAGAGATATCGGCAAGGAAAAGCTGTATTGTACCTTTGCATTTTTCTCCCAAACGAAGGACACTAGAATGAAGATTTAAAAGCCTCTTGTTAGTGCTTCATCTACACGGTATAGCCCTGAATTTTCCAATGCCTATCTCTTTGCAAAAGAGAGATATCGGCAAGGAAATGCTGTATTGTACCTTTGCATTTTTCTCCCAAACGAAAGACACTAGAATAAAAATTTTAAAGCCTCCTGTTAGTGCTTCATCTACACGTTATAGCCCTGCATTTTCCAATGCCTATCTCTTTGCAAAAGAGAGATATCGGCAAGGAAAAGCTGCATTGTACTTTTGCATTTTTCTCCCAAACGAAAGACACTAGAATGAAAATTTTAAAGCCTATTGTTAGTGCTTCATCTACACGTTATAGTCCTGAATTTTCCAATGCCTATCTCTTTGCAAAAGAGAGATATCGGCAAGGAAAAGCTGAATTGTACCTTTGCATTTTTCTCCCAAACGAAAGACACTAGAATGAAAATTTTAAAGCCTCCTGTTAGTGCTTCATCTACACGTTATAGCCCTGAATTTTCCAATGCCTAGCTCTTTGCAAAAGAGAGATATCGGCAAGGAAAAGCTGTATTGTACCTTTGCATTTTTCTCCCAAACGAAAGACACTAGAATGAAAATTTTAAAGCCTCCTGTTAGTGCTTCATCTACACGTTATAGCCCTGAATTTTCCAATGCCTATCTCTTTGCAAAAGAGAGATATCGGCAAGGAAAAGCTGTATTGTACCTTTGCATTTCTCTCCCAAACGAAGGACACTAGAATGAAAATTTTAAAGCCTCCTATTAGTGCTTCATCTACACGTTATAGCCCTGAATTTTCCAATGCCTATCTCTTTGCAAAAGAGAGATATCGGCAAGGAAAAGTGTATTGTACTTTTGCATTTTTCTCCCAAACGAAAGACACTAGAATGAAAATTTTAAAGCCTCCTGTTAGTGCTTCATCTACACGTTATAGCCCTGCATTTTCCAATGCCTATCTCTTTGCAAAAGAGAGATATCGGCAAGGAAAAGCTGCATTGTACTTTTGCATTTTTCTCCCAAACGAAAGACACTAGAATGAAAATTTTAAAGCCTCCTGTTAGTGCTTCATCTACACGTAATAGCCCTGAATTTTCCAATGCCTATCTCTTTGCAAAAGAGAGATATCGGCAAGGAAATGCTGTATTGTACCTTTGCATTTTTCTCCCAAACGAAAGACACTAGAATGAAAATTTTAAAGCCTCCTGTTAGTGCTTCATCTACACGTTATAGCCCTGCATTTTCCAATGCCTATCTCTTTGCAAAAGAGAGATATCGGCAAGGAAAAGCAGCATTGTACTTTTGCATTTTTCTCCCAAACGAAAGACACTAGAATGAAAATTTTAAAGCCTCCTGTTAGTGCTTCATCTACACGTTATAGCCCTGAATTTTCCAATGCCTAGCTCTTTGCAAAAGAGAGATATCGGCAAGGAAAAGCTGTATTGTACCTTTGCATTTTTCTCCCAAACGAAAGACACTAGAATGAAAATTTTAAAGCCTCCTGTTAGTGCTTCATCTACACGTTATAGCCCTGAATTTTCCAATGCCTATCTCTTTGCAAAAGAGAGATATCGGCAAGGAAATGCTGTATTGTACCTTTGCATTTTTCTCCCAAACGAAGGACACTAGAATGAAAATTTAAAAGCCTCCTGTTAGTGCTTCATCTACACGTTATAGCCCTGAATTTTCCAATGCCTATCTCTTTGCAAAAGAGAGATATCGGCTAGGAAAAGCTGTATTGTACCTTTGCATTTTTCTCCCAAACGAAAGACACTAGAATGAAAATGTTAAAGCCTACGGTTAGTGCTTCATCTACACGTTATAGCCCTGAATTTTCCAATGCCTAGCTCTTTGCAAAAGAGAGATATCGGCAAGGAAAAGCTGTATTGTACCTTTGCATTTTTCTCCCAAACGAAAGACACTAGAATGAAAATTTTAAAGCCTACGGTTAGTGCTTCATCTACACGTTATAGCCCTGAATTTTCCAATGCCTATCTCTTTGCAAAAGAGAGATATCGGCAAGGAAAAGCTGTATTGTACTTTTGCATTTTTCTCCCAAACGAAAGACACTAGAATGAAAATTTTAAAGCCTACGGTTAGTGCTTCATCTACACGTTATAGCCCTGAATTTTCCAATGCCTATCTCTTTGCAAAAGAGAGATATCGGCAAGGAAGAGTGTATTGTACTTTTGCATTTTTTCTCCCAAACGAAAGACACTAGAATGAAAATTTTAAAGCCTCCTGTTAGTGCTTCATCTACACGAAATAGCCCTGCATTTTCCAATGCCTATCTCTTTGCAAAAGAGAGATATCGGCAAGGAAAAGCTGCATTGTACTTTTGCATTTTTCTCCCAAACGAAAGACACTAGAATGAAAATTTTAAAGCCTCCTGTTAGTGCTTCATCTACACGTTATAGCCCTGAATTTTCCAATGCCTATCTCTTTGCAAAAGAGAGATATCGGCAAGGAAAAGCTGTATTGTACCTTTGCATTTTTCTCCCAAACGAAAGACACTAGAATGAAAATGTTAAAGCCTACTGTTAGTGCTTCATGTACACGTTATAGCCCTGAATTTTCCAATGCCTAGCTCTTTGCAAAAGAGAGATATCGGCAAGGAAAAGCTGTATTGTACCTTTGCATTTTTCTCCCAAACGAAGGACACTAGAATGAAGATTTAAAACCCTCCTGTTAGTGCTTCATCTACACGGTATAGCCCTGAATTTTCCAATGCCTAGCTCTTTGCAAAAGAGAGATATTGGCAAGGAAAAGCTGTATTGTACCTTTGCATTTTTCTCCCAAACGAAGGACACTAGAATGAAAATTTTAAAGCCTCCTATTAGTGCTTCATCTACACGTTATAGCCCTGAATTTTCCAATGCCTATCTCTTTGCAAAAGAGAGATATCGGCAAGGAAAAGCTGTATTGTACCTTTGCATTTTTCTCCCAAACGAAGGACACTAGAATGAAGATTTAAAAGCCTCCTGTTAGTGCTTCATCTACACGGTATAGCCCTGAATTTTCCAATGCCTATCTCTTTGCAAAAGAGAGATATCGGCAAGGAAAAGCTGTATTGTACCTTTGCATTTTTCTCCCAAACGAAGGACACTAGAATGAAGATTTAAAAGCCTCCTGTTAGTGCTTCATCTACACGGTATAGCCCTGAATTTTCCAATGCCTAGCTCTTTGCAAAAGAGAGATATTGGCAAGGAAAAGCTGTATTGTACCTTTGCATTTTTCTCCCAAACGAAGGACACTAGAATGAAAATTTTAAAGCCTCCTGTTAGTGCTTCATCTACACGTTATAGCCCTGAATTTTCCAATGCCTATCTCTTTGCAAAAGAGAGATATCGGCAAGGAAAAACTGTATTGTACCTTTGCATTTTTCTCCCAAACGAAAGACACTAGAATGAAAATTTTAAAGCCTCCAGTTAGTGCTTCATCTACACGTTATAGCCCTGAATTTTCCAATGCCTATCTCTTTGCAACAGAGAGATATCGGCAAGGAAATGCTGTATTGTACCTTTGCATTTTTCTCCCAAACGAAAGACACTAGAATGAAAATTTTAAAGCCTCCTGTTAGTGCTTCATCTACACGTTATAGCCCTGCATTTTCCAATGCCTATCTCTTTGCAAAAGAGAGATATCGGCAAGGAAAAGCTGCATTGTACTTTTGCATTTTTCTCCCAAACGAAAGACACTAGAATGAAAATTTTAAAGCCTCCTGTTAGTGCTTCATCTACACGTAATAGCCCTGAATTTTCCAATGCCTATCTCTTTGCAAAAGAGAGATATCGGCAAGGAAATGCTGTATTGTACCTTTGCATTTTTCTCCCAAACGAAAGACACTAGAATGAAAATTTTAAAGCCTCCTGTTAGTGCTTCACCTACACGTTATAGCCCTGCATTTTCCAATGCCTATCTCTTTGCAAAAGAGAGATATCGGCAAGGAAAAGCAGCATTGTACTTTTGCATTTTTCTCCCAAACGAAAGACACTAGAATGAAAATTTTAAAGCCTCCTGTTAGTGCTTCATCTACACGTTATAGCCCTGAATTTTCCAATGCCTAGCTCTTTGCAAAAGAGAGATATCGGCAAGGAAAAGCTGTATTGTACCTTTGCATTTTTCTCCCAAACGAAAGACACTAGAATGAAAATTTTAAAGCCTCCTGTTAGTGCTTCATCTACACGTTATAAGCCCTGAATTTTCCAATGCCTATCTCTTTGCAAAAGAGAGATATCGGCAAGGAAAAGCTGTATTGTACCTTTGCATTTTTCTCCCAAACGAAAGACACTAGAATGAAAATTTTAAAGCCTCCTGTTAGTGCTTCATCTACACGTTATAGCCCTGAATTTTCCAATGCCTAGCTCTTTGCAAAAGAGAGATATCGGCAAGGAAAAGCTGTATTGTACCTTTGCATTTTTCTCCCAAACGAAAGACACTAGAATGAAAATTTTAAAGCCTCCTGTTAGTGCTTCATCTACACGTTATAGCCCTGAATTTTCCAATGCCTAGCTCTTTGCAAAAGAGAGATATCGGCAAGGAAAAGCTGTATTGTACCTTTGCATTTTTCTCCCAAACGAAAGACATTAGAATGAAAATTTTAAAGCCTCCTGTTAGTGCTTCATCTACACGTTATAGCCCTGAATTTTCCAATGCCTATCTCTTTGCAAAAGAGAGATATCGGCAAGGAAAAGCTGTATTGTACCTTTGCATTTTTCTCCCAAACGAAGGACACTAGAATGAAAATTTTAAAGCCTCCTATTAGTGCTTCATCTACACGTTATAGCCCTGAATTTTCCAATGCCTATCTCTTTGCAAAAGAGAGATATCGGCAAGGAAAAGCTGTATTGTACCTTTGCATTTTTCTCCCAAACGAAGTACACTAGAATGAAAATGTTAAAGCCTCCTGTTAGTGCTTCATCTACACGTTATAGCCCTGAATTTTCCAATGCCTATCTCTTTGCAAAAGAGAGATATCGGCAAGGAAAAGCTGTATTGTACCTTTGCATTTTTCTCCCAAACGAAAGACACTAGAATGAAAATTTTAAAGCCTCCTGTTAGTGCTTCATCTACACGTTATAGCCCTGAATTTTCCAATGCCTATCTCTTTGCAAAAGAGGGATATCGGCAAGGAAAAGCTGCATTGTACTTTTGCATTTTTCTCCCAAACGAAAGACACTAGAATGAAAATGTTAAAGCCTACTGTTAGTGCTTCATCTACACGTTATAGCCCTGGATTTTCCAATGCCTAGCTCTTTGCAAAAGAGAGATATCGGCAAGGAAAAGCTGTATTGTACCTTTGCATTTTTCTCCCAAACGAAGGACACTAGAATGAAGATTTAAAAGCCTCCTGTTAGTGCTTCATCTACACGGTATAGCCCTGAATTTTCCAATGCCTATCTCTTTGCAAAAGAGAGATATCGGCAAGGAAATGCTGTATTGTACCTTTGCATTTTTCTCCCAAACGAAAGACACTAGAATAAAAATTTTAAAGCCTCCTGTTAGTGCTTCATCTACACGTTATAGCCCTTCATTTTCCAATGCCTATCTCTTTGCAAAAGAGAGATATCGGCAAGGAAAAGCTGCATTGTACTTTTGCATTTTTCTCCCAAACGAAAGACACTAGAATGAAAATTTTAAAGCCTCCTGTTAGTGCTTCATCTACACGTTATAGCCCTGCATTTTCCAATGCCTATCTCTTTGCAAAAGAGAGATATCGGCAAGGAAAAGCTGCATTGTACTTTTGCATTTTTCTCCCAAACGAAAGACACTAGAATGAAAATTTTAAAGCCTATTGTTAGTGCTTCATCTACACGTTATAGTCCTGAATTTTCCAATGCCTATCTCTTTGCAAAAGAGAGATATCGGCAAGGAAAAGCTGAATTGTACCTTTGCATTTTTCTCCCAAACGAAAGACACTAGAATGAAAATTTTAAAGCCTCCTGTTAGTGCTTCATCTACACGTTATAGCCCTGAATTTTCCAATGCCTAGCTCTTTGCAAAAGAGAGATATCGGCAAGGAAAAGCTGTATTGTACCTTTGCATTTTTCTCCCAAACGAAAGACACTAGAATGAAAATTTTAAAGCCTCCTGTTAGTGCTTCATCTACACGTTATAGCCCTGAATTTTCCAATGCCTATCTCTTTGCAAAAGAGAGATATCGGCAAGGAAAAGCTGTATTGTACCTTTGCATTTCTCTCCCAAACGAAGGACACTAGAATGAAAATTTTAAAGCCTCCTATTAGTGCTTCATCTACACGTTATAGCCCTGAATTTTCCAATGCCTATCTCTTTGCAAAAGAGAGATATCGGCAAGGAAAAGTGTATTGTACTTTTGCATTTTTCTCCCAAACGAAAGACACTAGAATGAAAATTTTAAAGCCTCCTGTTAGTGCTTCATCTACACGTTATAGCCCTGAATTTTCCAATGCCTAGCTCTTTGCAAAAGAGAGATATCGGCAAGGAAAAGCTGTATTGTACCTTTGCATTTTTCTCCCAAACGAAAGACACTAGAATGAAAATTTTAAAGCCTCCTGTTAGTGCTTCATCTACACGTTATAGCCCTGAATTTTCCAATGCCTATCTCTTTGCAAAAGAGAGATATCGGCAAGGAAATGCTGTATTGTACCTTTGCATTTTTCTCCCAAACGAAGGACACTAGAATGAAAATTTAAAAGCCTCCTGTTAGTGCTTCATCTACACGTTATAGCCCTGAATTTTCCAATGCCTATCTCTTTGCAAAAGAGAGATATCGGCTAGGAAAAGCTGTATTGTACCTTTGCATTTTTCTCCCAAACGAAAGACACTAGAATGAAAATTTTAAAGCCTACGGTTAGTGCTTCATCTACACGTTATAGCCCTGAATTTTCCAATGCCTAGCTCTTTGCAAAAGAGAGATATCGGCAAGGAAAAGCTGTATTGTACCTTTGCATTTTTCTCCCAAACGAAAGACACTAGAATGAAAATTTTAAAGCCTACGGTTAGTGCTTCATCTACACGTTATAGCCCTGAATTTTCCAATGCCTATCTCTTTGCAAAAGAGAGATATCGGCAAGGAAAAGCTGTATTGTACCTTTGCATTTTTCTCCCAAACGAAAGACACTAGAATGAAAATTTTAAAGCCTACGGTTAGTGCTTCATCTACACGTTATAGCCCTGAATTTTCCAATGCCTATCTCTTTGCAAAAGAGAGATATCGGCAAGGAAGAGTGTATTGTACTTTTGCATTTTTCTCCCAAACGAAAGACACTAGAATGAAAATTTTAAAGCCTCCTGTTAGTGCTTCATCTACACGTTATAGCCCTGCATTTTCCAATGCCTATCTCTTTGCAAAAGAGAGATATCGGCAAGGAAAAGCTGCATTGTACTTTTGCATTTTTCTCCCAAACGAAAGACACTAGAATGAAAATTTTAAAGCCTCCTGTTAGTGCTTCATCTACACGTTATAGCCCTGAATTTTTGAATGCCTATCTCTTTGCAAAAGAGAGATATCGGCAAGGAAAAGCTGTATTGTACCTTTGCATTTTTCTCCCAAACGAAAGACACTAGAATGAAAATGTTAAAGCCTACTGTTAGTGCTTCATCTACACGTTATAGCCCTGAATTTTCCAATGCCTAGCTCTTTGCAAAAGAGAGATATCGGCAAGGAAAAGCTGTATTGTACCTTTGCATTTTTCTCCCAAACGAAGGACACTAGAATGAAGATTTAAAAGCCTCCTGTTAGTGCTTCATCTACACGGTATAGCCCTGAATTTTCCAATGCCTAGCTCTTTGCAAAAGAGAGATATTGGCAAGGAAAAGCTGTATTGTACCTTTGCATTTTTCTCCCAAACGAAGGACACTAGAATGAAAATTTTAAAGCCTCCTATTAGTGCTTCATCTACACGTTATAGCCCTGAATTTTCCAATGCCTATCTCTTTGCAAAAGAGAGATATCGGCGAAGAAAAGCTGTATTGTACCTTTGCATTTTTCTCCCAAACGAAGGACACTAGAATGAAGATTTAAAAGCCTCCTGTTAGTGCTTCATCTACACGGTATAGCCCTGAATTTTCCAATGCCTATCTCTTTGCAAAAGAGAGATATCGGCAAGGAAAAGCTGTATTGTACCTTTGCATTTTTCTCCCAAACGAAGGACACTAGAATGAAGATTTAAAAGCCTCCTGTTAGTGCTTCATCTACACGGTATAGCCCTGAATTTTCCAATGCCTAGCTCTTTGCAAAAGAGAGATATTGGCAAGGAAAAGCTGTATTGTACCTTTGCATTTTTCTCCCAAACGAAGGACACTAGAATGAAAATTTTAAAGCCTCCTGTTAGTGCTTCATCTACACGTTATAGCCCTGAATTTTCCAATGCCTATCTCTTTGCAAAAGAGAGATATCGGCAAGAAAAAACTGTATTGTACCTTTGCATTTTTCTCCCAAACGAAAGACACTAGAATGAAAATTTTAAAGCCTCCAGTTAGTGCTTCATCTACACGTTATAGCCCTGAATTTTCCAATGCCTATCTCTTTGCAAAAGAGAGATATCGGCAAGGAAATGCTGTATTGTACCTTTGCATTTTTCTCCCAAACGAAAGACACTAGAATGAAAATTTTAAAGCCTCCTGTTAGTGCTTCATCTACACGTTATAGCCCTGCATTTTCCAATGCCTATCTCTTTGCAAAAGAGAGATATCGGCAAGGAAAAGCTGCATTGTACTTTTGCATTTTTCTCCCAAACGCAAGACAATAGAATGAAAATTTTAAAGCCTCCTGTTAGTGCTTCATCTACACGTTATAGCCCTGAATTTTCCAATGCCTATCTCTTTGCAAAAGAGAGATATCGGCAAGGAAAAGCTGTATTGTACCTTTGCATTTTTCTCCCAAACGAAAGACACTAGAATGAAAATGTTAAAGCCTACTGTTAGTGCTTCATCTACACGTTATAGCCCTGAATTTTCCAATGCCTAGCTCTTTGCAAAAGAGAGATATCGGCAAGGAAAAGCTGAATTGTACCTTTGCATTTTTCTCCCAAACGAAGGACACTAGAATGAAGATTTAAAAGCCTCCTGTTAGTGCTTCATCTACACGGTATAGCCCTGAATTTTCCAATGCCTAGCTCTTTGCAAAAGAGAGATATTGGCAAGGAAAAGCTGTATTGTACCTTTGCATTTTTCTCCCAAACGAAGGACACTAGAATGAAAATTTTAAAGCCTCCTGTTAGTGCTTCATCTACACGTTATAGCCCTGAGTTTTCCAATGCCTATCTCTTTGCAAAAGAGAGATATCGGCAAGGAAAAACTGTATTGTACCTTTGCATTTTTCTCCCAAACGAAAGACACTAGAATGAAAATGTTAAAGCCTACTGTTAGTGCTTCATCTACACGTTATAGCCCTGAATTTTCCAATGCCTAGCTCTTTGCAAAAGAGAGATATCGGCAAGGAAAAGCTGTATTGTACCTTTGCATTTTTCTCCCAAACGAAGGACACTAGAATGAAGATTTAAAAGCCTCCTGTTAGTGCTTCATCTACACGGTATAGCCCTGAATTTTCCAATGCCTAGCTCTTTGCAAAAGAGAGATATCGGCAAGGAAAAGCTGCATTGTACTTTTGCATTTTTCTCCCAAACGAAAGACACTAGAATGAAAATTTTAAAGCCTCCTGTTAGTGCTTCATCTACACGTAATAGCCCTGAATTTTCCAATGCCTATCTCTTTGCAAAAGAGAGATATCGGCAAGGAAATGCTGTATTGTACCTTTGCATTTTTCTCCCAAACGAAAGACACTAGAATGAAAATTTTAAAGCCTCCTGTTAGTGCTTCATCTACACGTTATAGCCCTGCATTTTCCAATGCCTATCTCTTTGCAAAAGAGAGATATCGGCAAGGAAAAGCAGCATTGTACTTTTGCATTTTTCTCCCAAACGAAAGACACTAGAATGAAAATTTTAAAGCCTCCTGTTAGTGCTTCATCTACACGTTATAGCCCTGAATTTTCCAATGCCTAGCTCTTTGCAAAAGAGAGATATCGGCAAGGAAAAGCTGTATTGTACCTTTGCATTTTTCTCCCAAACGAAAGACACTAGAATGAAAATTTTAAAGCCTCCTGTTAGTGCTTCATCTACACGTTATAAGCCCTGAATTTTCCAATGCCTATCTCTTTGTAAAAGAGAGATATCGGCAAGGAAAAGCTGTATTGTACCTTTGCATTTTTCTCCCAAACGAAGGACACTAGAATGAAGATTTAAAAGCCTCCTGTTAGTGCTTCATCTACACGGTATAGCCCTGAATTTTCCAATGCCTAGCTCTTTGCAAAAGAGAGATATTGGCAAGGAAAAGCTGTATTGTACCTTTGCATTTTTCTCCCAAACGAAGGACACTAGAATGAAAATTTTAAAGCCTCCTGTTAGTGCTTCATCTACACGTTATAGCCCTGAATTTTCCAATGCCTATCTCTTTGCAAAAGAGAGATATCGGCAAGGAAAAACTGTATTGTACCTTTGCATTTTTCTCCCAAACGAAAGACACTAGAATGAAAATTTTAAAGCCTCCTGTTAGTGCTTCATCTACACGTTATAGCCCTGAATTTTCCAATGCCTATCTCTTTGCAAAAGAGAGATATCGGCAAGGAAATGCTGTATTGTACCTTTGCATTTTTCTCCCAAACGAAGGACACTAGAATGAAAATTTAAAAGCCTCCTGTTAGTGCTTCATCTACACGTTATAGCCCTGAATTTTCCAATGCCTATCTCTTTGCAAAAGAGAGATATCGGCAAGGAAAAGCTGTATTGTACCTTTGCATTTTTCTCCCAAACGAAAGACACTAGAATGAAAATTTTAAAGCCTACGGTTAGTGCTTCATCTACACGTTATAGCCCTGAATTTTCCAATGCCTAGCTCTTTGCAAAAGAGAGATATCGGCAAGGAAAAGCTGTATTGTACCTTTGCATTTTTCTCCCAAACGAAAGACACTAGAATGAAAATGTTAAAGCCTACTGTTAGTGCTTCATCTACACGTTATAGCCCTGAATTTTCCAATGCCTAGCTCTTTGCAAAAGAGAGATATCGGCAAGGAAAAGCTGTATTGTACCTTTGCATTTCTCTCCCAAACGAAGGACACTAGAATGAAAATTTTAAAGCCTCCTATTAGTGCTTCATCTACACGTTATAGCCCTGAATTTTCCAATGCCTATCTCTTTGCAAAAGAGAGATATCGGCAAGGAAGAGTGTATTGTACTTTTGCATTTTTCTCCCAAACGAAAGACACTAGAATGAAAATTTTAAAGCCTCCTGTTAGTGCTTCATCTGCACGTTATAGCCCTGCATTTTCCAATGCCTATCTCTTTGCAAAAGAGAGATATCGGCAAGGAAAAGCTGCATTGTACTTTTGCATTTTTCTCCCAAACGCAAGACAATAGAATGAAAATTTTAAAGCCTCCTGTTAGTGCTTCATCTACACGTTATAGCCCTGAATTTTCCAATGCCTATCTCTTAGCAAAAGAGAGATATCGGCAAGGAAAAGCTGTATTGTACCTTTGCATTTTTCTCCCAAACGAAAGACACTAGAATGAAAATGTTAAAGCCTACTGTTAGTGCTTCATCTACACGTTATAGCCCTGAATTTTCCAATGCCTAGCTCTTTGCAAAAGAGAGATATCGGCAAGGAAAAGCTGTATTGTACCTTTGCATTTTTCTCCCAAACGAAGGACACTAGAATGAAGATTTAAAAGCCTCCTGTTAGTGCTTCATCTACACGGTATAGCCCTGAATTTTCCAATGCCTAGCTCTTTGCAAAAGAGAGATATTGGCAAGGAAAAGCTGTATTGTACCTTTGCATTTTTCTCCCAAACGAAGGACACTAGAATGAAAATTTTAAAGCCTCCTGTTAGTGCTTCATCTACACGTTATAGCCCTGAGTTTTCCAATGCCTATCTCTTTGCAAAAGAGAGATATCGGCAAGGAAAAACTGTATTGTACCTTTGCATTTTTCTCCCAAACGAAAGACACTAGAATGAAAATTTTAAAGCCTACGGTTAGTGCTTCATCTACACGTTATAGCCCTGAATTTTCCAATGCCTATCTCTTTGCAAAAGAGAGATATCGGCAAGGAAGAGTGTATTGTACTTTTGCATTTTTCTCCCAAACGAAAGACACTAGAATGAAAATTTTAAAGCCTCCTGTTAGTGCTTCATCTACACGTTATAGCCCTGCATTTTCCAATGCCTATCTCTTTGCAAAAGAGAGATATCGGCAAGGAAAAGCTGCATTGTACTTTTGCATTTTTCTCCCAAACGAAAGACACTAGAATGAAAATTTTAAAGCCTCCTGTTAGTGCTTCATCTACACGTTATAGCCCTGAATTTTTGAATGCCTATCTCTTTGCAAAAGAGAGATATCGGCAAGGAAAAGCTGTATTGTACCTTTGCATTTTTCTCCCAAACGAAAGACACTAGAATGAAAATGTTAAAGCCTACTGTTAGTGCTTCATCTACACGTTATAGCCCTGAATTTTCCAATGCCTAGCTCTTTGCAAAAGAGAGATATCGGCAAGGAAAAGCTGTATTGTACCTTTGCATTTTTCTCCCAAACGAAGGACACTAGAATGAAGATTTAAAAGCCTCCTGTTAGTGCTTCATCTACACGGTATAGCCCTGAATTTTCCAATGCCTAGCTCTTTGCAAAAGAGAGATATTGGCAAGGAAAAGCTGTATTGTACCTTTGCATTTTTCTCCCAAACGAAGGACACTAGAATGAAAATTTTAAAGCCTCCTATTAGTGCTTCATCTACACGTTATAGCCCTGAATTTTCCAATGCCTATCTCTTTGCAAAAGAGAGATATCGGCAAGGAAAAGCTGTATTGTACCTTTGCATTTTTCTCCCAAACGAAGGACACTAGAATGAAGATTTAAAAGCCTCCTGTTAGTGCTTCATCTACACGGTATAGCCCTGAATTTTCCAATGCCTATCTCTTTGCAAAAGAGAGATATCGTCAAGGAAAAGCTGTATTGTACCTTTGCATTTTTCTCCCAAACGAAGGACACTAGAATGAAGATTTAAAAGCCTCCTGTTAGTGCTTCATCTACACGGTATAGCCCTGAATTTTCCAATGCCTAGCTCTTTGCAAAAGAGAGATATTGGCAAGGAAAAGCTGTATTGTACCTTTGCATTTTTCTCCCAAACGAAGGACACTAGAATGAAAATTTTAAAGCCTCCTGTTAGTGCTTCATCTACACGTTATAGCCCTGAATTTTCCAATGCCTATCTCTTTGCAAAAGAGAGATATCGGCAAGAAAAAACTGTATTGTACCTTTGCATTTTTCTCCCAAACGAAAGACACTAGAATGAAAATTTTAAAGCCTCCAGTTAGTGCTTCATCTACACGTTATAGCCCTGAATTTTCCAATGCCTATCTCTTTGCAAAAGAGAGATATCGGCAAGGAAATGCTGTATTGTACCTTTGCATTTTTCTCCCAAACGAAAGACACTAGAATGAAAATTTTAAAGCCTCCTGTTAGTGCTTCATCTACACGTTATAGCCCTGCATTTTCCAATGCCTATCTCTTTGCAAAAGAGAGATATCGGCAAGGAAAAGCTGCATTGTACTTTTGCATTTTTCTCCCAAACGAAAGACACTAGAATGAAAATTTTAAAGCCTCCTGTTAGTGCTTCATCTACACGTAATAGCCCTGAATTTTCCAATGCCTATCTCTTTGCAAAAGAGAGATATCGGCAAGGAAATGCTGTATTGTACCTTTGCATTTTTCTCCCAAACGAAAGACACTAGAATGAAAATTTTAAAGCCTCCTGTTAGTGCTTCATCTACACGTTATAGCCCTGCATTTTCCAATGCCTATCTCTTTGCAAAAGAGAGATATCGGCAAGGAAAAGCAGCATTGTACTTTTGCATTTTTCTCCCAAACGAAAGACACTAGAATGAAAATTTTAAAGCCTCCTGTTAGTGCTTCATCTACACGTTATAGCCCTGAATTTTCCAATGCCTAGCTCTTTGCAAAAGAGAGATATCGGCAAGGAAAAGCTGTATTGTACCTTTGCATTTTTCTCCCAAACGAAAGACACTAGAATGAAAATTTTAAAGCCTCCTGTTAGTGCTTCATCTACACGTTATAAGCCCTGAATTTTCCAATGCCTATCTCTTTGTAAAAGAGAGATATCGGCAAGGAAAAGCTGTATTGTACCTTTGCATTTTTCTCCCTAACGAAGGACACTAGAATGAAGATTTAAAAGCCTCCTGTTAGTGCTTCATCTACACGGTATAGCCCTGAATTTTCCAATGCCTAGCTCTTTGCAAAAGAGAGATATTGGCAAGGAAAAGCTGTATTGTACCTTTGCATTTTTCTCCCAAACGAAGGACACTAGAATGAAAATTTTAAAGCCTCCTGTTAGTGCTTCATCTACACGTTATAGCCCTGAATTTTCCAATGCCTATCTCTTTGCAAAAGAGAGATATCGGCAAGGAAAAACTGTATTGTACCTTTGCATTTTTCTCCCAAACGAAAGACACTAGAATGAAAATTTTAAAGCCTCCTGTTAGTGCTTCATCTACACGTTATAGCCCTGAATTTTCCAATGCCTATCTCTTTGCAAAAGAGAGATATCGGCAAGGAAATGCTGTATTGTACCTTTGCATTTTTCTCCCAAACGAAGGACACTAGAATGAAAATTTAAAAGCCTCCTGTTAGTGCTTCATCTACACGTTATAGCCCTGAATTTTCCAATGCCTATCTCTTTGCAAAAGAGAGATATCGGCAAGGAAAAGCTGTATTGTACCTTTGCATTTTTCTCCCAAACGAAAGACACTAGAATGAAAATTTTAAAGCCTACGGTTAGTGCTTCATCTACACGTTATAGCCCTGAATTTTCCAATGCCTAGCTCTTTGCAAAAGAGAGATATCGGCAAGGAAAAGCTGTATTGTACCTTTGCATTTTTCTCCCAAACGAAAGACACTAGAATGAAAATTTTAAAGCCTCCTGTTAGTGCTTCATCTACACGTTATAGCCCTGAATTTTCCAATGCCTATCTCTTTGCAAAAGAGAGATATCGGCAAGGAAAAGCTGTATTGTACCTTTGCATTTCTCTCCCAAACGAAGGACACTAGAATGAAAATTTTAAAGCCTCCTATTAGTGCTTCATCTACACGTTATAGCCCTGAATTTTCCAATGCCTATCTCTTTGCAAAAGAGAGATATCGGCAAGGAAGAGTGTATTGTACTTTTGCATTTTTCTCCCAAACGAAAGACACTAGAATGAAAATTTTAAAGCCTCCTGTTAGTGCTTCATCTACACGTTATAGCCCTGAATTTTCCAATGCCTATCTCTTTGCAAAAGAGAGATATCGGCAAGGAAAAGCTGTATTGTACCTTTGCATTTTTCTCCCAAACGAAAGACACTAGAATGAAAATGTTAAAGCCTACTGTTAGTGCTTCATCTACACGTTATAGCCCTGAATTTTCCAATGCCTAGCTCTTTGCAAAAGAGAGATATTGGCAAGGAAAAGCTGTATTGTACCTTTGCATTTTTCTCCCAAACGAAGGACACTAGAATGAAAATTTTAAAGCCTCCTGTTAGTGCTTCATCTACACGTTATAGCCCTGAGTTTTCCAATGCCTATCTCTTTGCAAAAGAGAGATATCGGCAAGGAAAAACTGTATTGTACCTTTGCATTTTTCTCCCAAACGAAAGACACTAGAATGAAAATTTTAAAGCCTACTGTTAGTGCTTCATCTACACGTTATAGCCCTGAATTTTCCAATGCCTATCTCTTTGCAAAAGAGAGATATCGGCAAGAAAATGCTGTATTGTACCTTTGCATTTTTCTCCCAAACGAAAGACACTAGAATGAAAATTTTAAAGCCTCCTGTTAGTGCTTCATCTACACGTTATAGCCCTGCATTTTCCAATGCCTATCTCTTTGCAAAAGAGAGATATCGGCAAGGAAAAGCTGCATTGTACTTTTGCATTTTTCTCCCAAAGGAAAGACACTAGAATGAAAATTTTAAAGCCTCCTGTTAGTGCTTCATCTACACGTTATAGCCCTGAATTTTCCAATGCCTATCTCTTTGCAAAAGAGAGATATCGGCAAGGAAAAGCTGTATTGTACCTTTGCATTTTTCTCCCAAACGAAAGACACTAGAATGAAAATTTTAAAGCCTCCTGTTAGTGCTTCATCTACACGTTATAGCCCTGAATTTTCCAATGCCTAGCTCTTTGCAAAAGAGAGATATCGGCAAGGAAAAGCTGTATTGTACCTTTGCATTTTTCTCCCAAACGAAAGACACTAGAATGAAAATTTTAAAGCCTCCTGTTAGTGCTTCATCTACACGTTATAGCCCTGAATTTTCCAATACCTATCTCTTTGCAAAAGAGAGATATCGGCAAGGAAAAGCTGCATTGTACTTTTGCATTTTTCTCCCAAACGAAAGACACTAGAATGAAAATTGTAAAGCCTCCTGTTAGTGCTTCATCTACACGTTATAGCCCTGAAAATTCCAATGCCTATCTCTTTGCAAAATAGAGATATCGGCAAGGAAAAGCTGTATTGTACCTTTGCATTTTTCTCCCAAACGAAAGACACTAGAATGAAAATGTTAAAGCCTACTGTTAGTGCTTCATCTACACGTTATAGCCCTGAATTTTCCAATGCCTAGCTCTTTGCAAAAGAGAGATATCGGCAAGGAAAAGCTGTATTGTACCTTTGCATTTTTCTCCCAAACGAAAGACACTAGAATGAAAATTTTAAAGCCTCCTGTTAGTGCTTCATCTACACGTTATAGCCCTGAATTTTCCAATGCCTAGCTCTTTGCAAAAGAGAGATATTGGCAAGGAAAAGCTGTATTGTACCTTTGCATTTTTCTCCCAAACGAAGGACACTAGAATGAAAATTTTAAAGCCTCCTATTAGTGCTTCATCTACACGTTATAGCCCTGAATTTTCCAATGCCTAGCTCTTTGCAAAAGAGAGATATCGGCAAGGAAAAGCTGTATTGTACCTTTGCATTTTTCTCCCAAATGAAAGACACTAGAATGAAAATTTTAAAGCCTACTGTTAGTGCTTCATCTACACGTTATAGCCCTGAATTTTCCAATGACTATCTCTTTGCAAAAGAGAGATATCGGCAAGAAAATGCTGTATTGTACCTTTGCATTTTTCTCCCAAACGAAAGACACTAGAATGAAAATTTTAAAGCCTCCTGTTAGTGCTTCATCTACACGTTATAGCCCTGCATTTTCCAATGCCTATCTCTTTGCAAAAGAGAGATATCGGCAAGGAAAAGCTGCATTGTACTTTTGCATTTTTCTCCCAAACGAAAGACACTAGAATGAAAATTTTAAAGCCTCCTGTTAGTGCTTCATCTACACGTTATAGCCCTGAATTTTCCAATGCCTATCTCTTTGCAAAAGAGAGATATCGGCAAGGAAAAGCTGTATTGTACCTTTGCATTTTTATCCCAAAAGAAAGACACTAGAATGAAAATTTTAAAGCCTCCTGTTAGTGCTTCATCTACACGTTATAGCCCTGAATTTTCCAATGCCTAGCTCTTTGCAAAAGAGAGATATCGGCAAGGAAAAGCTGTATTGTACCTTTGCATTTTTCTCCCAAACGAAAGACACTAGAATGAAAATTTTAAAGCCTCCTGTTAGTGCTTCATCTACACGTTATAGCCCTGAATTTTCCAATACCTATCTCTTTGCAAAAGAGAGATATCGGCAAGGAAAAGCTGCATTGTACTTTTGCATTTTTCTCCCAAACGAAAGACACTAGAATGAAAATTTTAAAGCCTCCTGTTAGTGCTTCATCTACACGTTATAGCCCTGAAATTTCCAATGCCTATCTCTTTGCAAAAGAGAGATATCGGCAAGGAAAAGCTGTATTGTACCTTTGCATTTTTCTCCCAAACGAAAGACACTAGAATGAAAATGTTAAAGCCTACTGTTAGTGCTTCATCTACACGTTATAGCCCTGAATTTTCCAATGCCTAGCTCTTTGCAAAAGAGAGATATCGGCAAGGAAAAGCTGTATTGTACCTTTGCATTTTTCTCCCAAACGAAAGACACTAGAATGAAAATTTTAAAGCCTCCTGTTAGTGCTTCATCTACACGTTATAGCCCTGAATTTTCCAATGCCTAGCTCTTTGCAAAAGAGAGATATTGGCAAGGAAAAGCTGTATTGTACCTTTGCATTTTTCTCCCAAACGAAGGACACTAGAATGAAGATTTAAAAGCCTCCTGTTAGTGCTTCATCTACACGGTATAGCCCTGAATTTTCCAATGCCTATCTCTTTGCAAAAGAGAGATATCGGCAAGGAAAAGCTGTATTGTACCTTTGCATTTTTCTCCCAAACGAAGGACACTAGAATGAAGATTTAAAAGCCTCCTGTTAGTGCTTCATCTACACGGTATAGCCCTGAATTTTCCAATGCCTAGCTCTTTGCAAAAGAGAGATATTGGCAAGGAAAAGCTGTATTGTACCTTTGCATTTTTCTCCCAAACGAAGGACACTAGAATGAAAATTTTAAAGCCTCCTGTTAGTGCTTCATCTACACGTTATAGCCCTGAATTTTCCAATGCCTATCTCTTTGCAAAAGAGAGATATCGGCAAGAAAAAACTGTATTGTACCTTTGCATTTTTCTCCCAAACGAAAGACACTAGAATGAAAATTTTAAAGCCTCCAGTTAGTGCTTCATCTACACGTTATAGCCCTGAATTTTCCAATGCCTATCTCTTTGCAAAAGAGAGATATCGGCAAGGAAATGCTGTATTGTACCTTTGCATTTTTCTCCCAAACGAAAGACACTAGAATGAAAATTTTAAAGCCTCCTGTTAGTGCTTCATCTACACGTTATAGCCCTGCATTTTCCAATGCCTATCTCTTTGCAAAAGAGAGATATCGGCAAGGAAAAGCTGCATTGTACTTTTGCATTTTTCTCCCAAACGAAAGACACTAGAATGAAAATTTTAAAGCCTCCTGTTAGTGCTTCATCTACACGTAATAGCCCTGAATTTTCCAATGCCTATCTCTTTGCAAAAGAGAGATATCGGCAAGGAAATGCTGTATTGTACCTTTGCATTTTTCTCCCAAACGAAAGACACTAGAATGAAAATTTTAAAGCCTCCTGTTAGTGCTTCATCTACACGTTATAGCCCTGCATTTTCCAATGCCTATCTCTTTGCAAAAGAGAGATATCGGCAAGGAAAAGCAGCATTGTACTTTTGCATTTTTCTCCCAAACGAAAGACACTAGAATGAAAATTTTAAAGCCTCCTGTTAGTGCTTCATCTACACGTTATAGCCCTGAATTTTCCAATGCCTAGCTCTTTGCAAAAGAGAGATATCGGCAAGGAAAAGCTGTATTGTACCTTTGCATTTTTCTCCCAAACGAAAGACACTAGAATGAAAATTTTAAAGCCTCCTGTTAGTGCTTCATCTACACGTTATAAGCCCTGAATTTTCCAATGCCTATCTCTTTGTAAAAGAGAGATATCGGCAAGGAAAAGCTGTATTGTACCTTTGCATTTTTCTCCCTAACGAAGGACACTAGAATGAAGATTTAAAAGCCTCCTGTTAGTGCTTCATCTACACGGTATAGCCCTGAATTTTCCAATGCCTAGCTCTTTGCAAAAGAGAGATATTGGCAAGGAAAAGCTGTATTGTACCTTTGCATTTTTCTCCCAAACGAAGGACACTAGAATGAAAATTTTAAAGCCTCCTGTTAGTGCTTCATCTACACGTTATAGCCCTGAATTTTCCAATGCCTATCTCTTTGCAAAAGAGAGATATCGGCAAGGAAAAACTGTATTGTACCTTTGCATTTTTCTCCCAAACGAAAGACACTAGAATGAAAATTTTAAAGCCTCCTGTTAGTGCTTCATCTACACGTTATAGCCCTGAATTTTCCAATGCCTATCTCTTTGCAAAAGAGAGATATCGGCAAGGAAATGCTGTATTGTACCTTTGCATTTTTCTCCCAAACGAAGGACACTAGAATGAAAATTTAAAAGCCTCCTGTTAGTGCTTCATCTACACGTTATAGCCCTGAATTTTCCAATGCCTATCTCTTTGCAAAAGAGAGATATCGGCAAGGAAAAGCTGTATTGTACCTTTGCATTTTTCTCCCAAACGAAAGACACTAGAATGAAAATTTTAAAGCCTCCTGTTAGTGCTTCATCTACACGTTATAGCCCTGAATTTTCCAATGCCTATCTCTTTGCAAAAGAGAGATATCGGCAAGGAAAAGCTGTATTGTACCTTTGCATTTTTCTCCCAAACGAAAGACACTAGAATGAAAATTTTAAAGCCTACTGTTAGTGCTTCATCTACACGTTATAGCCCTGAATTTTCCAATGCCTAGCTCTTTGCAAAAGAGAGATATTGGCAAGGAAAAGCTGTATTGTACCTTTGCATTTTTCTCCCAAACGAAGGACACTAGAATGAAAATTTTAAAGCCTCCTGTTAGTGCTTCATCTACACGTTATAGCCCTGAGTTTTCCAATGCCTATCTCTTTGCAAAAGAGAGATATCGGCAAGGAAAAACTGTATTGTACCTTTGCATTTTTCTCCCAAACGAAAGACACTAGAATGAAAATTTTAAAGCCTACTGTTAGTGCTTCATCTACACGTTATAGCCCTGAATTTTCCAATGCCTATCTCTTTGCAAAAGAGAGATATCGGCAAGAAAATGCTGTATTGTACCTTTGCATTTTTCTCCCAAACGAAAGACACTAGAATGAAAATTTTAAAGCCTCCTGTTAGTGCTTCATCTACACGTTATAGCCCTGCATTTTCCAATGCCTATCTCTTTGCAAAAGAGAGATATCGGCAAGGAAAAGCTGCATTGTACTTTTGCATTTTTCTCCCAAACGAAAGACACTAGAATGAAAATTTTAAAGCCTCCTGTTAGTGCTTCATCTACACGTTATAGCCCTGAATTTTCCAATGCCTATCTCTTTGCAAAAGAGAGATATCGGCAAGGAAAAGCTGTATTGTACCTTTGCATTTTTCTCCCAAACGAAAGACACTAGAATGAAAATTTTAAAGCCTCCTGTTAGTGCTTCATCTACACGTTATAGCCCTGAATTTTCCAATGCCTAGCTCTTTGCAAAAGAGAGATATCGGCAAGGAAAAGCTGTATTGTACCTTTGCATTTTTCTCCCAAACGAAAGACACTAGAATGAAAATTTTAAAGCCTCCTGTTAGTGCTTCATCTACACGTTATAGCCCTGAATTTTCCAATACCTATCTCTTTGCAAAAGAGAGATATCGGCAAGGAAAAGCTGCATTGTACTTTTGCATTTTTCTCCCAAACGAAAGACACTAGAATGAAAATTGTAAAGCCTCCTGTTAGTGCTTCATCTACACGTTATAGCCCTGAAAATTCCAATGCCTATCTCTTTGCAAAATAGAGATATCGGCAAGGAAAAGCTGTATTGTACCTTTGCATTTTTCTCCCAAACGAAAGACACTAGAATGAAAATGTTAAAGCCTACTGTTAGTGCTTCATCTACACGTTATAGCCCTGAATTTTCCAATGCCTAGCTCTTTGCAAAAGAGAGATATCGGCAAGGAAAAGCTGTATTGTACCTTTGCATTTTTCTCCCAAACGAAAGACACTAGAATGAAAATTTTAAAGCCTCCTGTTAGTGCTTCATCTACACGTTATAGCCCTGAATTTTCCAATGCCTAGCTCTTTGCAAAAGAGAGATATTGGCAAGGAAAAGCTGTATTGTACCTTTGCATTTTTCTCCCAAACGAAGGACACTAGAATGAAAATTTTAAAGCCTCCTATTAGTGCTTCATCTACACGTTATAGCCCTGAATTTTCCAATGCCTAGCTCTTTGCAAAAGAGAGATATCGGCAAGGAAAAGCTGTATTGTACCTTTGCATTTTTCTCCCAAATGAAAGACACTAGAATGAAAATTTTAAAGCCTACTGTTAGTGCTTCATCTACACGTTATAGCCCTGAATTTTCCAATGACTATCTCTTTGCAAAAGAGAGATATCGGCAAGAAAATGCTGTATTGTACCTTTGCATTTTTCTCCAAAACGAAAGACACTAGAATGAAAATTTTAAAGCCTCCTGTTAGTGCTTCATCTACACGTTATAGCCCTGCATTTTCCAATGCCTATCTCTTTGCAAAAGAGAGATATCGGCAAGGAAAAGCTGCATTGTACTTTTGCATTTTTCTCCCAAACGAAAGACACTAGAATGAAAATTTTAAAGCCTCCTGTTAGTGCTTCATCTACACGTTATAGCCCTGAATTTTCCAATGCCTATCTCTTTGCAAAAGAGAGATATCGGCAAGGAAAAGCTGTATTGTACCTTTGCATTTTTATCCCAAACGAAAGACACTAGAATGAAAATTTTAAAGCCTCCTGTTAGTGCTTCATCTACACGTTATAGCCCTGAATTTTCCAATGCCTAGCTCTTTGCAAAAGAGAGATATCGGCAAGGAAAAGCTGTATTGTACCTTTGCATTTTTCTCCCAAACGAAAGACACTAGAATGAAGATTTAAAAGCCTCCTGTTAGTGCTTCATCTACACGGTATAGCCCTGAATTTTCCAATGCCTAGCTCTTTGCAAAAGAGAGATATTGGCAAGGAAAAGCTGTATTGTACCTTTGCATTTTTCTCCCAAACGAAGGACACTAGAATGAAAATTTTAAAGCCTCCTGTTAGTGCTTCATCTACACGTTATAGCCCTGAATTTTCCAATGCCTATCTCTTTGCAAAAGAGAGATATCGGCAAGGAAAAACTGTATTGTACCTTTGCATTTTTCTCCCAAACGAAAGACACTAGAATGAAAATTTTAAAGCCTCCTGTTAGTGCTTCATCTACACGTTATAGCCCTGAATTTTCCAATGCCTATCTCTTTGCAAAAGAGAGATATCGGCAAGGAAATGCTGTATTGTACCTTTGCATTTTTCTCCCAAACGAAGGACACTAGAATGAAAATTTAAAAGCCTCCTGTTAGTGCTTCATCTACACGTTATAGCCCTGAATTTTCCAATGCCTATCTCTTTGCAAAAGAGAGATATCGGCAAGGAAAAGCTGTATTGTACCTTTGCATTTTTCTCCCAAACGAAAGACACTAGAATGAAAATTTTAAAGCCTACGGTTAGTGCTTCATCTACACGTTATAGCCCTGAATTTTCCAATGCCTAGCTCTTTGCAAAAGAGAGATATCGGCAAGGAAAAGCTGTATTGTACCTTTGCATTTTTCTCCCAAACGAAAGACACTAGAATGAAAATTTTAAAGCCTCCTGTTAGTGCTTCATCTACACGTTATAGCCCTGAATTTTCCAATGCCTATCTCTTTGCAAAAGAGAGATATCGGCAAGGAAAAGCTGTATTGTACCTTTGCATTTCTCTCCCAAACGAAGGACACTAGAATGAAAATTTTAAAGCCTCCTATTAGTGCTTCATCTACACGTTATAGCCCTGAATTTTCCAATGCCTATCTCTTTGCAAAAGAGAGATATCGGCAAGGAAGAGTGTATTGTACTTTTGCATTTTTCTCCCAAACGAAAGACACTAGAATGAAAATTTTAAAGCCTCCTGTTAGTGCTTCATCTACACGTTATAGCCCTGAATTTTCCAATGCCTATCTCTTTGCAAAAGAGAGATATCGGCAAGGAAAAGCTGTATTGTACCTTTGCATTTTTCTCCCAAACGAAAGACACTAGAATGAAAATTTTAAAGCCTACTGTTAGTGCTTCATCTACACGTTATAGCCCTGAATTTTCCAATGCCTAGCTCTTTGCAAAAGAGAGATATTGGCAAGGAAAAGCTGTATTGTACCTTTGCATTTTTCTCCCAAACGAAGGACACTAGAATGAAAATTTTAAAGCCTCCTGTTAGTGCTTCATCTACACGTTATAGCCCTGAGTTTTCCAATGCCTATCTCTTTGCAAAAGAGAGATATCGGCAAGGAAAAACTGTATTGTACCTTTGCATTTTTCTCCCAAACGAAAGACACTAGAATGAAAATTTTAAAGCCTACTGTTAGTGCTTCATCTACACGTTATAGCCCTGAATTTTCCAATGCCTATCTCTTTGCAAAAGAGAGATATCGGCAAGAAAATGCTGTATTGTACCTTTGCATTTTTCTCCCAAACGAAAGACACTAGAATGAAAATTTTAAAGCCTCCTGTTAGTGCTTCATCTACACGTTATAGCCCTGCATTTTCCAATGCCTATCTCTTTGCAAAAGAGAGATATCGGCAAGGAAAAGCTGCATTGTACTTTTGCATTTTTCTCCCAAACGAAAGACACTAGAATGAAAATTTTAAAGCCTCCTGTTAGTGCTTCATCTACACGTTATAGCCCTGAATTTTCCAATGCCTATCTCTTTGCAAAAGAGAGATATCGGCAAGGAAAAGCTGTATTGTACCTTTGCATTTTTCTCCCAAACGAAAGACACTAGAATGAAAATTTTAAAGCCTCCTGTTAGTGCTTCATCTACACGTTATAGCCCTGAATTTTCCAATGCCTAGCTCTTTGCAAAAGAGAGATATCGGCAAGGAAAAGCTGTATTGTACCTTTGCATTTTTCTCCCAAACGAAAGACACTAGAATGAAAATTTTAAAGCCTCCTGTTAGTGCTTCATCTACACGTTATAGCCCTGAATTTTCCAATACCTATCTCTTTGCAAAAGAGAGATATCGGCAAGGAAAAGCTGCATTGTACTTTTGCATTTTTCTCCCAAACGAAAGACACTAGAATGAAAATTGTAAAGCCTCCTGTTAGTGCTTCATCTACACGTTATAGCCCTGAAAATTCCAATGCCTATCTCTTTGCAAAATAGAGATATCGGCAAGGAAAAGCTGTATTGTACCTTTGCATTTTTCTCCCAAACGAAAGACACTAGAATGAAAATGTTAAAGCCTACTGTTAGTGCTTCATCTACACGTTATAGCCCTGAATTTTCCAATGCCTAGCTCTTTGCAAAAGAGAGATATCGGCAAGGAAAAGCTGTATTGTACCTTTGCATTTTTCTCCCAAACGAAAGACACTAGAATGAAAATTTTAAAGCCTCCTGTTAGTGCTTCATCTACACGTTATAGCCCTGAATTTTCCAATGCCTAGCTCTTTGCAAAAGAGAGATATTGGCAAGGAAAAGCTGTATTGTACCTTTGCATTTTTCTCCCAAACGAAGGACACTAGAATGAAAATTTTAAAGCCTCCTATTAGTGCTTCATCTACACGTTATAGCCCTGAATTTTCCAATGCCTAGCTCTTTGCAAAAGAGAGATATCGGCAAGGAAAAGCTGTATTGTACCTTTGCATTTTTCTCCCAAATGAAAGACACTAGAATGAAAATTTTAAAGCCTACTGTTAGTGCTTCATCTACACGTTATAGCCCTGAATTTTCCAATGACTATCTCTTTGCAAAAGAGAGATATCGGCAAGAAAATGCTGTATTGTACCTTTGCATTTTTCTCCCAAACGAAAGACACTAGAATGAAAATTTTAAAGCCTCCTGTTAGTGCTTCATCTACACGTTATAGCCCTGCATTTTCCAATGCCTATCTCTTTGCAAAGGAGAGATATCGGCAAGGAAAAGCTGCATTGTACTTTTGCATTTTTCTCCCAAACGAAAGACACTAGAATGAAAATTTTAAAGCCTCCTGTTAGTGCTTCATCTACACGTTATAGCCCTGAATTTTCCAATGCCTATCTCTTTGCAAAAGAGAGATATCGGCAAGGAAAAGCTGTATTGTACCTTTGCATTTTTATCCCAAACGAAAGACACTAGAATGAAAATTTTAAAGCCTCCTGTTAGTGCTTCATCTACACGTTATAGCCCTGAATTTTCCAATGCCTAGCTCTTTGCAAAAGAGAGATATCGGCAAGGAAAAGCTGTATTGTACCTTTGCATTTTTCTCCCAAACGAAAGACACTAGAATGAAAATTTTAAAGCCTCCTGTTAGTGCTTCATCTACACGTTATAGCCCTGAATTTTCCAATACCTATCTCTTTGCAAAAGAGAGATATCGGCAAGGAAAAGCTGCATTGTACTTTTGCATTTTTCTCCCAAACGAAAGACACTAGAATGAAAATTTTAAAGCCTCCTGTTAGTGCTTCATCTACACGTTATAGCCCTGAAATTTCCAATGCCTATCTCTTTGCAAAAGAGAGATATCGGCAAGGAAAAGCTGTATTGTACCTTTGCATTTTTCTCCCAAACGAAAGACACTAGAATGAAAATGTTAAAGCCTACTGTTAGTGCTTCATCTACACGTTATAGCCCTGAATTTTCCAATGCCTAGCTCTTTGCAAAAGAGAGATATCGGCAAGGAAAAGCTGTATTGTACCTTTGCATTTTTCTCCCAAACGAAAGACACTAGAATGAAAATTTTAAAGCCTCCTGTTAGTGCTTCATCTACACGTTATAGCCCTGAATTTTCCAATGCCTAGCTCTTTGCAAAAGAGAGATATTGGCAAGGAAAAGCTGTATTGTACCTTTGCATTTTTCTCCCAAACGAAGGACACTAGAATGAAAATTTTAAAGCCTCCTATTAGTGCTTCATCTACACGTTATAGCCCTGAATTTTCCAAAGCCTAGCTCTTTGCAAAAGAGAGATATCGGCAAGGAAAAGCTGTATTGTACCTTTGCATTTTTCTCCCAAACGAAAGACACTAGAATGAACATTTTAAAGCCTCCTGTTAGTGCTTCATCTACACGTTATAAGCCCTGAATTTTCCAATGCCTATCTCTTTGCAAAAGAGAGATATCGGCAAGGAAATGCTGTATTGTACCTTTGCATTTTTCTCCCAAACGAAGGACACTAGAATGAAAATTTAAAAGCCTCCTGTTAGTGCTTCATCTACACGTTATAGCCCTGAATTTTCCAATGCCTATCTCTTTGCAAAAGAGAGATATCGGCAAGGAAAAGCTGTATTGTACCTTTGCATTTTTCTCCCAAACGAAAGACACTAGAATGAAAATTTTAAAGCCTACGGTTAGTGCTTCATCTACACGTTATAGCCCTGAATTTTCCAATGCCTAGCTCTTTGCAAAAGAGAGATATCGGCAAGGAAAAGCTGTATTGTACCTTTGCATTTTTCTCCCAAATGAAAGACACTAGAATGAAAATTTTAAAGCCTACTGTTAGTGCTTCATCTACACGTTATAGCCCTGAATTTTCCAATGACTATCTCTTTGCAAAAGAGAGATATCGGCAAGAAAATGCTGTATTGTACCTTTGCATTTTTCTCCCAAACGAAAGACACTAGAATGAAAATTTTAAAGCCTCCTGTTAGTGCTTCATCTACACGTTATAGCCCTGCATTTTCCAATGCCTATCTCTTTGCAAAAGAGAGATATCGGCAAGGAAAAGCTGCATTGTACTTTTGCATTTTTCTCCCAAACGAAAGACACTAGAATGAAAATTTTAAAGCCTCCTGTTAGTGCTTCATCTACACGTTATAGCCCTGAATTTTCCAATGCCTATCTCTTTGCAAAAGAGAGATATCGGCAAGGAAAAGCTGTATTGTACCTTTGCATTTTTATCCCAAACGAAAGACACTAGAATGAAAATTTTAAAGCCTCCTGTTAGTGCTTCATCTACACGTTATAGCCCTGAATTTTCCAATGCCTAGCTCTTTGCAAAAGAGAGATATCGGCAAGGAAAAGCTGTATTGTACCTTTGCATTTTTCTCCCAAACGAAAGACACTAGAATGAAGATTTAAAAGCCTCCTGTTAGTGCTTCATCTACACGGTATAGCCCTGAATTTTCCAATGCCTAGCTCTTTGCAAAAGAGAGATATTGGCAAGGAAAAGCTGTATTGTACCTTTGCATTTTTCTCCCAAACGAAGGACACTAGAATGAAAATTTTAAAGCCTCCTGTTAGTGCTTCATCTACACGTTATAGCCCTGAATTTTCCAATGCCTATCTCTTTGCAAAAGAGAGATATCGGCAAGGAAAAACTGTATTGTACCTTTGCATTTTTCTCCCAAACGAAAGACACTAGAATGAAAATTTTAAAGCCTCCTGTTAGTGCTTCATCTACACGTTATAGCCCTGAATTTTCCAATGCCTATCTCTTTGCAAAAGAGAGATATCGGCAAGGAAATGCTGTATTGTACCTTTGCATTTTTCTCCCAAACGAAGGACACTAGAATGAAAATTTAAAAGCCTCCTGTTAGTGCTTCATCTACACGTTATAGCCCTGAATTTTCCAATGCCTATCTCTTTGCAAAAGAGAGATATCGGCAAGGAAAAGCTGTATTGTACCTTTGCATTTTTCTCCCAAACGAAAGACACTAGAATGAAAATTTTAAAGCCTACGGTTAGTGCTTCATCTACACGTTATAGCCCTGAATTTTCCAATGCCTAGCTCTTTGCAAAAGAGAGATATCGGCAAGGAAAAGCTGTATTGTACCTTTGCATTTTTCTCCCAAACGAAAGACACTAGAATGAAAATTTTAAAGCCTCCTGTTAGTGCTTCATCTACACGTTATAGCCCTGAATTTTCCAATGCCTATCTCTTTGCAAAAGAGAGATATCGGCAAGGAAAAGCTGTATTGTACCTTTGCATTTCTCTCCCAAACGAAGGACACTAGAATGAAAATTTTAAAGCCTCCTATTAGTGCTTCATCTACACGTTATAGCCCTGAATTTTCCAATGCCTATCTCTTTGCAAAAGAGAGATATCGGCAAGGAAGAGTGTATTGTACTTTTGCATTTTTCTCCCAAACGAAAGACACTAGAATGAAAATTTTAAAGCCTCCTGTTAGTGCTTCATCTACACGTTATAGCCCTGAATTTTCCAATGCCTATCTCTTTGCAAAAGAGAGATATCGGCAAGGAAAAGCTGTATTGTACCTTTGCATTTTTCTCCCAAACGAAAGACACTAGAATGAAAATTTTAAAGCCTACTGTTAGTGCTTCATCTACACGTTATAGCCCTGAATTTTCCAATGCCTAGCTCTTTGCAAAAGAGAGATATTGGCAAGGAAAAGCTGTATTGTACCTTTGCATTTTTCTCCCAAACGAAGGACACTAGAATGAAAATTTTAAAGCCTCCTGTTAGTGCTTCATCTACACGTTATAGCCCTGAGTTTTCCAATGCCTATCTCTTTGCAAAAGAGAGATATCGGCAAGGAAAAACGGTATTGTACCTTTGCATTTTTCTCCCAAACGAAAGACACTAGAATGAAAATTTTAAAGCCTACTGTTAGTGCTTCATCTACACGTTATAGCCCTGAATTTTCCAATGCCTATCTCTTTGCAAAAGAGAGATATCGGCAAGAAAATGCTGTATTGTACCTTTGCATTTTTCTCCCAAACGAAAGACACTAGAATGAAAATTTTAAAGCCTCCTGTTAGTGCTTCATCTACACGTTATAGCCCTGCATTTTCCAATGCCTATCTCTTTGCAAAAGAGAGATATCGGCAAGGAAAAGCTGCATTGTACTTTTGCATTTTTCTCCCAAACGAAAGACACTAGAATGAAAATTTTAAAGCCTCCTGTTAGTGCTTCATCTACACGTTATAGCCCTGAATTTTCCAATGCCTATCTCTTTGCAAAAGAGAGATATCGGCAAGGAAAAGCTGTATTGTACCTTTGCATTTTTCTCCCAAACGAAAGACACTAGAATGAAAATTTTAAAGCCTCCTGTTAGTGCTTCATCTACACGTTATAGCCCTGAATTTTCCAATGCCTAGCTCTTTGCAAAAGAGAGATATCGGCAAGGAAAAGCTGTATTGTACCTTTGCATTTTTCTCCCAAACGAAAGACACTAGAATGAAAATTTTAAAGCCTCCTGTTAGTGCTTCATCTACACGTTATAGCCCTGAATTTTCCAATACCTATCTCTTTGCAAAAGAGAGATATCGGCAAGGAAAAGCTGCATTGTACTTTTGCATTTTTCTCCCAAACGAAAGACACTAGAATGAAAATTGTAAAGCCTCCTGTTAGTGCTTCATCTACACGTTATAGCCCTGAAAATTCCAATGCCTATCTCTTTGCAAAATAGAGATATCGGCAAGGAAAAGCTGTATTGTACCTTTGCATTTTTCTCCCAAACGAAAGACACTAGAATGAAAATGTTAAAGCCTACTGTTAGTGCTTCATCTACACGTTATAGCCCTGAATTTTCCAATGCCTAGCTCTTTGCAAAAGAGAGATATCGGCAAGGAAAAGCTGTATTGTACCTTTGCATTTTTCTCCCAAACGAAAGACACTAGAATGAAAATTTTAAAGCCTCCTGTTAGTGCTTCATCTACACGTTATAGCCCTGAATTTTCCAATGCCTAGCTCTTTGCAAAAGAGAGATATTGGCAAGGAAAAGCTGTATTGTACCTTTGCATTTTTCTCCCAAACGAAGGACACTAGAATGAAAATTTTAAAGCCTCCTATTAGTGCTTCATCTACACGTTATAGCCCTGAATTTTCCAATGCCTAGCTCTTTGCAAAAGAGAGATATCGGCAAGGAAAAGCTGTATTGTACCTTTGCATTTTTCTCCCAAATGAAAGACACTAGAATGAAAATTTTAAAGCCTACTGTTAGTGCTTCATCTACACGTTATAGCCCTGAATTTTCCAATGACTATCTCTTTGCAAAAGAGAGATATCGGCAAGAAAATGCTGTATTGTACCTTTGCATTTTTCTCCCAAACGAAAGACACTAGAATGAAAATTTTAAAGCCTCCTGTTAGTGCTTCATCTACACGTTATAGCCCTGCATTTTCCAATGCCTATCTCTTTGCAAAAGAGAGATATCGGCAAGGAAAAGCTGCATTGTACTTTTGCATTTTTCTCCCAAACGAAAGACACTAGAATGAAAATTTTAAAGCCTCCTGTTAGTGCTTCATCTACACGTTATAGCCCTGAATTTTCCAATGCCTATCTCTTTGCAAAAGAGAGATATCGGCAAGGAAAAGCTGTATTGTACCTTTGCATTTTTATCCCAAACGAAAGACACTAGAATGAAAATTTTAAAGCCTCCTGTTAGTGCTTCATCTACACGTTATAGCCCTGAATTTTCCAATGCCTAGCTCTTTGCAAAAGAGAGATATCGGCAAGGAAAAGCTGTATTGTACCTTTGCATTTTTCTCCCAAACGAAAGACACTAGAATGAAAATTTTAAAGCCTCCTGTTAGTGCTTCATCTACACGTTATAGCCCTGAATTTTCCAATACCTATCTCTTTGCAAAAGAGAGATATCGGCAAGGAAAAGCTGCATTGTACTTTTGCATTTTTCTCCCAAACGAAAGACACTAGAATGAAAATTTTAAAGCCTCCTGTTAGTGCTTCATCTACACGTTATAGCCCTGAAATTTCCAATGCCTATCTCTTTGCAAAAGAGAGATATCGGCAAGGAAAAGCTGTATTGTACCTTTGCATTTTTCTCCCAAACGAAAGACACTAGAATGAAAATGTTAAAGCCTACTGTTAGTGCTTTATCTACACGTTATAGCCCTGAATTTTCCAATGCCTAGCTCTTTGCAAAAGAGAGATATCGGCAAGGAAAAGCTGTATTGTACCTTTGCATTTTTCTCCCAAACGAAAGACACTAGAATGAAAATTTTAAAGCCTCCTGTTAGTGCTTCATCTACACGTTATAGCCCTGAATTTTCCAATGCCTAGCTCTTTGCAAAAGAGAGATATTGGCAAGGAAAAGCTGTATTGTACCTTTGCATTTTTCTCCCAAACGAAGGACACTAGAATGAAAATTTTAAAGCCTCCTATTAGTGCTTCATCTACACGTTATAGCCCTGAATTTTCCAAAGCCTAGCTCTTTGCAAAAGAGAGATATCGGCAAGGAAAAGCTGTATTGTACCTTTGCATTTTTCTCCCAAACGAAAGACACTAGAATGAACATTTTAAAGCCTCCTGTTAGTGCTTCATCTACACGTTATAAGCCCTGAATTTTCCAATGCCTATCTCTTTGCAAAAGAGAGATATCGGCAAGGAAATGCTGTATTGTACCTTTGCATTTTTCTCCCAAACGAAGGACACTAGAATGAAAATTTAAAAGCCTCCTGTTAGTGCTTCATCTACACGTTATAGCCCTGAATTTTCCAATGCCTATCTCTTTGCAAAAGAGAGATATCGGCAAGGAAAAGCTGTATTGTACCTTTGCATTTTTCTCCCAAACGAAAGACACTAGAATGAAAATTTTAAAGCCTACGGTTAGTGCTTCATCTACACGTTATAGCCCTGAATTTTCCAATGCCTAGCTCTTTGCAAAAGAGAGATATCGGCAAGGAAAAGCTGTATTGTACCTTTGCATTTTTCTCCCAAACGAAAGACACTAGAATGAAAATTTTAAAGCCTCCTGTTAGTGCTTCATCTACACGTTATAGCCCTGAATTTTCCAATGCCTATCTCTTTGCAAAAGAGAGATATCGGCAAGGAAAAGCTGTATTGTACCTTTGCATTTCTCTCCCAAACGAAGGACACTAGAATGAAAATTTTAAAGCCTCCTATTAGTGCTTCATCTACACGTTATAGCCCTGAATTTTCCAATGCCTATCTCTTTGCAAAAGAGAGATATCGGCAAGGAAGAGTGTATTGTACTTTTGCATTTTTCTCCCAAACGAAAGACACTAGAATGAAAATTTTAAAGCCTCCTGTTAGTGCTTCATCTACACGTTATAGCCCTGCATTTTCCAATGCCTATCTCTTTGCAAAAGAGAGATATCGGCAAGGAAAAGCTGCATTGTACTTTTGCATTTTTCTCCCAAACGCAAGACAATAGAATGAAAATTTTAAAGCCTCCTGTTAGTGCTTCATCTACACGTTATAGCCCTGAATTTTCCAATGCCTATCTCTTTGCAAAAGAGAGATATCGGCAAGGAAAAGCTGTATTGTACCTTTGCATTTTTCTCCCAAACGAAAGACACTAGAATGAAAATGTTAAAGCCTACTGTTAGTGCTTCATCTACACGTTATAGCCCTGAATTTTCCAATGCCTAGCTCTTTGCAAAAGAGAGATATCGGCAAGGAAAAGCTGTATTGTACCTTTGCATTTTTCTCCCAAACGAAGGACACTAGAATGAAAATTTTAAAGCCTCCTGTTAGTGCTTCATCTACACGTTATAGCCCTGCATTTTCCAATGCCTATCTCTTTGCAAAAGAGAGATATCGGCAAGGAAAAGCTGCATTGTACTTTTGCATTTTTCTCCCAAACGAAAGACACTAGAATGAAAATTTTAAAGCCTCCTGTTAGTGCTTCATCTACACGTTATAGCCCTGAATTTTCCAATGCCTATCTCTTTGCAAAAGAGAGATATCGGCAAGGAAAAGCTGTATTGTACCTTTGCATTTTTATCCCAAACGAAAGACACTAGAATGAAAATTTTAAAGCCTCCTGTTAGTGCTTCATCTACACGTTATAGCCCTGAATTTTCCAATGCCTAGCTCTTTGCAAAAGAGAGATATCGGCAAGGAAAAGCTGTATTGTACCTTTGCATTTTTCTCCCAAACGAAAGACACTAGAATGAAGATTTAAAAGCCTCCTGTTAGTGCTTCATCTACACGGTATAGCCCTGAATTTTCCAATGCCTAGCTCTTTGCAAAAGAGAGATATTGGCAAGGAAAAGCTGTATTGTACCTTTGCATTTTTCTCCCAAACGAAGGACACTAGAATGAAAATTTTAAAGCCTCCTGTTAGTGCTTCATCTACACGTTATAGCCCTGAATTTTCCAATGCCTATCTCTTTGCAAAAGAGAGATATCGGCAAGGAAAAACTGTATTGTACCTTTGCATTTTTCTCCCAAACGAAAGACACTAGAATGAAAATTTTAAAGCCTCCTGTTAGTGCTTCATCTACACGTTATAGCCCTGAATTTTCCAATGCCTATCTCTTTGCAAAAGAGAGATATCGGCAAGGAAATGCTGTATTGTACCTTTGCATTTTTCTCCCAAACGAAGGACACTAGAATGAAAATTTAAAAGCCTCCTGTTAGTGCTTCATCTACACGTTATAGCCCTGAATTTTCCAATGCCTATCTCTTTGCAAAAGAGAGATATCGGCAAGGAAAAGCTGTATTGTACCTTTGCATTTTTCTCCCAAACGAAAGACACTAGAATGAAAATTTTAAAGCCTACGGTTAGTGCTTCATCTACACGTTATAGCCCTGAATTTTCCAATGCCTAGCTCTTTGCAAAAGAGAGATATCGGCAAGGAAAAGCTGTATTGTACCTTTGCATTTTTCTCCCAAACGAAAGACACTAGAATGAAAATTTTAAAGCCTCCTGTTAGTGCTTCATCTACACGTTATAGCCCTGAATTTTCCAATGCCTATCTCTTTGCAAAAGAGAGATATCGGCAAGGAAAAGCTGTATTGTACCTTTGCATTTCTCTCCCAAACGAAGGACACTAGAATGAAAATTTTAAAGCCTCCTATTAGTGCTTCATCTACACGTTATAGCCCTGAATTTTCCAATGCCTATCTCTTTGCAAAAGAGAGATATCGGCAAGGAAGAGTGTATTGTACTTTTGCATTTTTCTCCCAAACGAAAGACACTAGAATGAAAATTTTAAAGCCTCCTGTTAGTGCTTCATCTACACGTTATAGCCCTGAATTTTCCAATGCCTATCTCTTTGCAAAAGAGAGATATCGGCAAGGAAAAGCTGTATTGTACCTTTGCATTTTTCTCCCAAACGAAAGACACTAGAATGAAAATTTTAAAGCCTACTGTTAGTGCTTCATCTACACGTTATAGCCCTGAATTTTCCAATGCCTAGCTCTTTGCAAAAGAGAGATATTGGCAAGGAAAAGCTGTATTGTACCTTTGCATTTTTCTCCCAAACGAAGGACACTAGAATGAAAATTTTAAAGCCTCCTGTTAGTGCTTCATCTACACGTTATAGCCCTGAGTTTTCCAATGCCTATCTCTTTGCAAAAGAGAGATATCGGCAAGGAAAAACTGTATTGTACCTTTGCATTTTTCTCCCAAACGAAAGACACTAGAATGAAAATTTTAAAGCCTACTGTTAGTGCTTCATCTACACGTTATAGCCCTGAATTTTCCAATGCCTATCTCTTTGCAAAAGAGAGATATCGGCAAGAAAATGCTGTATTGTACCTTTGCATTTTTCTCCCAAACGAAAGACACTAGAATGAAAATTTTAAAGCCTCCTGTTAGTGCTTCATCTACACGTTATAGCCCTGCATTTTCCAATGCCTATCTCTTTGCAAAAGAGAGATATCGGCAAGGAAAAGCTGCATTGTACTTTTGCATTTTTCTCCCAAACGAAAGACACTAGAATGAAAATTTTAAAGCCTCCTGTTAGTGCTTCATCTACACGTTATAGCCCTGAATTTTCCAATGCCTATCTCTTTGCAAAAGAGAGATATCGGCAAGGAAAAGCTGTATTGTACCTTTGCATTTTTCTCCCAAACGAAAGACACTAGAATGAAAATTTTAAAGCCTCCTGTTAGTGCTTCATCTACACGTTATAGCCCTGAATTTTCCAATGCCTAGCTCTTTGCAAAAGAGAGATATCGGCAAGGAAAAGCTGTATTGTACCTTTGCATTTTTCTCCCAAACGAAAGACACTAGAATGAAAATTTTAAAGCCTCCTGTTAGTGCTTCATCTACACGTTATAGCCCTGAATTTTCCAATACCTATCTCTTTGCAAAAGAGAGATATCGGCAAGGAAAAGCTGCATTGTACTTTTGCATTTTTCTCCCAAACGAAAGACACTAGAATGAAAATTGTAAAGCCTCCTGTTAGTGCTTCATCTACACGTTATAGCCCTGAAAATTCCAATGCCTATCTCTTTGCAAAATAGAGATATCGGCAAGGAAAAGCTGTATTGTACCTTTGCATTTTTCTCCCAAACGAAAGACACTAGAATGAAAATGTTAAAGCCTACTGTTAGTGCTTCATCTACACGTTATAGCCCTGAATTTTCCAATGCCTAGCTCTTTGCAAAAGAGAGATATCGGCAAGGAAAAGCTGTATTGTACCTTTGCATTTTTCTCCCAAACGAAAGACACTAGAATGAAAATTTTAAAGCCTCCTGTTAGTGCTTCATCTACACGTTATAGCCCTGAATTTTCCAATGCCTAGCTCTTTGCAAAAGAGAGATATTGGCAAGGAAAAGCTGTATTGTACCTTTGCATTTTTCTCCCAAACGAAGGACACTAGAATGAAAATTTTAAAGCCTACTATTAGTGCTTCATCTACACGTTATAGCCCTGAATTTTCCAATGCCTAGCTCTTTGCAAAAGAGAGATATCGGCAAGGAAAAGCTGTATTGTACCTTTGCATTTTTCTCCCAAATGAAAGACACTAGAATGAAAATTTTAAAGCCTACTGTTAGTGCTTCATCTACACGTTATAGCCCTGAATTTTCCAATGACTATCTCTTTGCAAAAGAGAGATATCGGCAAGAAAATGCTGTATTGTACCTTTGCATTTTTCTCCCAAACGAAAGACACTAGAATGAAAATTTTAAAGCCTCCTGTTAGTGCTTCATCTACACGTTATAGCCCTGCATTTTCCAATGCCTATCTCTTTGCAAAAGAGAGATATCGGCAAGGAAAAGCTGAATTGTACTTTTGCATTTTTCTCCCAAACGAAAGACACTAGAATGAAAATTTTAAAGCCTCCTGTTAGTGCTTCATCTACACGTTATAGCCCTGAATTTTCCAATGCCTATCTCTTTGCAAAAGAGAGATATCGGCAAGGAAAAGCTGTATTGTACCTTTGCATTTTTATCCCAAACGAAAGACACTAGAATGAAAATTTTAAAGCCTCCTGTTAGTGCTTCATCTACACGTTATAGCCCTGAATTTTCCAATGCCTAGCTCTTTGCAAAAGAGAGATATCGGCAAGGAAAAGCTGTATTGTACCTTTGCATTTTTCTCCCAAACGAAAGACACTAGAATGAAAATTTTAAAGCCTCCTGTTAGTGCTTCATCTACACGTTATAGCCCTGAATTTTCCAATACCTATCTCTTTGCAAAAGAGAGATATCGGCAAGGAAAAGCTGCATTGTACTTTTGCATTTTTCTCCCAAACGAAAGACACTAGAATGAAAATTTTAAAGCCTCCTGTTAGTGCTTCATCTACACGTTATAGCCCTGAAATTTCCAATGCCTATCTCTTTGCAAAAGAGAGATATCGGCAAGGAAAAGCTGTATTGTACCTTTGCATTTTTCTCCCAAACGAAAGACACTAGAATGAAAATGTTAAAGCCTACTGTTAGTGCTTCATCTACACGTTATAGCCCTGAATTTTCCAATGCCTAGCTCTTTGCAAAAGAGAGATATCGGCAAGGAAAAGCTGTATTGTACCTTTGCATTTTTCTCCCAAACGAAAGACACTAGAATGAAAATTTTAAAGCCTCCTGTTAGTGCTTCATCTACACGTTATAGCCCTGAATTTTCCAATGCCTAGCTCTTTGCAAAAGAGAGATATTGGCAAGGAAAAGCTGTATTGTACCTTTGCATTTTTCTCCCAAACGAAGGACACTAGAATGAAAATTTTAAAGCCTCCTATTAGTGCTTCATCTACACGTTATAGCCCTGAATTTTCCAAAGCCTAGCTCTTTGCAAAAGAGAGATATCGGCAAGGAAAAGCTGTATTGTACCTTTGCATTTTTCTCCCAAACGAAAGACACTAGAATGAACATTTTAAAGCCTCCTGTTAGTGCTTCATCTACACGTTATAAGCCCTGAATTTTCCAATGCCTATCTCTTTGCAAAAGAGAGATATCGGCAAGGAAATGCTGTATTGTACCTTTGCATTTTTCTCCCAAACGAAGGACACTAGAATGAAAATTTAAAAGCCTCCTGTTAGTGCTTCATCTACACGTTATAGCCCTGAATTTTCCAATGCCTATCTCTTTGCAAAAGAGAGATATCGGCAAGGAAAAGCTGTATTGTACCTTTGCATTTTTCTCCCAAACGAAAGACACTAGAATGAAAATTTTAAAGCCTACGGTTAGTGCTTCATCTACACGTTATAGCCCTGAATTTTCCAATGCCTAGCTCTTTGCAAAAGAGAGATATCGGCAAGGAAAAGCTGTATTGTACCTTTGCATTTTTCTCCCAAACGAAAGACACTAGAATGAAAATTTTAAAGCCTCCTGTTAGTGCTTCATCTACACGTTATAGCCCTGAATTTTCCAATGCCTATCTCTTTGCAAAAGAGAGATATCGGCAAGGAAAAGCTGTATTGTACCTTTGCATTTCTCTCCCAAACGAAGGACACTAGAATGAAAATTTTAAAGCCTCCTATTAGTGCTTCATCTACACGTTATAGCCCTGAATTTTCCAATGCCTATCTCTTTGCAAAAGAGAGATATCGGCAAGGAAGAGTGTATTGTACTTTTGCATTTTTCTCCCAAACGAAAGACACTAGAATGAAAATTTTAAAGCCTCCTGTTAGTGCTTCATCTACACGTTATAGCCCTGCATTTTCCAATGCCTATCTCTTTGCAAAAGAGAGATATCGGCAAGGAAAAGCTGCATTGTACTTTTGCATTTTTCTCCCAAACGCAAGACAATAGAATGAAAATTTTAAAGCCTCCTGTTAGTGCTTCATCTACACGTTATAGCCCTGAATTTTCCAATGCCTATCTCTTTGCAAAAGAGAGATATCGGCAAGGAAAAGCTGTATTGTACCTTTGCATTTTTCTCCCAAACGAAAGACACTAGAATGAAAATGTTAAAGCCTACTGTTAGTGCTTCATCTACACGTTATAGCCCTGAATTTTCCAATGCCTAGCTCTTTGCAAAAGAGAGATATCGGCAAGGAAAAGCTGTATTGTACCTTTGCATTTTTCTCCCAAACGAAGGACACTAGAATGAAAATTTTAAAGCCTCCTGTTAGTGCTTCATCTACACGTTATAGCCCTGCATTTTCCAATGCCTATCTCTTTGCAAAAGAGAGATATCGGCAAGGAAAAGCTGCATTGTACTTTTGCATTTTTCTCCCAAACGAAAGACACTAGAATGAAAATTTTAAAGCCTCCTGTTAGTGCTTCATCTACACGTTATAGCCCTGAATTTTCCAATGCCTATCTCTTTGCAAAAGAGAGATATCGGCAAGGAAAAGCTGTATTGTACCTTTGCATTTTTCTCCCAAACGAAAGACACTAGAATGAAAATTTTAAAGCCTCCTGTTAGTGCTTCATCTACACGTTATAGCCCTGAATTTTCCAATGCCTAGCTCTTTGTAAAAGAGAGATATCGGCAAGGAAAAGCTGTATTGTACCTTTGCATTTTTCTCCCAAACGAAAGACACTAGAATGAAAATTTTAAAGCCTCCTGTTAGTGCTTCATCTACACGTTATAGCCCTGAATTTTCCAATACCTATCTCTTTGCAAAAGAGAGATATCGGCAAGGAAAAGCTGCATTGTACTTTTGCATTTTTCTCCCAAACGAAAGACACTAGAATGAAAATTTTAAAGCCTCCTGTTAGTGCTTCATCTACACGTTATAGCCCTGAAAATTCCAATGCCTATCTCTTTGCAAAATAGAGATATCGGCAAGGAAAAGCTGTATTGTACCTTTGCATTTTTCTCCCAAACGAAAGACACTAGAATGAAAATGTTAAAGCCTACTGTTAGTGCTTCATCTACACGTTATAGCCCTGAATTTTCCAATGCCTAGCTCTTTGCAAAAGAGAGATATCGGCAAGGAAAAGCTGTATTGTACCTTTGCATTTTTCTCCCAAACGAAAGACACTAGAATGAAAATTTTAAAGCCTCCTGTTAGTGCTTCATCTACACGTTATAGCCCTGAATTTTCCAATGCCTAGCTCTTTGCAAAAGAGAGATATTGGCAAGGAAAAGCTGTATTGTACCTTTGCATTTTTCTCCCAAACGAAGGACACTAGAATGAAAATTTTAAAGCCTCCTATTAGTGCTTCATCTACACGTTATAGCCCTGAATTTTCCAATGCCTAGCTCTTTGCAAAAGAGAGATATCGGCAAGGAAAAGCTGTATTGTACCTTTGCATTTTTCTCCCAAATGAAAGACACTAGAATGAAAATTTTAAAGCCTACTGTTAGTGCTTCATCTACACGTTATAGCCCTGAATTTTCCAATGACTATCTCTTTGCAAAAGAGAGATATCGGCAAGAAAATGCTGTATTGTACCTTTGCATTTTTCTCCCAAACGAAAGACACTAGAATGAAAATTTTAAAGCCTCCTGTTAGTGCTTCATCTACACGTTATAGCCCTGCATTTTCCAATGCCTATCTCTTTGCAAAAGAGAGATATCGGCAAGGAAAAGCTGCATTGTACTTTTGCATTTTTCTCCCAAACGAAAGACACTAGAATGAAAATTTTAAAGCCTCCTGTTAGTGCTTCATCTACACGTTATAGCCCTGAATTTTCCAATGCCTATCTCTTTGCAAAAGAGAGATATCGGCAAGGAAAAGCTGTATTGTACCTTTGCATTTTTCTCCCAAACGAAAGACACTAGAATGAAAATTTTAAAGCCTCCTGTTAGTGCTTCATCTACACGTTATAGCCCAGAATTTTCCAATGCCTAGCTCTTTGCAAAAGAGAGATATCGGCAAGGAAAAGCTGTATTGTACCTTTGCATTTTTCTCCCAAACGAAAGACACTAGAATGAAAATTTTAAAGCCTCCTGTTAGTGCTTCATCTACACGTTATAGCCCTGAATTTTCCAATACCTATCTCTTTGCAAAAGAGAGATATCGGCAAGGAAAAGCTGCATTGTACTTTTGCATTTTTCTCCCAAACGAAAGACACTAGAATGAAAATTTTAAAGCCTCCTGTTAGTGCTTCATCTACACGTTATAGCCCTGAAATTTCCAATGCCTATCTCTTTGCAAAAGAGAGATATCGGCAAGGAAAAGCTGTATTGTACCTTTGCATTTTTCTCCCAAACGAAAGACACTAGAATGAAAATGTTAAAGCCTACTGTTAGTGCTTCATCTACACGTTATAGCCCTGAATTTTCCAATGCCTAGCTCTTTGCAAAAGAGAGATATCGGCAAGGAAAAGCTGTATTGTACCTTTGCATTTTTCTCCCAAACGAAAGACACTAGAATGAAAATTTTAAAGCCTCCTGTTAGTGCTTCATCTACACGTTATAGCCCTGAATTTTCCAATGCCTAGCTCTTTGCAAAAGAGAGATATTGGCAAGGAAAAGCTGTATTGTACCTTTGCATTTTTCTCCCAAACGAAGGACACTAGAATGAAAATTTTAAAGCCTCCTATTAGTGCTTCATCTACACGTTATAGCCCTGAATTTTCCAATGCCTAGCTCTTTGCAAAAGAGAGATATCGGCAAGGAAAAGCTGTATTGTACCTTTGCATTTTTCTCCCAAATGAAAGACACTAGAATGAAAATTTTAAAGCCTACTGTTAGTGCTTCATCTACACGTTATAGCCCTGAATTTTCCAATGACTATCTCTTTGCAAAAGAGAGATATCGGCAAGAAAATGCTGTATTGTACCTTTGCATTTTTCTCCCAAACGAAAGACACTAGAATGAAAATTTTAAAGCCTCCTGTTAGTGCTTCATCTACACGTTATAGCCCTGCATTTTCCAATGCCTATCTCTTTGCAAAAGAGAGATATCGGCAAGGAAAAGCTGCATTGTACTTTTGCATTTTTCTCCCAAACGAAAGACACTAGAATGAAAATTTTAAAGCCTCCTGTTAGTGCTTCATCTACACGTTATAGCCCTGAATTTTCCAATGCCTATCTCTTTGCAAAAGAGAGATATCGGCAAGGAAAAGCTGTATTGTACCTTTGCATTTTTCTCCCAAACGAAAGACACTAGAATGAAAATTTTAAAGCCTCCTGTTAGTGCTTCATCTACACGTTATAGCCCAGAATTTTCCAATGCCTAGCTCTTTGCAAAAGAGAGATATCGGCAAGGAAAAGCTGTATTGTACCTTTGCATTTTTCTCCCAAACGAAAGACACTAGAATGAAAATTTTAAAGCCTCCTGTTAGTGCTTCATCTACACGTTATAGCCCTGAATTTTCCAATACCTATCTCTTTGCAAAAGAGAGATATCGGCAAGGAAAAGCTGCATTGTACTTTTGCATTTTTCTCCCAAACGAAAGACACTAGAATGAAAATTTTAAAGCCTCCTGTTAGTGCTTCATCTACACGTTATAGCCCTGAAATTTCCAATGCCTATCTCTTTGCAAAAGAGAGATATCGGCAAGGAAAAGCTGTATTGTACCTTTGCATTTTTCTCCCAAACGAAAGACACTAGAATGAAAATGTTAAAGCCTACTGTTAGTGCTTCATCTACACGTTATAGCCCTGAATTTTCCAATGCCTAGCTCTTTGCAAAAGAGAGATATCGGCAAGGAAAAGCTGTATTGTACCTTTGCATTTTTCTCCCAAACGAAAGACACTAGAATGAAAATTTTAAAGCCTCCTGTTAGTGCTTCATCTACACGTTATAGCCCTGAATTTTCCAATGCCTAGCTCTTTGCAAAAGAGAGATATTGGCAAGGAAAAGCTGTATTGTACCTTTGCATTTTTCTCCCAAACGAAGGACACTAGAATGAAAATTTTAAAGCCTCCTATTAGTGCTTCATCTACACGTTATAGCCCTGAATTTTCCAATGCCTAGCTCTTTGCAAAAGAGAGATATCGGCAAGGAAAAGCTGTATTGTACCTTTGCATTTTTCTCCCAAACGAAAGACACTAGAATGAACATTTTAAAGCCTCCTGTTAGTGCTTCATCTACACGTTATAAGCCCTGAATTTTCCAATGCCTATCTCTTTGCAAAAGAGAGATATCGGCAAGGAAAAGCTGTATTGTACCTTTGCATTTTTCTCCCAAACGAAGGACACTAGAATGAAGATTTAAAAGCCTCCTGTTAGTGCTTCATCTACACGGTATAGCCCTGAATTTTCCAATGCCTAGCTCTTTGCAAAAGAGACATATTGGCAAGGAAAAGCTGTATTGTACCTTTGCATTTTTCTCCCAAACGAAGGACACTAGAATGAAAATTTTAAAGCCTCCTGTTAGTGCTTCATCTACACGTTATAGCCCTGAATTTTCCAATGCCTATCTCTTTGCAAAAGAGAGATATCGGCAAGGAAAAACTGTAATGTACCTTTGCATTTTTCTCCCAAACGAAAGACACTAGAATGAAAATTTTAAAGCCTCCTGTTAGTGCTTCATCTACACGTTATAGCCCTGAATTTTCCAATGCCTAGCTCTTTGCAAAAGAGAGATATTGGCAAGGAAAAGCTGTATTGTACCTTTGCATTTTTCTCCCAAACGAAGGACACTAGAATGAAAATTTTAAAGCCTCCTATTAGTGCTTCATCTACACGTTATAGCCCTGAATTTTCCAATGCCTAGCTCTTTGCAAAAGAGAGATATCGGCAAGGAAAAGCTGTATTGTACCTTTGCATTTTTCTCCCAAATGAAAGACACTAGAATGAAAATTTTAAAGCCTACTGTTAGTGCTTCATCTACACGTTATAGCCCTGAATTTTCCAATGACTATCTCTTTGCAAAAGAGAGATATCGGCAAGAAAATGCTGTATTGTACCTTTGCATTTTTCTCCCAAACGAAAGACACTAGAATGAAAATTTTAAAGCCTCCTGTTAGTGCTTCATCTACACGTTATAGCCCTGCATTTTCCAATGCCTATCTCTTTGCAAAAGAGAGATATCGGCAAGGAAAAGCTGCATTGTACTTTTGCATTTTTCTCCCAAACGAAAGACACTAGAATGAAAATTTTAAAGCCTCCTGTTAGTGCTTCATCTACACGTTATAGCCCTGAATTTTCCAATGCCTATCTCTTTGCAAAAGAGAGATATCGGCAAGGAAAAGCTGTATTGTACCTTTGCATTTTTCTCCCAAACGAAAGACACTAGAATGAAAATTTTAAAGCCTCCTGTTAGTGCTTCATCTACACGTTATAGCCCAGAATTTTCCAATGCCTAGCTCTTTGCAAAAGAGAGATATCGGCAAGGAAAAGCTGTATTGTACCTTTGCATTTTTCTCCCAAACGAAAGACACTAGAATGAAAATTTTAAAGCCTCCTGTTAGTGCTTCATCTACACGTTATAGCCCTGAATTTTCCAATACCTATCTCTTTGCAAAAGAGAGATATCGGCAAGGAAAAGCTGCATTGTACTTTTGCATTTTTCTCCCAAACGAAAGACACTAGAATGAAAATTTTAAAGCCTCCTGTTAGTGCTTCATCTACACGTTATAGCCCTGAAATTTCCAATGCCTATCTCTTTGCAAAAGAGAGATATCGGCAAGGAAAAGCTGTATTGTACCTTTGCATTTTTCTCCCAAACGAAAGACACTAGAATGAAAATGTTAAAGCCTACTGTTAGTGCTTCATCTACACGTTATAGCCCTGAATTTTCCAATGCCTAGCTCTTTGCAAAAGAGAGATATCGGCAAGGAAAAGCTGTATTGTACCTTTGCATTTTTCTCCCAAACGAAAGACACTAGAATGAAAATTTTAAAGCCTCCTGTTAGTGCTTCATCTACACGTTATAGCCCTGAATTTTCCAATGCCTAGCTCTTTGCAAAAGAGAGATATTGGCAAGGAAAAGCTGTATTGTACCTTTGCATTTTTCTCCCAAACGAAGGACACTAGAATGAAAATTTTAAAGCCTCCTATTAGTGCTTCATCTACACGTTATAGCCCTGAATTTTCCAATGCCTAGCTCTTTGCAAAAGAGAGATATCGGCAAGGAAAAGCTGTATTGTACCTTTGCATTTTTCTCCCAAACGAAAGACACTAGAATGAACATTTTAAAGCCTCCTGTTAGTGCTTCATCTACACGTTATAAGCCCTGAATTTTCCAATGCCTATCTCTTTGCAAAAGAGAGATATCGGCAAGGAAAAGCTGTATTGTACCTTTGCATTTTTCTCCCAAACGAAGGACACTAGAATGAAGATTTAAAAGCCTCCTGTTAGTGCTTCATCTACACGGTATAGCCCTGAATTTTCCAATGCCTAGCTCTTTGCAAAAGAGACATATTGGCAAGGAAAAGCTGTATTGTACCTTTGCATTTTTCTCCCAAACGAAGGACACTAGAATGAAAATTTTAAAGCCTCCTGTTAGTGCTTCATCTACACGTTATAGCCCTGAATTTTCCAATGCCTATCTCTTTGCAAAAGAGAGATATCGGCAAGGAAAAACTGTAATGTACCTTTGCATTTTTCTCCCAAACGAAAGACACTAGAATGAAAATTTTAAAGCCTCCAGTTAGTGCTTCATCTACACGTTATAGCCCTGAATTTTCCAATGCCTATCTCTTTGCAAAAGAGAGATATCGGCAAGGAAATGCTGTATTGTACCTTTGCATTTTTCTCCCAAACGAAAGACACTAGAATGAAAATTTTAAAGCCTCCTGTTAGTGCTTCATCTACACGTTATAGCCCTGCATTTTCCAATGCCTATCTCTTTGCAAAAGAGAGATATCGGCAAGGAAAAGCTGCATTGTACTTTTGCATTTTTCTCCCAAACGAAAGACACTAGAATGAAAATTTTAAAGCCTCCTGTTAGTGCTTCATCTACACGTTATAGCCCTGCATTTTCCAATGCCTATCTCTTTGCAAAAGAGAGATATCGGCAAGGAAAAGTGTATTGTACTTTTGCATTTTTCTCCCAAACGAAAGACACTAGAATGAAAATTTTAAAGCCTCCTGTTAGTGCTTCATCTACACGTTATAGCCCTGCATTTTCCAATGCCTATCTCTTTGCAAAAGAGAGATATCGGCAAGGAAAAGCTGCATTGTACTTTTGCATTTTTCTCCCAAACGAAAGACACTAGAATGAAAATTTTAAAGCCTCCTATTAGTGCTTCATCTACGTTATAGCCCTGAATTTTCCAATGCCTAGCTCTTTGCAAAAGAGAGATATCGGCAAGGAAAAGCTGTATTGTACCTTTGCATTTTTCTCCCAAACAAAAGACACTAGAATGAAAATTTTAAAGCCTCCTGTTAGTGCTTCATCTACACGTTATAGCCCTGAATTTTCCAATGCCTATCTCTTTGCAAAAGAGAGATATCGGCAAGGAAAAGCTGTATTGTACCTTTGCATTTTTCTCCCAAACGAAAGACACTAGAATGAAAATTTTAAAGCCTACTGTTAGTGCTTCATCTACACGTTATAGCCCTGAATTTTCCAATGCCTAGCTCTTTGCAAAAGAGAGATATCGGCAAGGAAAAGCTGTATTGTAACTTTGCATTTTTCTCCCAAACGAAAGACACTAGAATGAAAATTTTAAAGCCTCCTGTTAGTGCTTCATCTACACGTTATAGCCCTGAATTTTCCAATGCCTATCTCTTTGCAAAAGAGAGATATCGGCAAGGAAAAGCTGTATTGTACCTTTGCATTTTTCTCCCAAACGAAGGACACTAGAATGAAAATTTTAAAGCCTCCTATTAGTGCTTCATCTACACGTTATAGCCCTGAATTTTCCAATGCCTATCTCTTTGCAAAAGAGAGATATCGGCAAGGAAAAGTGTATTGTACTTTTGCATTTTTCTCCCAAACGAAAGACACTAGAATGAAAATTTTAAAGCCTCCTGTTAGTGCTTCATCTACACGTTATAGCCCTGCATTTTCCAATGCCTATCTCTTTGCAAAAGAGAGATATCGGCAAGGAAAAGCTGCATTGTACTTTTGCATTTTTCTCCCAAACGAAAGACACTAGAATGAAAATTTTAAAGCCTCCTGTTAGTGCTTCATCTACACGTTATAACCCTGAATTTTCCAATGCCTATCTCTTTGCAAAAGAGAGATATCGGCAAGGAAAAGCTGTATTGTACCTTTGCATTTTTCTCCCAAACGAAAGACACTAGAATGAAAATGTTAAAGCCTACTGTTAGTGCTTCATCTACACGTTATAGCCCTGAATTTTCCAATGCCTAGCTCTTTGCAAAAGAGAGATATCGGCAAGGAAAAGCTGTATTGTACCTTTGCATTTTTCTCCCAAACGAAGGACACTAGAATGAAGATTTAAAAGCCTCCTGTTAGTGCTTCATCTACACGGTATAGCCCTGAATTTTCCAATGCCTAGCTCTTTGCAAAAGAGAGATATTGGCAAGGAAAAGCTGTATTGTACCTTTGCATTTTTCTCCCAAACGAAGGACACTAGAATGAAAATTTTAAAGCCTCCTGTTAGTGCTTCATCTACACGTTATAGCCCTGCATTTTCCAATGCCTATCTCTTTGCAAAAGAGAGATATCGGCAAGGAAAAACTGTATTGTACCTTTGCATTTTTCTCCCAAACGAAAGACACTAGAATGAAAATTTTAAAGCCTCCTGTTAGTGCTTCATCTACACGTTATAGCCCTGAATTTTCCAATGCCTATCTCTTTGCAAAAGAGAGATATCGGCAAGGAAATGCTGTATTGTACCTTTGCATTTTTCTCCCAAACGAAAGACACTAGAATGAAAATTTTAAAGCCTCCTGTTAGTGCTTCATCTACACGTTATAGCCCTGCATTTTCCAATGCCTATCTCTTTGCAAAAGAGAGATATCGGCAAGGAAAAGCTGCATTGTACTTTTGCATTTTTCTCCCAAACGAAAGACACTAGAATAAAAATTTTAAAGCCTCCTGTTAGTGCTTCATCTACGCGTAATAGCCCTGAATTTTCCAATGCCTATCTCTTTGCAAAAGAGAGATATCGGCAAGGAAATGCTGTATTGTACCTTTGCATTTTTCTCCCAAACGAAAGACACTAGAATGAAAATTTTAAAGCCTCCTGTTAGTGCTTCATCTACACGTTATAGCCCTGCATTTTCCAAAGCCTATCTCTTTGCAAAAGAGAGATATCGGCAAGGAAAAGTTGCATTGTACTTTTGCATTTTTCTCCCAAACGAAAGACACTAGAATGAAAATTTTAAAGCCTCCTGTTAGTGCTTCATCTACACGTTATAGCCCTGCATTTTCCAATGCCTATATCTTTGCAAAAGAGAGATATCGGCAAGGAAAAGCTGCATTGTACTTTTGCATTTTTCTCCCAAACGAAAGACACTAGAATGAAAATTTTAAAGCCTCCTGTTAGTGCTTCATCTACACGTTATAGCCCTGCATTTTCCAATGCCTATCTCTTTGCAAAAGAGAGATATCGGCAAGGAAAAGTGTATTGTACTTTTGCATTTTTCTCCCAAACGAAAGACACTAGAATGAAAATTTTAAAGCCTCCTGTTAGTGCTTCATCTACACGTTATAGCCCTGAAATTTCCAATGCCTATCTCTTTGCAAAAGAGAGATATCGGCAAGGAAATGCTGTATTGTACCTTTGCATTTTTCTCCCAAACGAAAGACACTAGAATGAAAATTTTAAAGCCTCCTGTTAGTGCTTCATCTACACGTTATAGCCCTGCATTTTCCAATGCCTATATCTTTGCAAAAGAGAGATATCGGCAAGGAAAAGCTGCATTGTACTTTTGCATTTTTCTCCCAAACGAAAGACACTAGAATGAAAATTTTAAAGCCTCCTGTTAGTGCTTCATCTACACGTTATAGCCCTGCATTTTCCAATGCCTATCTCTTTGCAAAAGAGAGATATCGGCAAGGAAAAGTTGCATTGTACTTTTGCATTTTTCTCCCAAACGAAAGACACTAGAATGAAAATTTTAAAGCCTCCTGTTAGTGCTTCATCTACACGTTATAGCCCTGCATTTTCCAATGCCTATATCTTTGCAAAAGAGAGATATCGGCAAGGAAAAGCTGCATTGTACTTTTGCATTTTTCTCCCAAACGAAAGACACTAGAATGAAAATTTTAAAGCCTCCTGTTAGTGCTTCATCTACACGTTATAGCCCTGAATTTTCCAATGCCTATCTCTTTGCAAAAGAGAGATATCGGCAAGGAAAAGCTGTATTGTACCTTTGCATTTTTCTCCCAAACGAAAGACACTAGAATGAAAATTTTAAAGCCTACTGTTAGTGCTTCATCTACACGTTATAGCCCTGAATTTTCCAATGCCTAGCTCTTTGCAAAAGAGAGATATCGGCAAGGAAAAGCTGTATTGTAACTTTGCATTTTTCTCCCAAACGAAAGACACTAGAATGAAAATTTTAAAGCCTCCTGTTAGTGCTTCATCTACACGTTATAGCCCTGAATTTTCCAATGCCTATCTCTTTGCAAAAGAGCGATATCGGCAAGGAAAAGCTGTATTGTACCTTTGCATTTTTCTCCCAAACGAAGGACACTAGAATGAAAATTTTAAAGCCTCCTATTAGTGCTTCATCTACACGTTATAGCCCTGAATTTTCCAATGCCTATCTCTTTGCAAAAGAGAGATATCGGCAAGGAAAAGTGTATTGTACTTTTGCATTTTTCTCCCAAACGAAAGACACTAGAATGAAAATTTTAAAGCCTCCTGTTAGTGCTTCATCTACACGTTATAGCCCTGCATTTTCCAATGCCTATCTCTTTGCAAAAGAGAGATATCGGCAAGGAAAAGCTGCATTGTACTTTTGCATTTTTCTCCCAAACGAAAGACACTAGAATGAAAATTTTAAAGCCTCCTGTTAGTGCTTCATCTACACGTTATAGCCCTGAATTTTCCAATGCCTATCTCTTTGCAAAAGAGAGATATCGGCAAGGAAAAGCTGTATTGTACCTTTGCATTTTTCTCCCAAACGAAAGACACTAGAATGAAAATGTTAAAGCCTACTGTTAGTGCTTCATCTACACGTTATAGCCCTGAATTTTCCAATGCCTATCTCTTTGCAAAAGAGAGATATCGGCAAGGAAAAGTGTATTGTACTTTTGCATTTTTCTCCCAAACGAAAGACACTAGAATGAAAATTTTAAAGCCTCCTGTTAGTGCTTCATCTACACGTTATAGCCCTGCATTTTCCAATGCCTATCTCTTTGCAAAAGAGAGATATCGGCAAGGAAAAGCTGCATTGTACTTTTGCATTTTTCTCCCAAACGAAAGACACTAGAATGAAAATTTTAAAGCCTCCTGTTAGTGCTTCATCTACACGTTATAGCCCTGAATTTTCCAATGCCTATCTCTTTGCAAAAGAGAGATATCGGCAAGGAAAAGCTGTATTGTACCTTTTGCATTTTTCTCCCAAACGAAAGACACTAGAATGAAAATGTTAAAGCCTACTGTTAGTGCTTCATCTACACGTTATAGCCCTGAATTTTCCAATGCCTAGCTCTTTGCAAAAGAGAGATATCGGCAAGGAAAAGCTGTATTGTACCTTTGCATTTTTCTCCCAAACGAAGGACACTAGAATGAAGATTTAAAAGCCTCCTGTTAGTGCTTCATCTACACGGTATAGCCCTGAATTTTCCAATGCCTAGCTCTTTGCAAAAGAGAGATATTGGCAAGGAAAAGCTGTATTGTACCTTTGCATTTTTCTCCCAAACGAAGGACACTAGAATGAAAATTTTAAAGCCTCCTGTTAGTGCTTCATCTACACGTTATAGCCCTGCATTTTCCAATGCCTATCTCTTTGCAAAAGAGAGATATCGGCAAGGAAAAACTGTATTGTACCTTTGCATTTTTCTCCCAAACGAAAGACACTAGAATGAAAATTTTAAAGCCTCCTGTTAGTGCTTCATCTACACGTTATAGCCCTGAATTTTCCAATGCCTATCTCTTTGCAAAAGAGAGATATCGGCAAGGAAATGCTGTATTGTACCTTTGCATTTTTCTCCCAAACGAAAGACACTAGAATGAAAATTTTAAAGCCTCCTGTTAGTGCTTCATCTACACGTTATAGCCCTGCATTTTCCAATGCCTATCTCTTTGCAAAAGAGAGATATCGGCAAGGAAAAGCTGCATTGTACTTTTGCATTTTTCTCCCAAACGAAAGACACTAGAATAAAAATTTTAAAGCCTCCTGTTAGTGCTTCATCTACGCGTAATAGCCCTGAATTTTCCAATGCCTATCTCTTTGCAAAAGAGAGATATCGGCAAGGAAATGCTGTATTGTACCTTTGCATTTTTCTCCCAAACGAAAGACACTAGAATGAAAATTTTAAAGCCTCCTGTTAGTGCTTCATCTACACGTTATAGCCCTGCATTTTCCAATGCCTATCTCTTTGCAAAAGAGAGATATCGGCAAGGAAAAGTTGCATTGTACTTTTGCATTTTTCTCCCAAACGAAAGACACTAGAATGAAAATTTTAAAGCCTCCTGTTAGTGCTTCATCTACACGTTATAGCCCTGCATTTTCCAATGCCTATCTCTTTGCAAAAGAGAGATATCGGCAAGGAAAAGCTGCATTGTACTTTTGCATTTTTCTCCCAAACGAAAGACACTAGAATGAAAATTTTAAAGCCTCCTGTTAGTGCTTCATCTACACGTTATAGCCCTGAATTTTCCAATGCCTATCTCTTTGCAAAAGAGAGATATCGGCAAGGAAAAGCTGTATTGTACCTTTGCATTTTTCTCCCAAACGAAAGACACTAGAATGAAAATTTTAAAGCCTCCTGTTAGTGCTTCATCTACACGTTATAGCCCTTAATTTTCCAATGCCTATCTCTTTGCAAAAGAGAGATATCGGCAAGGAAAAGCTGTATTGTACCTTTGCATTTTTCTCCCAAACGAAGGACACTAGAATGAAAATTTTAAAGCCTCCTATTAGTGCTTCATCTACACGTTATAGCCCTGAATTTTCCAATGCCTATCTCTTTGCAAAAGAGAGATATCGGCAAGGAAAAGTGTATTGTACTTTTGCATTTTTCTCCCAAACGAAAGACACTAGAATGAAAATTTTAAAGCCTCCTGTTAGTGCTTCATCTACACGTTATAGCCCTGCATTTTCCAATGCCTATCTCTTTGCAAAAGAGAGATATCGGCAAGGAAAAGCTGCATTGTACTTTTGCATTTTTCTCCCAAACGAAAGACACTAGAATGAAAATTTTAAAGCCTCCTGTTAGTGCTTCATCTACACGTTATAGCCCTGAAATTTCCAATGCCTATCTCTTTGCAAAAGAGAGATATCGGCAAGGAAAAGCTGTATTGTACCTTTGCATTTTTCTCCCAAACGAAGGACACTAGAATGAAGATTTAAAAGCCTCCTGTTAGTGCTTCATCTACACGTTATAGCCCTGCATTTTCCAATGCCTATCTCTTTGCAAAAGAGAGATATCGGCAAGGAAAAGCTGCATTGTACTTTTGCATTTTTCTCCCAAACGAAAGACACTAGAATGAAAATTTTAAAGCCTCCTGTTAGTGCTTCATCTACACGTTATAGCCCTGAATTTTCCAATGCCTATCTCTTTGCAAAAGAGAGATATCGGCAAGGAAAAGCTGTATTGTACCTTTGCATTTTTCTCCCAAACGAAAGACACTAGAATGAAAATGTTAAAGCCTACTGTTAGTGCTTCATCTACACGTTATAGCCCTGAATTTTCCAATGCCTAGCTCTTTGCAAAAGAGAGATATCGGCAAGGAAAAGCTGTATTGTACCTTTGCATTTTTCTCCCAAACGAAGGACACTAGAATGAAGATTTAAAAGCCTCCTGTTAGTGCTTCATCTACACGGTATAGCCCTGAATTTTCCAATGCCTAGCTCTTTGCAAAAGAGAGATATTGGCAAGGAAAAGCTGTATTGTACCTTTGCATTTTTCTCCCAAACGAAGGACACTAGAATGAAAATTTTAAAGCCTCCTGTTAGTGCTTCATCTACACGTTATAGCCCTGCATTTTCCAATGCCTATCTCTTTGCAAAAGAGAGATATCGGCAAGGAAAAACTGTATTGTACCTTTGCATTTTTCTCCCAAACGAAAGACACTAGAATGAAAATTTTAAAGCCTCCTGTTAGTGCTTCATCTACACGTTATAGCCCTGAATTTTCCAATGCCTATCTCTTTGCAAAAGAGAGATATCGGCAAGGAAATGCTGTATTGTACCTTTGCATTTTTCTCCCAAACGAAAGACACTAGAATGAAAATTTTAAAGCCTCCTGTTAGTGCTTCATCTACACGTTATAGCCCTGCATTTTCCAATGCCTATCTCTTTGCAAAAGAGAGATATCGGCAAGGAAAAGCTGCATTGTACTTTTGCATTTTTCTCCCAAACGAAAGACACTAGAATAAAAATTTTAAAGCCTCCTGTTAGTGCTTCATCTACGCGTAATAGCCCTGAATTTTCCAATGCCTATCTCTTTGCAAAAGAGAGATATCGGCAAGGAAATGCTGTATTGTACCTTTGCATTTTTCTCCCAAACGAAAGACACTAGAATGAAAATTTTAAAGCCTCCTGTTAGTGCTTCATCTACACGTTATAGCCCTGCATTTTCCAATGCCTATCTCTTTGCAAAAGAGAGATATCGGCAAGGAAAAGTTGCATTGTACTTTTGCATTTTTCTCCCAAACGAAAGACACTAGAATGAAAATTTTAAAGCCTCCTGTTAGTGCTTCATCTACACGTTATAGCCCTGCATTTCCAATGCCTATATCTTTGCAAAAGAGAGATATCGGCAAGGAAAAGCTGCATTGTACTTTTGCATTTTTCTCCCAAACGAAAGACACTAGAATGAAAATTTTAAAGCCTCCTGTTAGTGCTTCATCTACACGTTATAGCCCTGCATTTTCCAATGCCTATCTCTTTGCAAAAGAGAGATATCGGCAAGGAAAAGTGTATTGTACTTTTGCATTTTTCTCCCAAACGAAAGACACTAGAATGAAAATTTTAAAGCCTCCTGTTAGTGCTTCATCTACACGTTATAGCCCTGAAATTTCCAATGCCTATCTCTTTGCAAAAGAGAGATATCGGCAAGGAAATGCTGTATTGTACCTTTGCATTTTTCTCCCAAACGAAAGACACTAGAATGAAAATTTTAAAGCCTCCTGTTAGTGCTTCATCTACACGTTATAGCCCTGCATTTTCCAATGCCTATATCTTTGCAAAAGAGAGATATCGGCAAGGAAAAGCTGCATTGTACTTTTGCATTTTTCTCCCAAACGAAAGACACTAGAATCAAAATTTTAAAGCCTCCTGTTAGTGCTTCATCTACACGTTATAGCCCTGCATTTTCCAATGCCTATCTCTTTGCAAAAGAGAGATATCGGCAAGGAAAAGTTGCATTGTACTTTTGCATTTTTCTCCCAAACGAAAGACACTAGAATGAAAATTTTAAAGCCTCCTGTTAGTGCTTCATCTACACGTTATAGCCCTGCATTTTCCAATGCCTATATCTTTGCAAAAGAGAGATATCGGCAAGGAAAAGCTGCATTGTACTTTTGCATTTTTCTCCCAAACGAAAGACACTAGAATGAAAATTTTAAAGCCTCCTGTTAGTGCTTCATCTACACGTTATAGCCCTGAATTTTCCAATGCCTATCTCTTTGCAAAAGAGAGATATCGGCAAGGAAAAGCTGTATTGTACCTTTGCATTTTTCTCCCAAACGAAAGACACTAGAATGAAAATTTTAAAGCCTACTGTTAGTGCTTCATCTACACGTTATAGCCCTGAATTTTCCAATGCCTAGCTCTTTGCAAAAGAGAGATATCGGCAAGGAAAAGCTGTATTGTAACTTTGCATTTTTCTCCCAAACGAAAGACACTAGAATGAAAATTTTAAAGCCTCCTGTTAGTGCTTCATCTACACGTTATAGCCCTGAATTTTCCAATGCCTATCTCTTTGCAAAAGAGAGATATCGGCAAGGAAAAGCTGTATTGTACCTTTGCATTTTTCTCCCAAACGAAGGACACTAGAATGAAAATTTTAAAGCCTCCTATTAGTGCTTCATCTACACGTTATAGCCCTGAATTTTCCAATGCCTATCTCTTTGCAAAAGAGAGATATCGGCAAGGAAAAGTGTATTGTACTTTTGCATTTTTCTCCCAAACGAAAGACACTAGAATGAAAATTTTAAAGCCTCCTGTTAGTGCTTCATCTACACGTTATAGCCCTGCATTTTCCAATGCCTATCTCTTTGCAAAAGAGAGATATCGGCAAGGAAAAGCTGCATTGTACTTTTGCATTTTTCTCCCAAACGAAAGACACTAGAATGAAAATTTTAAAGCCTCCTGTTAGTGCTTCATCTACACGTTATAGCCCTGCATTTTCCAATGCCTATCTCTTTGCAAAAGAGAGATATCGGCAAGGAAAAGTGTATTGTACTTTTGCATTTTTCTCCCAAACGAAAGACACTAGAATGAAAATTTTAAAGCCTCCTGTTAGTGCTTCATCTACACGTTATAGCCCTGAAATTTCCAATGCCTATCTCTTTGCAAAAGAGAGATATCGGCAAGGAAATGCTGTATTGTACCTTTGCATTTTTCTCCCAAACGAAAGACACTAGAATGAAAATTTTAAAGCCTCCTGTTAGTGCTTCATCTACACGTTATAGCCCTGCATTTTCCAATGCCTATATCTTTGCAAAAGAGAGATATCGGCAAGGAAAAGCTGCATTGTACTTTTGCATTTTTCTCCCAAACGAAAGACACTAGAATGAAAATTTTAAAGCCTCCTGTTAGTGCTTCATCTACACGTTATAGCCCTGAATTTTCCAATGCCTATCTCTTTGCAAAAGAGAGATATCGGCAAGGAAAAGCTGTATTGTACCTTTGCATTTTTCTCCCAAACGAAAGACACTAGAATGAAAATTTTAAAGCCTACTGTTAGTGCTTCATCTACACGTTATAGCCCTGAATTTTCCAATGCCTAGCTCTTTGCAAAAGAGAGATATCGGCAAGGAAAAGCTGTATTGTAACTTTGCATTTTTCTCCCAAACGAAAGACACTAGAATGAAAATTTTAAAGCCTCCTGTTAGTGCTTCATCTACACGTTATAGCCCTGAATTTTCCAATGCCTATCTCTTTGCAAATGAGAGATATCGGCAAGGAAAAGCTGTATTGTACCTTTGCATTTTTCTCCCAAACGAAGGACACTAGAATGAAAATTTTAAAGCCTCCTATTAGTGCTTCATCTACACGTTATAGCCCTGAATTTTCCAATGCCTATCTCTTTGCAAAAGAGAGATATCGGCAAGGAAAAGTGTATTGTACTTTTGCATTTTTCTCCCAAACGAAAGACACTAGAATGAAAATTTTAAAGCCTCCTGTTAGTGCTTCATCTACACGTTATAGCCCTGCATTTTCCAATGCCTATCTCTTTGCAAAAGAGAGATATCGGCAAGGAAAAGCTGCATTGTACTTTTGCATTTTTCTCCCAAACGAAAGACACTAGAATGAAAATTTTAAAGCCTCCTGTTAGTGCTTCATCTACACGTTATAGCCCTGAATTTTCCAATGCCTATCTCTTTGCAAAAGAGAGATATCGGCAAGGAAAAGCTGTATTGTACCTTTGCATTTTTCTCCCAAACGAAAGACACTAGAATGAAAATGTTAAAGCCTACTGTTAGTGCTTCATCTACACGTTATAGCCCTGAATTTTCCAATGCCTAGCTCTTTGCAAAAGAGAGATATCGGCAAGGAAAAGCTGTATTGTACCTTTGCATTTTTCTCCCAAACGAAGGACACTAGAATGAAGATTTAAAAGCCTCCTGTTAGTGCTTCATCTACACGGTATAGCCCTGAATTTTCCAATGCCTAGCTCTTTGCAAAAGAGAGATATTGGCAAGGAAAAGCTGTATTGTACCTTTGCATTTTTCTCCCAAACGAAGGACACTAGAATGAAAATTTTAAAGCCTCCTGTTAGTGCTTCATCTACACGTTATAGCCCTGCATTTTCCAATGCCTATCTCTTTGCAAAAGAGAGATATCGGCAAGGAAAAACTGTATTGTACCTTTGCATTTTTCTCCCAAACGAAAGACACTAGAATGAAAATTTTAAAGCCTCCTGTTAGTGCTTCATCTACACGTTATAGCCCTGAATTTTCCAATGCCTATCTCTTTGCAAAAGAGAGATATCGGCAAGGAAATGCTGTATTGTACCTTTGCATTTTTCTCCCAAACGAAAGACACTAGAATGAAAATTTTAAAGCCTCCTGTTAGTGCTTCATCTACACGTTATAGCCCTGCATTTTCCAATGCCTATCTCTTTGCAAAAGAGAGATATCGGCAAGGAAAAGCTGCATTGTACTTTTGCATTTTTCTCCCAAACGAAAGACACTAGAATAAAAATTTTAAAGCCTCCTGTTAGTGCTTCATCTACGCGTAATAGCCCTGAATTTTCCAATGCCTATCTCTTTGCAAAAGAGAGATATCGGCAAGGAAATGCTGTATTGTACCTTTGCATTTTTCTCCCAAACGAAAGACACTAGAATGAAAATTTTAAAGCCTCCTGTTAGTGCTTCATCTACACGTTATAGCCCTGCATTTTCCAATGCCTATCTCTTTGCAAAAGAGAGATATCGGCAAGGAAAAGTTGCATTGTACTTTTGCATTTTTCTCCCAAACGAAAGACACTAGAATGAAAATTTTAAAGCCTCCTGTTAGTGCTTCATCTACACGTTATAGCCCTGCATTTTCCAATGCCTATATCTTTGCAAAAGAGAGATATCGGCAAGGAAAAGCTGCATTGTACTTTTGCATTTTTCTCCCAAACGAAAGACACTAGAATGAAAATTTTAAAGCCTCCTGTTAGTGCTTCATCTACACGTTATAGCCCTGCATTTTCCAATGCCTATCTCTTTGCAAAAGAGAGATATCGGCAAGGAAAAGTGTATTGTACTTTTGCATTTTTCTCCCAAACGAAAGACACTAGAATGAAAATTTTAAAGCCTCCTGTTAGTGCTTCATCTACACGTTATAGCCCTGAAATTTCCAATGCCTATCTCTTTGCAAAAGAGAGATATCGGCAAGGAAATGCTGTATTGTACCTTTGCATTTTTCTCCCAAACGAAAGACACTAGAATGAAAATTTTAAAGCCTCCTGTTAGTGCTTCATCTACACGTTATAGCCCTGCATTTTCCAATGCCTATATCTTTGCAAAAGAGAGATATCGGCAAGGAAAAGCTGCATTGTACTTTTGCATTTTTCTCCCAAACGAAAGACACTAGAATGAAAATTTTAAAGCCTCCTGTTAGTGCTTCATCTACACGTTATAGCCCTGCATTTTCCAATGCCTATCTCTTTGCAAAAGAGAGATATCGGCAAGGAAAAGTTGCATTGTACTTTTGCATTTTTCTCCCAAACGAAAGACACTAGAATGAAAATTTTAAAGCCTCCTGTTAGTGCTTCATCTACACGTTATAGCCCTGCATTTTCCAATGCCTATATCTTTGCAAAAGAGAGATATCGGCAAGGAAAAGCTGCATTGTACTTTTGCATTTTTCTCCCAAACGAAAGACACTAGAATGAAAATTTTAAAGCCTCCTGTTAGTGCTTCATCTACACGTTATAGCCCTGAATTTTCCAATGCCTATCTCTTTGCAAAAGAGAGATATCGGCAAGGAAAAGCTGTATTGTACCTTTGCATTTTTCTCCCAAACGAAAGACACTAGAATGAAAATTTTAAAGCCTACTGTTAGTGCTTCATCTACACGTTATAGCCCTGAATTTTCCAATGCCTAGCTCTTTGCAAAAGAGAGATATCGGCAAGGAAAAGCTGTATTGTAACTTTGCATTTTTCTCCCAAACGAAAGACACTAGAATGAAAATTTTAAAGCCTCCTGTTAGTGCTTCATCTACACGTTATAGCCCTGAATTTTCCAATGCCTATCTCTTTGCAAAAGAGAGATATCGGCAAGGAAAAGCTGTATTGTACCTTTGCATTTTTCTCCCAAACGAAGGACACTAGAATGAAAATTTTAAAGCCTCCTATTAGTGCTTCATCTACACGTTATAGCCCTGAATTTTCCAATGCCTATCTCTTTGCAAAAGAGAGATATCGGCAAGGAAAAGTGTATTGTACTTTTGCATTTTTCTCCCAAACGAAAGACACTAGAATGAAAATTTTAAAGCCTCCTGTTAGTGCTTCATCTACACGTTATAGCCCTGCATTTTCCAATGCCTATCTCTTTGCAAAAGAGAGATATCGGCAAGGAAAAGCTGCATTGTACTTTTGCATTTTTCTCCCAAACGAAAGACACTAGAATGAAAATTTTAAAGCCTCCTGTTAGTGCTTCATCTACACGTTATAGCCCTGAATTTTCCAATGCCTATCTCTTTGCAAAAGAGAGATATCGGCAAGGAAAAGCTGTATTGTACCTTTGCATTTTTCTCCCAAACGAAAGACACTAGAATGAAAATGTTAAAGCCTACTGTTAGTGCTTCATCTACACGTTATAGCCCTGAATTTTCCAATGCCTAGCTCTTTGCAAAAGAGAGATATCGGCAAGGAAAAGCTGTATTGTACCTTTGCATTTTTCTCCCAAACGAAGGACACTAGAATGAAGATTTAAAAGCCTCCTGTTAGTGCTTCATCTACACGGTATAGCCCTGAATTTTCCAATGCCTAGCTCTTTGCAAAAGAGAGATATTGGCAAGGAAAAGCTGTATTGTACCTTTGCATTTTTCTCCCAAACGAAGGACACTAGAATGAAAATTTTAAAGCCTCCTGTTAGTGCTTCATCTACACGTTATAGCCCTGCATTTTCCAATGCCTATCTCTTTGCAAAAGAGAGATATCGGCAAGGAAAAACTGTATTGTACCTTTGCATTTTTCTCCCAAACGAAAGACACTAGAATGAAAATTTTAAAGCCTCCTGTTAGTGCTTCATCTACACGTTATAGCCCTGAATTTTCCAATGCCTATCTCTTTGCAAAAGAGAGATATCGGCAAGGAAATGCTGTATTGTACCTTTGCATTTTTCTCCCAAACGAAAGACACTAGAATGAAAATTTTAAAGCCTCCTGTTAGTGCTTCATCTACACGTTATAGCCCTGCATTTTCCAATGCCTATCTCTTTGCAAAAGAGAGATATCGGCAAGGAAAAGCTGCATTGTACTTTTGCATTTTTCTCCCAAACGAAAGACACTAGAATAAAAATTTTAAAGCCTCCTGTTAGTGCTTCATCTACGCGTAATAGCCCTGAATTTTCCAATGCCTATCTCTTTGCAAAAGAGAGATATCGGCAAGGAAATGCTGTATTGTACCTTTGCATTTTTCTCCCAAACGAAAGACACTAGAATGAAAATTTTAAAGCCTCCTGTTAGTGCTTCATCTACACGTTATAGCCCTGCATTTTCCAATGCCTATCTCTTTGCAAAAGAGAGATATCGGCAAGGAAAAGTTGCATTGTACTTTTGCATTTTTCTCCCAAACGAAAGACACTAGAATGAAAATTTTAAAGCCTCCTGTTAGTGCTTCATCTACACGTTATAGCCCTGCATTTTCCAATGCCTATCTCTTTGCAAAAGAGAGATATCGGCAAGGAAAAGCTGCATTGTACTTTTGCATTTTTCTCCCAAACGAAAGACACTAGAATGAAAATTTTAAAGCCTCCTGTTAGTGCTTCATCTACACGTTATAGCCCTGAATTTTCCAATGCCTATCTCTTTGCAAAAGAGAGATATCGGCAAGGAAAAGCTGTATTGTACCTTTGCATTTTTCTCCCAAACGAAAGACACTAGAATGAAAATTTTAAAGCCTCCTGTTAGTGCTTCATCTACACGTTATAGCCCTTAATTTTCCAATGCCTATCTCTTTGCAAAAGAGAGATATCGGCAAGGAAAAGCTGTATTGTACCTTTGCATTTTTCTCCCAAACGAAGGACACTAGAATGAAAATTTTAAAGCCTCCTATTAGTGCTTCATCTACACGTTATAGCCCTGAATTTTCCAATGCCTATCTCTTTGCAAAAGAGAGATATCGGCAAGGAAAAGTGTATTGTACTTTTGCATTTTTCTCCCAAACGAAAGACACTAGAATGAAAATTTTAAAGCCTCCTGTTAGTGCTTCATCTACACGTTATAGCCCTGCATTTTCCAATGCCTATCTCTTTGCAAAAGAGAGATATCGGCAAGGAAAAGCTGCATTGTACTTTTGCATTTTTCTCCCAAACGAAAGACACTAGAATGAAAATTTTAAAGCCTCCTGTTAGTGCTTCATCTACACGTTATAGCCCTGAAATTTCCAATGCCTATCTCTTTGCAAAAGAGAGATATCGGCAAGGAAAAGCTGTATTGTACCTTTGCATTTTTCTCCCAAACGAAGGACACTAGAATGAAGATTTAAAAGCCTCCTGTTAGTGCTTCATCTACACGGTATAGCCCTGAATTTTCCAATGCCTAGCTCTTTGCAAAAGAGAGATATTGGCAAGGAAAAGCTGTATTGTACCTTTGCATTTTTCTCCCAAACGAAGGACACTAGAATGAAAATTTTAAAGCCTCCTGTTAGTGCTTCATCTACACGTTATAGCCCTGCATTTTCCAATGCCTATCTCTTTGCAAAAGAGAGATATCGGCAAGGAAAAACTGTATTGTACCTTTGCATTTTTCTCCCAAACGAAAGACACTAGAATGAAAATTTTAAAGCCTCCTGTTAGTGCTTCATCTACACGTTATAGCCCTGAATTTTCCAATGCCTATCTCTTTGCAAAAGAGAGATATCGGCAAGGAAATGCTGTATTGTACCTTTGCATTTTTCTCCCAAACGAAAGACACTAGAATGAAAATTTTAAAGCCTCCTGTTAGTGCTTCATCTACACGTTATAGCCCTGCATTTTCCAATGCCTATCTCTTTGCAAAAGAGAGATATCGGCAAGGAAAAGTTGCATTGTACTTTTGCATTTTTCTCCCAAACGAAAGACACTAGAATGAAAATTGTAAAGCCTCCTGTTAGTGCTTCATCTACACGTTATAGCCCTGCATTTTCCAATGCCTATCTCTTTGCAAAAGAGAGATATCGGCAAGGAAAAGCTGTATTGTACCTTTGCATTTTTCTCCCAAACGAAAGACACTAGAATGAAAATGTTAAAGCCTACTGTTAGTGCTTCATCTACACGTTATAGCCCTGAATTTTCCAATGCCTATCTCTTTGCAAAAGAGAGATATCGGCAAGGAAAAGCTGTATTGTACCTTTGCATTTTTCTCCCTAACGAAAGACACTAGAATGAAAATTTTAAAGCCTCCTGTTAGTGCTTCATCTACACGTTATAGCCCTGAATTTTCCAATGCCTAGCTCTTTGCAAAAGAGAGATATCGGCAAGGAAAAGCTGTATTGTACCTTTGCATTTTTCTCCCAAACGAAAGACACTAGAATGAAAATTTTAAAGCCTCCTGTTAGTGCTTCATCTACACGTTATAGCCCTGAATTTTCCAATGCCTATCTCTTTGCAAAAGAGAGATATCGGCAAGGAAAAGCTGTATTGTACCTTTGCATTTTTCTCCCAAACGAAGGACACTAGAATGAAAATTTTAAAGCCTCCTATTAGTGCTTCATCTACACGTTATAGCCCTGAATTTTCCAATGCCTATCTCTTTGCAAAAGAGAGATATCGGCAAGGAAAAGCTGTATTGTACCTTTGCATTTTTCTCCCAAACGAAGTACACTAGAATGAAAATGTTAAAGCCTCCTGTTAGTGCTTCATCTACACGTTATAGCCCTGAATTTTCCAATGCCTATCTCTTTGCAAAAGAGAGATATCGGCAAGGAAAAGCTGTATTGTACCTTTGCATTTTTCTCCCAAACGAAAGACACTAGAATGAAAATTTTAAATCCTACTGTTAGTGCTTCATCTACACGTTATAGCCCTGTATTTTCCAATGCCTAGCTCTTTGCAAAAGAGAGATATCGACAAGGAAAAGCTGTATTGTACCTTTGCATTTTTCTCCCAAACGAAAGACACTAGAATGAAAATTTTAAAGCCTCCTGTTAGTGCTTCATCTACACGTTATAGCCCTGAATTTTCCAATGCCTATCTCTTTGCAAAAGAGAGATATCGGCAAGGAAAAGCTGTATTGTACCTTTGCATTTTTCTCCCAAACGAAGGACACTAGAATGAAAATTTTAAAGCCTCCTGTTAGTGCTTCATCTACACGTAATAGCCCTGAATTTTCCAATGCCTATCTCTTTGCAAAAGAGAGATATCGGCAAGGAAATGCAGTATTGTACCTTTGCATTTTTCTCCCAAACGAAAGACACTAGAATGAAAATTGTAAAGCCTCCTGTTAGTGCTTCATCTACACGTTATAGCCCTGCATTTTCCAATGCCTATCTCTTTGCAAAAGAGAGATATCGGCAAGGAAAAGCTGTATTGTACCTTTGCATTTTTCTCCCAAACGAAAGACACTAGAATGAAAATTTTAAAGCCTCCTGTTAGTGCTTCATCTACACGTTATAGCCCTGAATTTTCCAATGCCTAGCTCTTTGCAAAAGAGAGATATCGGCAAGGAAAAGCTGTATTGTACCTTTGCATTTTTCTCCCAAACGAAAGACACTAGAATGAAAATTTTAAAGCCTCCTGTTAGTGCTTCATCTACACGTTATAGCCCTGAATTTTCCAATGCCTATCTCTTTGCAAAAGAGAGATATCGGCAAGGAAAAGCTGTATTGTACCTTTGCATTTTTCTCCCAAACGAAGGACACTAGAATGAAAATTTTAAAGCCTCCTATTAGTGCTTCATCTACACGTTATAGCCCTGAATTTTCCAATGCCTATCTCTTTGCAAAAGAGAGATATCGGCAAGGAAAAGTGTATTGTACTTTTGCATTTTTCTCCCAAACGAAAGACACTAGAATGAAAATTTTAAAGCCTCCTGTTAGTGCTTCATCTACACGTTATAGCCCTGCATTTTCCAATGCCTATCTCTTTGCAAAAGAGAGATATCGGCAAGGAAAAGCTGCATTGTACTTTTGCATTTTTCTCCCAAACGAAAGACACTAGAATGAAAATTTTAAAGCCTCCTGTTAGTGCTTCATCTACACGTTATAGCCCTGAATTTTCCAATGCCTATCTCTTTGCAAAAGAGAGATATCGGCAAGGAAAAGCTGTATTGTACCTTTGCATTTTTCTCCCAAACGAAGGACACTAGAATGAAAATTTTAAAGCCTCCTATTAGTGCTTCATCTACACGTTATAGCCCAGAATTTTCCAATGCCTATCTCTTTGCAAAAGAGAGATATCGGCAAGGAAAAGCTGTATTGTACCTTTGCATTTTTCTCCCAAACGAAGTACACTAGAATGAAAATGTTAAAGCCTCCTGTTAGTGCTTCATCTACACGTTATAGCCCTGAATTTTCCAATGCCTATCTCTTTGCAAAAGAGAGATATCGGCAAGGAAAAGCTGTATTGTACCTTTGCATTTTTCTCCCAAACGAAAGACACTAGAATGAAAATTTTAAATCCTACTGTTAGTGCTTCATCTACACGTTATAGCCCTGAATTTTCCAATGCCTAGCTCTTTGCAAAAGAGAGATATCGACAAGGAAAAGCTGTATTGTACCTTTGCATTTTTCTCCCAAACGAAAGACACTAGAATGAAAATTTTAAAGCCTCCTGTTAGTGCTTCATCTACACGTTATAGCCCTGAATTTTCCAATGCCTATCTCTTTGCAAAAGAGAGATATCGGCAAGGAAAAGCTGTATTGTACCTTTGCATTTTTCTCCCAAACGAAGGACACTAGAATGAAAATTTTAAAGCCTCCTGTTAGTGCTTCATCTACACGTTATAGCCCTGCATTTTCCAATGCCTATCTCTTTGCAAAAGAGAGATATCGGCAAGGAAAAACTGTATTGTACCTTTGCATTTTTCTCCCAAACGAAAGACACTAGAATGAAAATTTTAAAGCCTCCTGTTAGTGCTTCATCTACACGTTATAGCCCTGAATTTTCCAATGCCTATCTCTTTGCAAAAGAGAGATATCGGCAAGGAAATGCTGTATTGTACCTTTGCATTTTTCTCCCAAACGAAAGACACTAGAATGAAAATTTTAAAGCCTCCTGTTAGTGCTTCATCTACACGTTATAGCCCTGCATTTTCCAATGCCTATCTCTTTGCAAAAGAGAGATATCGGCAAGGAAAAGTTGCATTGTACTTTTGCATTTTTCTCCCAAACGAAAGACACTAGAATGAAAATTGTAAAGCCTCCTGTTAGTGCTTCATCTACACGTTATAGCCCTGCATTTTCCAATGCCTATCTCTTTGCAAAAGAGAGATATCGGCAAGGAAAAGCTGTATTGTACCTTTGCATTTTTCTCCCAAACGAAAGACACTAGAATGAAAATGTTAAAGCCTACTGTTAGTGCTTCATCTACACGTTATAGCCCTGAATTTTCCAATGCCTATCTCTTTGCAAAAGAGAGATATCGGCAAGGAAAAGCTGTATTGTACCTTTGCATTTTTCTCCCTAACGAAAGACACTAGAATGAAAATTTTAAAGCCTCCTGTTAGTGCTTCATCTACACGTTATAGCCCTGAATTTTCCAATGCCTAGCTCTTTGCAAAAGAGAGATATCGGCAAGGAAAAGCTGTATTGTACCTTTGCATTTTTCTCCCAAACGAAAGACACTAGAATGAAAATTTTAAAGCCTCCTGTTAGTGCTTCATCTACACGTTATAGCCCTGAATTTTCCAATGCCTGTCTCTTTGCAAAAGAGAGATATCGGCAAGGAAAAGCTGTATTGTACCTTTGCATTTTTCTCCCAAACGAAGGACACTAGAATGAAAATTTTAAAGCCTCCTATTAGTGCTTCATCTACACGTTATAGCCCTGAATTTTCCAATGCCTATCTCTTTGCAAAAGAGAGATATCGGCAAGGAAAAGCTGTATTGTACCTTTGCATTTTTCTCCCAAACGAAGTACACTAGAATGAAAATGTTAAAGCCTCCTGTTAGTGCTTCATCTACACGTTATAGCCCTGAATTTTCCAATGCCTATCTCTTTGCAAAAGAGAGATATCGGCAAGGAAAAGCTGTATTGTACCTTTGCATTTTTCTCCCAAACGAAAGACACTAGAATGAAAATTTTAAATCCTACTGTTAGTGCTTCATCTACACGTTATAGCCCTGTATTTTCCAATGCCTAGCTCTTTGCAAAAGAGAGATATCGACAAGGAAAAGCTGTATTGTACCTTTGCATTTTTCTCCCAAACGAAAGACACTAGAATGAAAATTTTAAAGCCTCCTGTTAGTGCTTCATCTACACGTTATAGCCCTGAATTTTCCAATGCCTATCTCTTTGCAAAAGAGAGATATCGGCAAGGAAAAGCTGTATTGTACCTTTGCATTTTTCTCCCAAACGAAGGACACTAGAATGAAAATTTTAAAGCCTCCTGTTAGTGCTTCATCTACACGTAATAGCCCTGAATTTTCCAATGCCTATCTCTTTGCAAAAGAGAGATATCGGCAAGGAAATGCAGTATTGTACCTTTGCATTTTTCTCCCAAACGAAAGACACTAGAATGAAAATTGTAAAGCCTCCTGTTAGTGCTTCATCTACACGTTATAGCCCTGAATTTTCCAATGCCTATCTCTTTGCAAAAGAGAGATATCGGCAAGGAAAAGCTGTATTGTACCTTTGCATTTTTCTCCCAAACGAAGGACACTAGAATGAAGATTTAAAAGCCTCCTGTTAGTGCTTCATCTACACGGTATAGCCCTGAATTTTCCAATGCCTAGCTCTTTGCAAAAGAGAGATATTGGCAAGGAAAAGCTGTATTGTACCTTTGCATTTTTCTCCCAAACGAAGGACACTAGAATGAAAATTTTAAAGCCTCCTGTTAGTGCTTCATCTACACGTTATAGCCCTGCATTTTCCAATGCCTATCTCTTTGCAAAAGAGAGATATCGGCAAGGAAAAACTGTATTGTACCTTTGCATTTTTCTCCCAAACGAAAGACACTAGAATGAAAATTTTAAAGCCTCCTGTTAGTGCTTCATCTACACGTTATAGCCCTGAATTTTCCAATGCCTATCTCTTTGCAAAAGAGAGATATCGGCAAGGAAATGCTGTATTGTACCTTTGCATTTTTCTCCCAAACGAAAGACACTAGAATGAAAATTTTAAAGCCTCCTGTTAGTGCTTCATCTACACGTTATAGCCCTGCATTTTCCAATGCCTATCTCTTTGCAAAAGAGAGATATCGGCAAGGAAAAGTTGCATTGTACTTTTGCATTTTTCTCCCAAACGAAAGACACTAGAATGAAAATTGTAAAGCCTCCTGTTAGTGCTTCATCTACACGTTATAGCCCTGCATTTTCCAATGCCTATCTCTTTGCAAAAGAGAGATATCGGCAAGGAAAAGCTGTATTGTACCTTTGCATTTTTCTCCCAAACGAAAGACACTAGAATGAAAATGTTAAAGCCTACTGTTAGTGCTTCATCTACACGTTATAGCCCTGAATTTTCCAATGCCTATCTCTTTGCAAAAGAGAGATATCGGCAAGGAAAAGCTGTATTGTACCTTTGCATTTTTCTCCCTAACGAAAGACACTAGAATGAAAATTTTAAAGCCTCCTGTTAGTGCTTCATCTACACGTTATAGCCCTGAATTTTCCAATGCCTAGCTCTTTGCAAAAGAGAGATATCGGCAAGGAAAAGCTGTATTGTACCTTTGCATTTTTCTCCCAAACGAAAGACACTAGAATGAAAATTTTAAAGCCTCCTGTTAGTGCTTCATCTACACGTTATAGCCCTGAATTTTCCAATGCCTGTCTCTTTGCAAAAGAGAGATATCGGCAAGGAAAAGCTGTATTGTACCTTTGCATTTTTCTCCCAAACGAAGGACACTAGAATGAAAATTTTAAAGCCTCCTATTAGTGCTTCATCTACACGTTATAGCCCTGAATTTTCCAATGCCTATCTCTTTGCAAAAGAGAGATATCGGCAAGGAAAAGCTGTATTGTGACTTTGCATTTTTCTCCCAAACGAAGTACACTAGAATGAAAATGTTAAAGCCTCCTGTTAGTGCTTCATCTACACGTTATAGCCCTGAATTTTCCAATGCCCATCTCTTTGCAAAAGAGAGATATCGGCAAGGAAAAGCTGTATTGTACCTTTGCATTTTTCTCCCAAACGAAAGACACTAGAATGAAAATTTTAAATCCTACTGTTAGTGCTTCATCTACACGTTATAGCCCTGTATTTTCCAATGCCTAGCTCTTTGCAAAAGAGAGATATCGACAAGGAAAAGCTGTATTGTACCTTTGCATTTTTCTCCCAAACGAAAGACACTAGAATGAAAATTTTAAAGCCTCCTGTTAGTGCTTCATCTACACGTTATAGCCCTGAATTTTCCAATGCCTATCTCTTTGCAAAAGAGAGATATCGGCAAGGAAAAGCTGTATTGTACCTTTGCATTTTTCTCCCAAACGAAGGACACTAGAATGAAAATGTTAAAGCCTCCTGTTAGTGCTTCATCTACACGTAATAGCCCTGAATTTTCCAATGCCTATCTCTTTGCAAAAGAGAGATATCGGCAAGGAAATGCAGTATTGTACCTTTGCATTTTTCTCCCAAACGAAAGACACTAGAATGAAAATTGTAAAGCCTCCTGTTAGTGCTTCATCTACACGTTATAGCCCTGCATTTTCCAATGCCTATCTCTTTGCAAAAGAGAGATATCGGCAAGGAAAAGCTGTATTGTACCTTTGCATTTTTCTCCCAAACGAAGGACACTAGAATGAAAATTTTAAAGCCTCCTATTAGTGCTTCATCTACACGTTATAGCCCTGAATTTTCCAATGCCTATCTCTTTGCAAAAGAGAGATATCGGCAAGGAAAAGTGTATTGTACTTTTGCATTTTTCTCCCAAACGAAAGACACTAGAATGAAAATTTTAAAGCCTCCTGTTAGTGCTTCATCTACACGTTATAGCCCTGCATTTTCCAATGCCTATCTCTTTGCAAAAGAGAGATATCGGCAAGGAAAAGCTGCATTGTACTTTTGCATTTTTCTCCCAAACGAAAGACACTAGAATGAAAATTTTAAAGCCTCCTGTTAGTGCTTCATCTACACGTTATAGCCCTGCATTTTCCAATGCCTATCTCTTTGCAAAAGAGAGATATCGGCAAGGAAAAGTGTATTGTACTTTTGCATTTTTCTCCCAAACGAAAGACACTAGAATGAAAATTTTAAAGCCTCCTGTTAGTGCTTCATCTACACGTTATAGCCCTGAAATTTCCAATGCCTATCTCTTTGCAAAAGAGAGATATCGGCAAGGAAATGCTGTATTGTACCTTTGCATTTTTCTCCCAAACGAAAGACACTAGAATGAAAATTTTAAAGCCTCCTGTTAGTGCTTCATCTACACGTTATAGCCCTGCATTTTCCAATGCCTATATCTTTGCAAAAGAGAGATATCGGCAAGGAAAAGCTGCATTGTACTTTTGCATTTTTCTCCCAAACGAAAGACACTAGAATGAAAATTTTAAAGCCTCCTGTTAGTGCTTCATCTACACGTTATAGCCCTGAATTTTCCAATGCCTATCTCTTTGCAAAAGAGAGATATCGGCAAGGAAAAGCTGTATTGTACCTTTGCATTTTTCTCCCAAACGAAAGACACTAGAATGAAAATTTTAAAGCCTACTGTTAGTGCTTCATCTACACGTTATAGCCCTGAATTTTCCAATGCCTAGCTCTTTGCAAAAGAGAGATATCGGCAAGGAAAAGCTGTATTGTAACTTTGCATTTTTCTCCCAAACGAAAGACACTAGAATGAAAATTTTAAAGCCTCCTGTTAGTGCTTCATCTACACGTTATAGCCCTGAATTTTCCAATGCCTATCTCTTTGCAAAAGAGAGATATCGGCAAGGAAAAGCTGTATTGTACCTTTGCATTTTTCTCCCAAACGAAGGACACTAGAATGAAAATTTTAAAGCCTCCTATTAGTGCTTCATCTACACGTTATAGCCCTGAATTTTCCAATGCCTATCTCTTTGCAAAAGAGAGATATCGGCAAGGAAAAGTGTATTGTACTTTTGCATTTTTCTCCCAAACGAAAGACACTAGAATGAAAATTTTAAAGCCTCCTGTTAGTGCTTCATCTACACGTTATAGCCCTGCATTTTCCAATGCCTATCTCTTTGCAAAAGAGAGATATCGGCAAGGAAAAGCTGCATTGTACTTTTGCATTTTTCTCCCAAACGAAAGACACTAGAATGAAAATTTTAAAGCCTCCTGTTAGTGCTTCATCTACACGTTATAGCCCTGAATTTTCCAATGCCTATCTCTTTGCAAAAGAGAGATATCGGCAAGGAAAAGCTGTATTGTACCTTTGCATTTTTCTCCCAAACGAAAGACACTAGAATGAAAATGTTAAAGCCTACTGTTAGTGCTTCATCTACACGTTATAGCCCTGAATTTTCCAATGCCTAGCTCTTTGCAAAAGAGAGATATCGGCAAGGAAAAGCTGTATTGTACCTTTGCATTTTTCTCCCAAACGAAGGACACTAGAATGAAGATTTAAAAGCCTCCTGTTAGTGCTTCATCTACACGGTATAGCCCTGAATTTTCCAATGCCTAGCTCTTTGCAAAAGAGAGATATTGGCAAGGAAAAGCTGTATTGTACCTTTGCATTTTTCTCCCAAACGAAGGACACTAGAATGAAAATTTTAAAGCCTCCTGTTAGTGCTTCATCTACACGTTATAGCCCTGCATTTTCCAATGCCTATCTCTTTGCAAAAGAGAGATATCGGCAAGGAAAAACTGTATTGTACCTTTGCATTTTTCTCCCAAACGAAAGACACTAGAATGAAAATTTTAAAGCCTCCTGTTAGTGCTTCATCTACACGTTATAGCCCTGAATTTTCCAATGCCTATCTCTTTGCAAAAGAGAGATATCGGCAAGGAAATGCTGTATTGTACCTTTGCATTTTTCTCCCAAACGAAAGACACTAGAATGAAAATTTTAAAGCCTCCTGTTAGTGCTTCATCTACACGTTATAGCCCTGCATTTTCCAATGCCTATCTCTTTGCAAAAGAGAGATATCGGCAAGGAAAAGCTGCATTGTACTTTTGCATTTTTCTCCCAAACGAAAGACACTAGAATAAAAATTTTAAAGCCTCCTGTTAGTGCTTCATCTACGCGTAATAGCCCTGAATTTTCCAATGCCTATCTCTTTGCAAAAGAGAGATATCGGCAAGGAAATGCTGTATTGTACCTTTGCATTTTTCTCCCAAACGAAAGACACTAGAATGAAAATTTTAAAGCCTCCTGTTAGTGCTTCATCTACACGTTATAGCCCTGCATTTTCCAATGCCTATCTCTTTGCAAAAGAGAGATATCGGCAAGGAAAAGTTGCATTGTACTTTTGCATTTTTCTCCCAAACGAAAGACACTAGAATGAAAATTTTAAAGCCTCCTGTTAGTGCTTCATCTACACGTTATAGCCCTGCATTTTCCAATGCCTATATCTTTGCAAAAGAGAGATATCGGCAAGGAAAAGCTGCATTGTACTTTTGCATTTTTCTCCCAAACGAAAGACACTAGAATGAAAATTTTAAAGCCTCCTGTTAGTGCTTCATCTACACGTTATAGCCCTGCATTTTCCAATGCCTATCTCTTTGCAAAAGAGAGATATCGGCAAGGAAAAGTGTATTGTACTTTTGCATTTTTCTCCCAAACGAAAGACACTAGAATGAAAATTTTAAAGCCTCCTGTTAGTGCTTCATCTACACGTTATAGCCCTGAAATTTCCAATGCCTATCTCTTTGCAAAAGAGAGATATCGGCAAGGAAATGCTGTATTGTACCTTTGCATTTTTCTCCCAAACGAAAGACACTAGAATGAAAATTTTAAAGCCTCCTGTTAGTGCTTCATCTACACGTTATAGCCCTGCATTTTCCAATGCCTATATCTTTGCAAAAGAGAGATATCGGCAAGGAAAAGCTGCATTGTACTTTTGCATTTTTCTCCCAAACGAAAGACACTAGAATGAAAATTTTAAAGCCTCCTGTTAGTGCTTCATCTACACGTTATAGCCCTGCATTTTCCAATGCCTATCTCTTTGCAAAAGAGAGATATCGGCAAGGAAAAGTTGCATTGTACTTTTGCATTTTTCTCCCAAACGAAAGACACTAGAATGAAAATTTTAAAGCCTCCTGTTAGTGCTTCATCTACACGTTATAGCCCTGCATTTTCCAATGCCTATATCTTTGCAAAAGAGAGATATCGGCAAGGAAAAGCTGCATTGTACTTTTGCATTTTTCTCCCAAACGAAAGACACTAGAATGAAAATTTTAAAGCCTCCTGTTAGTGCTTCATCTACACGTTATAGCCCTGAATTTTCCAATGCCTATCTCTTTGCAAAAGAGAGATATCGGCAAGGAAAAGCTGTATTGTACCTTTGCATTTTTCTCCCAAACGAAAGACACTAGAATGAAAATTTTAAAGCCTACTGTTAGTGCTTCATCTACACGTTATAGCCCTGAATTTTCCAATGCCTAGCTCTTTGCAAAAGAGAGATATCGGCAAGGAAAAGCTGTATTGTAACTTTGCATTTTTCTCCCAAACGAAAGACACTAGAATGAAAATTTTAAAGCCTCCTGTTAGTGCTTCATCTACACGTTATAGCCCTGAATTTTCCAATGCCTATCTCTTTG